>NC_086444.1:20580304-20930304 GCF_028390025.1 Pseudophryne corroboree | reverse complement strand
CTCTGTGTAATACAGAGTGCATTCTACTAGCTAACTTAGTATACAGAGCATTTCCCAGTGACAGGTAGAACATATAGTGACCTCTATGGAATACAGAGAACATTCTACGGCAGTGGTGGGGAACCTTCTACCAAGGGCCATTTGGATATTTATAAAATTACTGAGGGGGCCATACAAAAATTATTAACTTGAAATTCAGCCTGCCCCCAGTAGTTATGCCCTAGTAGATATGCCCCTTAGTGGTACTGTGTGCGCATGCAGAAGGCACCAAAAAAATGGGTGTGGCCAATTAAAATGGGGGTGTGATACACATATGCCCCCAATAGTGCAGTGCCAGATACACATATGCCCCCAATAGTGCAGTGCCAGATAACATATGCCCTCAATAGTGCAGTGCCAGATACACATATGCCCCCAATAGTGCAGTGTCAGATACACATATGCCCCCAATAGTGCAGTGCCAGATACACATATGCCCCCAATAGTGCAGTGCCAGATACACATATGCAGTGTCAGATACACATATGCCCCCAATAGTGCAGTGTCAGATACACATACAGTATGCCCCCAGTAGTGCAGTGCCAGCTACACATATGCCGCCACAGTGTCAGATACACATTCCCCCACAGTGCCAGATACAGATATGCCACCACAATGCCAGATACACATATGCCCCCATGGCACCAGATATGCCCCTATAGTGCCAGGTACACACATGTCCCTACAGTGCCACACTGTCAAATATGTCCCCACAGTGCCAGGTACACACATTGCCCCCGCCCCGCTGTGCTGTTCACCGCTGCTGCTGAGTGTGTGTCAGGGGAGCGTATGTCAGCTGTCAGGGGCCAGGCAAGGAGGAGAGCACAGCTATGTTAGGCGGCGGCGGCGGGTAGGACCTCAAACCAGCCGCTGGTCCATGTGCCAATCAGAGCTCATGGATGAGCACTGGCGGCTCATGATTGGCAGCTGATCCACGAGCTCTGATTGGCTCACAAACTGGCAACAGGTTTGAGATCCTACGCTCCGCCGCCGGACATAGCTGCGCTGTCCTCCCTGTCCTGATAGTTGAGACACGCCGCCACCGGACTGAGCACAAAGGGGCAGGAGAGGCGCACGCTGCGCTCTCCTCCCCTGACACAAACACACAGCAGCGGGCCGGGTCAAGTGGCTTTGTGGGCCTTATACGGCCCACGGGCCGGAGGTTCCCCACCCCTGTTCTACGGGTTCAGTATGATTTCCCGATGGACGGGATGCTAGCGGTCAGATTACTTACAGTGGCAACCCGTCCATCAGAATACCGACAGCCCCCCAGTAGGCCTCCTAACCCTCACCTGTTCCCTACCCTACCCCTCCCTTGTGGGTGCCTAACCCTAACCCTTACCGGTGGTTCCTAACCCTCCCCTGCTAAGTGCCTAACCCTAACCGTCTCTCCCCGGTACCTAACCTTAAACTTCCCATCCCTGAACCCTAACCCTCTCTCCCTGGTACCCAACCCTAACCTTCCCATACCTGAACCCTAACCCTCTCTCCCCAGTACCTAACCCTAACCTTCCCGCCCCTGAACCCTAACCATAACTCTCTCTCCCCGATACCTAACCCTAACCTTCCCATCCCTGAACCCTAACACTCTCTCCCCGGTACCTAACCCTAACCTTCCCATCCCTGTACCCTAACCCTAACCCTCTCTCCCCGGTACCTAACCCTAACCTTCCCATCCATGAACCCTAACCCTAACTCTCTCTCCCCGGTACCTAACCCTAACCTTCTCATCCCTGAACCCTAACCCTCTCTCCCCAGTACGTAACCCTAACCTTTCCATCACTGAACCCTAACCCTCTCTCCCCGGTACCTAACCCTAACCTTCTCATCCCTGAACCCTAAACATCTCTCCCCGGTACCTAACCCTAACCTTCCCATCCCTGAACCTTAACTCTCTCTCCCCAGTACCTAACCCTAACCTTCCCATCCCTGTACCCTAACCCTAACCCTCTCTCCCCGGTACCTAACCCTAACCTTCCCATCCCTGTACCCTAACCCTCTCTCCCCGGTACCTAACCCTAACCTTCCCATCCCTGAACCCTAACCCTAACTCTCTCTCCCCGGTACCTAACCCTAACCTTCTCATCCCTGAACCCTAACCCTCTCTCCCCAGTACGTAACCCTAACCTTTCCATCACTGAACCCTAACCCTCTCTCCCCGGTACCTAACCCTAACCTTCTCATCCCTGAACCATAAACCTCTCTCCCCGGTACCTAACCCTAACCTTCCCATCCCTGAACCCTAACTCTCTCTCCCCAGTACCTAACCTTCCCATCCCTGAACCCTAACCCTCTCTCCCCGTAACCTAACCCTAACCTTCCCATCCCTGAACCCTAACCCTCTCTCCTCGGTACCTAACCTTCTCATCCCTGAACCCTAACCCTCTCTCCTCGGTACCTAACCTTCTCATCCCTGAACCCTAACCCTCTCTCCCCGGTACCTAACCCTAACCTTCTCATCCCTGAACCCTAACCCTCTCTCCCCGGTACCTAACCCTAACCTTCTCATCCCTGAACCCTAACCCTCTCTCCCCAGTACCTAACCCTAACCTTCCCATCCCTGAACCCTAACCCTCTCTCCCCGGAACCTAACCCTAACCTTCCCATCCCTGTACCCTAACCCTCTCTCCCCGGTACCTAACCCTAACCTTCCCATCCCTGAACCCTAACCCTCTCTCCCCGGTACCTAACCCTAACCTTCCCATCCCTGAACCCTAACCCTCTCTCCCCGTAACCTAACCCTAACCTTCCCATCCCTGAACCCTAACCCTCTCTCCCCGGTACCTAACCCTAACCTTTCCATCCCTGAACCCTAACCCTCTCTCCCCGGTACCTAACCCTAACCTTTCCATCCCTGAACCCTAACCCTCTCTCCCCAGTACCTAACCCTAACCTTCCCATCCCTGAACCCTAACCCTCTCTCCCCGGTACCTAACCCTAACCTTCCCATCCCTGTACCCTAACCCTCTCTCCCCAGTACCTAACCCTAACCTTCCCATCCCTGAACCCTAACCCTCTCTCCCCGTAACCTAACCCTAACCTTCCCATCCCTGAACCCTAACCCTCTCTCCCCAGTGCCTAACCCTAACCTTCCCATCCCTGAACCCTAACCCTCTCTCCCCGTAACCTAACCCTAACCTTCCCATCCCTGAACCCTAACCCTCTCTCCCCGGTACCTAACCCTAACCTTCCCATCCCTGTACCCTAACCCTCTCTCCCCAGTACCTAACCCTAACCTTCCCATCCCTGAACCCTAACCCTCTCTCCCCGTAACCTAACCCTAACCTTCCCATCCCTGAACCCTAACCCTCTCTCCCCGGTACCTAACCCTAACCTTCTCATCCCTGAACCCTAACCCTCTCTCCCCAGTACCTAACCCTAACCTTTCCATCCCTGAACCCTAACCCTACTTCTAATGGGCTAAACCTAACCACCCCGCAGCGGGACGCTAGTGCGTCCTGCTGAAAGAAGGAACGGGATTCCGGGCGTCGGTATTTAGACACCGGGATCCCATCCATCAAGAAGCTGACTGCTTCCCCATTCTATTGATAAATCTAGTATACAGAACATTTCCTACTGACCGGCATAACTTATAGGGGCAGATGTATTAGGCCTGGAGTAGTGATAAGTGGAAGGTAATAACGCACAAGCCAGTCAGCTCTTAACTGATATTTTACAAACCCAGGTGTCTATTTACTAAGCCCTGAATAGAGATAAAGTGGAGAAAGATAAAGTACCAGCCAATCAGCTCCTAACTGCCATGTCACAGGCTTTGTTTGAAAAATGACAGTTAGGGGCTGATTGGTCGATTATTTATCTCCATCCACTTTATCTCCATCTAAGGCTTAGTAAATAGACCCCTTAGCCTGTAAATTGAAGGTTAGGAGCTGATTGGCTGGTGCGCTATCACCTTAATAGGCTTAAGACATCTGCCCCATAGTAACTTCTACACAACAGAGAGAGCATTCTACTAACTATCCTGGTATACAGCGTGTTTCTAGGGAGCAGTATAACACAGAGAGACCTCTGCGCAATACAGAGAGCATTCTACTAACTATCCTGGTATATAGCGTGTTTCCTAGGGAGCAGTATAACACAGAGAGACCTCTGCGCAATACAGAGAGCATTCTACTAACTATCCTGGTATACAGCGTGTTTCCTAGGGAGCAGTATAACACAGAGAGACCTCTGCGCAATACAGAGAGCATTCTACTAACTGTCCTGGTATACAGCGTGTTTCCTAGGGAGCAGTATAACACAGAGAGACCTCTGCGCAATACAGAGAGAGCATTCTACTAACGATCCTGGTATACAGCGTGTTTCCTAGGGAGCAGTATAACACAGAGAGACCTCTGTGGAATACAGAGAGCATTCTACTAACTATCCTGGTATACAGTGTGTTTTCCAGGGAGCAGTATAACATAGAGAGACCTCTGCGTAATACAGAGAGCATTCTACTAACTATCCTGGTATACAGAGTGTTTCCTAGGGAGCAGTATAACACAGAGAGACCTCTGCGCAATACAGAGAGAGCATTCTACTAACTATCCTGGTATACAGCGTGTTTCCTAGGGAGCAGTATAACACAGAGAGACCTCTGCGCAATACAGAGAGAGCATTCTACTAACTATCCTGGTATACAGCGTGTTTCCTAGGGAGCAGTATAACACAGAGAGACCTCTGCGCAATACAGAGAGAGCATTCTACTAACTATCCTGGTATACAGCGTGTTTCCTAGGGAGCAGTATAACACAGAGAGACCTCTGCGGAATACAGAGAGCATTCTACTAACTATCCTGGTATACAGCGTGTTTCCTAGGGAGCAGTATAACACAGAGAGACCTCTGCGCAATACAGAGAGAGCATTCTACTAACTATCCTGGTATACAGCATTTTTCCTAGGGAGCAGTATAACACAGAGAGACCTCTGCGCAATACAGAAAGAGCATTCTACTAACTATCCTGATATACAGCATGTTTCCTAGGGAGCAGTATAACACAGAGAGACCTCTGCGCAATACAGAGAGAGCATTCTACTAACTATCCTGGTATACAGCGTGTTTCCTAGGGAGCAGTATAACACAGAGAGACCTCTGCGCAATACAGAGAGAGCATTCTACTAACTATCCTGGTATACAGCATGTTTCCTAGGGAGCAGTATAACACAGAGAGACCTCTGCGCAATACAGAGAGAGCATTCTACTAACTATCCTGGTATACAGCGTGTTTCCTAGGGAGCAGTATAACACAGAGAGACCTCTGCGCAATACAGAGAGAGCATTCTACTAACGATCCTGGTATACAGCGTGTTTCCTAGGGAGCAGTATAACATACAGAGACCTCTGCGGAATACAGAGAGCATTCTACTAACGATCCTGGTATGCAGCGTGTTTCCTAGGGAGCAGTATAACATACAGAGACGTCTGCGGAATACAGAGAGCATTCTACTAACTATCCTGGTATACAGCATGTTTCCTAGGGAGCAGTATACCACAGAGAGACCTCTGCGCAATACAGAGAGAGCATTCTACTAACTATCCTGGTATACAGCGTGTTTCTAGGGAGCAGTATAACACAGAGAGACCTCTGCGCAATACAGAGAGAGCATTCTACTAACGATCCTGGTATACAGCATGTTTCCTAGGGAGCAGTATAACACAGAGAGACCTCTGCGTAATACAGAGAGAATTCTACTAACTATCCTGGTATACAGCGTGTTTCCTAGGGAGCAGTATAACATACAGAGACCTCTGCGGAATACAGAGAGCATTCTACTAACTATCCTGGTATACAGCGTGTTTCCTAGGGAGCAGTATAACACAGTGAGACCTCTGCGGAATACAGAGAGCATTCTACTAACTATCCTAGTATACAGCGTGTTTCCTAGGGAGCAGTATAACATAGAGAGACCTCTGCGGAATAAAGAGAGCATTCTACTAACTATCCTGGTATACAGCGTGTTTCCTAGAGAGCAGTATAACACACAGAGACCTCTGCGGAATACAGAGAGCATTCTACTAACTATCCTGGTATACAGCGTGTTTCCTAGGGAGCAGTATAACATACAGAGACCTCTGCGGAATACAGAGAGCATTCTACTAACTATCCCGGTATACAGCGTGTTTCCTAGGGCGCAGCATACAGTATAACATACAGAGACCTCTGTGGATAACAGAGAGCATTCTACTAACTATCCTAGTATACAGCGTGTTTCCTAGGGAGCAGTATAACAGAGAGAGACCTATGTGGAATACAGAGAGCATTCTACTAACTATCCTGGTATATAGCGTGTTTCCTAGGGAGCAGTGTAACATAGAGAGACCTCTGCGGAATACAGAGAGCATTCTACTAACTATCCTGGTATACAGCATGTTTCCTAGGGAGCAGTATAACATACAGAGACCTCTGTGGATAACAGAGAGCATTCTACTAACTATCCTAGTATACAGCGTGTTTCCTAGGGAGCAGTATAACACAGAGAGACCTCTGCGGAATACAGAGAGCCTTCTACTAACTATCCTGGTATATAGTGTGTTTCCTAGGGAGCAGTATAACATAGAGAGACCTCTGCGGAATACAGAGAGCATTCTACTAACTATCCTGGTATACAGTGTGTTTCCTAGGGAGCAGTATAACACACAGAGACCTCTGCGGAATGCAGAGAGCATTCTACTAACTATCCTGGTATACAGCGTGTTTCCTAGGGAGCAGTATAACATACAGAGACCTCTGCGGAATACAGAGAGCATTCTACTAACTATCCTGGTATATAGCGTGTTTCCTAGGGAGCAGTATAACATAGAGAGACCTCTGCGGAATACAGAGAGCATTCTACTAACTATCCTGGCATACAGCGTGTTTCCTAGGGAGCAGTATAACATAGAGAGACCTCTGCGGAATACAGAGAGCATTCTAATAACTATCCTGGTATACAGCGTGTTTCCTAGGGAGCAGTATAACATAGAGAGACCTCTGCAGAATACAGAGAGCATTCTACTAACTATCCTGGTATACAGCGTGTTTCCTAGGGAGCAGTATAACATAGAGAGCGGAATACAGAGAGCATTCTACTAACTATCCTGGTATACAGCGTGTTTCCTAGGGAGCAGTATAACATACAGAGACCTCTGCGGAATACAGAGAGCATTCTACTAACTATCCTGGTATACAGTGTGTTTCCTAGGGAGCAGTATAACATAGAGAGACCTCTGCGGAATACAGAGAGCATTCTACTAACGATCCTGGTATACAGCGTGTTTCCTAGGGAGCAGTATAACATAGAGAGCGGAATACAGAGAGCATTCTACTAACTATCCTGGTATACAGCGTGTTTCCTAGGGAGCAGTATAACATACAGAGACCTCTGCGGAATACAGAGAGCATTCTACTAACTATCCTGGTATACAGCGTGTTTCCTAGGGAGCAGTATAACATAGAGAGCGGAATACAGAGAGCATTCTACTAACTATCCTGGTATACAGCGTGTTTCCTAGGGGATCGGTCTGAAGATCGACAGTGTCTAGGTCGACAATGTTTAGGTCAACCACTATAGGTCGACAGTCACTAGGTCGACATGGATGGAAGGTCAACAGAGTTTCTAGATCCTCATGTGCTAGGTCGACAGGTCTAAAGGTCGACATGAGTTTTTCACATTTTTTTCTTTTTTTGATTTTTTTCATACTTAACGATCCACGTGGACTACGATTGGAACGGTAAAGTGTGCCGAGCGAAGCGGTAGCGGAGCGAAGGCACCATGCCCGAAGCATGGCGAGTGAAGCGAGCCATGCGAGGGGACGCGGTGCACTAATTTGGGATCCCGGTTACGAAGAAAACGACAAAAAAAATAAAAAAATCCTCATGTCGACCTTTAGACCTGTCGACCTAGCACATGTCGACCTAGAAACCCTCTCGACCTTTCATCCATGTCGACCTAGTGACTGTCGACCTATAGTGGTCGACCTAAACATTGTCGACCTAGACACTGTCGATTTGATGAACCACACCCGTTTCCTAGGGAGCAGTATAACATAGAGAGACCTCTGCGGAATACAGAGAGCATTCTACTAACTATCCTGGTATATAGCGTGTTTCCTAGGGAGCAGTATAACATAGAGAGACTTCTGCGGAATACAGAGAGCATTCTGGTGACCTACATTATACACAATACAGAGAAAGTTATAATAATAGATCCACAATTCATAGAGTTGTCTAGTGACCAATATACACCAATATACTGTAAAAGATCTATGTGTACAGTATAACCATGTATGTATGCTTTCTCTCTATACAATAGAGGATAATTTCTGCTGGCCTGTGGGCAAAGCTTGCAATCCCCTGTAAAGTAATTGCCGACTTTTCAGTTCAGGATGTGGGTATGTGTCAGGATTTACATCATTAATGCCATAACCTTGACTATCCACGACACAGCCTAATACTACAGCCTATCCCTAACTGAAGCCTATCCTTAACTGCAGCCTAACCCTATCCACAGCCTAACCCTATCTGCAGCCTAACCCTAACAAAAGCCTGACCATATCCGTATCCTAACCCTATATGTAGCCTAACTGTAACTGCAGCCTAACTCTATGCGCAGCCTAACCCTATCGGCAGCTTAACCCTATCACCAGCCCAACCCTATCTGCAGCCTGACCCTAACAAAAGCCTGACCCTATCCGTAGCCTAACTGTAACTGCAGCCTAACCCTATCCGCAGCCTAACCCTATCTGTAGCCTAACCTGCACTGCAGCCTAACCCTATGCGCAGCCTAACCCTAACTGTAGCCTAACCCTAACTGAAGGCCGACCCTAACTGCAGCCTAACCCTATACGCAGCCTAACCCTATGCTTAACCTAACCCTAACTGCAGCCTAACCTCATCTGCAGCCTAACTCTAGCTGCAGCCTAACTTGACCTACAACTTAATCTTAACCGCAGCCTAACCCTTACTGCAGCCAGGGCCGGTGCAAGGTCTCTATGCACCCTAGGCAAAGCTTCAACCCGGTGCTCCCTGCAGGAGGTGCATCAGGGCTATGAGGAGCAGCCGTGGTGGTGCCCCTCGGGAGCCATAGTTACATCCACATCATATGTGCCTTCACATGACTTGATGTTACTCATGTCGGGACAGAGGAAGCACTGAGACACTATGTGGTACAGCCTGATAGTGGTAGCTACACTTGATTAGACCCGCAGCAGCAGCCAGCACAGTGTAAAAGGAGGAGGCCGCATACAGAGACAGCCTTCAGTTTTTTGCTAGATGAATTCAGTGGCGCCCTCCAGGAGCTGGCGCCCCTAGGCAGCCGCCTAAAGCTGCCTAATGGTAGAGCCGGCCCTGACTGCAGCCTAACTGTAACTGGAGCCTAACACTACCTACAGCCTAAACCTACCTACAGACTATCCAGGCTTGCTGACTTTCCGTCTGCCCCGTGCAGGAGTGGGCAGCCGGGTCGGCATTACAGGGAGCATGGCTTTGGTGCGGGTAGGTTGTTTGGGGGCGTGGATTCACAATTGCATCACTGTGGCCCTGCCCTCTGCAATTAAATGCCCTGATTACTGCCATTGAATAGTGGGGCGGGACTACAATGGCAAGATTCAGTGCAAATCGCATCAACCCCCCCCCCCCCCCTTCCCCCCAGACCACCCACAGCCGTGGCTCATTCCTGTTTTGCATTTTTGTTATGTATTTTATGTTATACTTCTGTTTCTGTTCCCCGTGGGTGTCATGGGGTGTTCGGAGCCCACCCTTAAGGAGAGGATACTGTTATAAACCGCAGGTAGTGGTCCATCCCTTTTTTATGTTTTTGTTATGTTTATAGTTGTCTTGCAGGCCAGGATTTCCCGTTGCTCTGGTTTAAGAAGACTCTTGTTTGCTGCCAGTGGTGAGTCTGTGTAATTGCAGCTTGTTCCCATGTGTTCAGCCTCACCTGTCTGTTAATTGCACCTCTCAGTTGTGCAGCAGGGCAGCTGCACGACATAATTAATTAGGACTCTCTGTTATATTCTGGCTCAGTGCAATACACAGACGCTGGTGATATTTCCTGAGTTCTTGAGTTCTGAACTAGTCCCTGCCAGTTCCTGAGCTCCTGTCTAGCAGTATCTGTCTAGCTAATTCCAGTGTCGGTTCCAGTGTCGGTTCCAGTGTCGGTTCCAGTGTCTGATCCAGTTTCTGATCCCATGTCCTGCCGTGAAGCGTTCCTATCCAGAAGTCCTGTGGCTTTGTCTGTGCCTGGTCGAGTATCTGGCTTCTTGGTGTCCACCGGTCTGTCGTTTGGGATTCTGCCTGTCCTCCGGTTCTGAGAGCCTGTGTCGGCTACATTGGGGGTTCCTGTCCGTTTGCCAGTATTCGTACCGGTTCCGTGAGTAGCGGCTTTGCCGCGTCCGTCGGCCTAGGCCGCTGTATTCTTTGATTTATTTGTTACTGGTGTTTTGCAGAGGGTTCTGCATATGCTGTCACTGCCGGTACACAACAGTATTGTGTCGGCGTGTGGACAGCATCTCCTTTGTTGTTCTTTTCCTTTGGCGGCGTGCCGCACATATATTTAGTTTTAGGGTTGTTAGTAGCCCCTAGCCTTCTGTTTGCTTTAGTTAGAGGTCCCCTTGTTATTATCCTGTCTCGGTTCACGCCTTGTCTCACTCTAAGACCTGGGGGCATCGGAGTTGGGCAGACCTAATCCGCCCTTCAAACGCGGCTGCCGTGGGCCCAAGAAACCATAGTCACTCAGGCGTGAACTGACCACACGGGTGAAACAATGGAGGTAGGGTGCTAGGGGCTATTTCCATACCACACCTTATTTCAGCGTCACGTTCTGGTGCTCTGGACTCACTACCCGACATCTCCCTTGTTCTGAGCACCAGGAACCTAACATCTGCAGCTCATTACCTACAGTCTCATCTTTCAAGTCACAATCCACAGTTCTTTGTCTCCAGCCACGTCTTTAACCACCATTCACAGTTCCGCAGTTCATTATCTACAGCCTTGTCTTTCAAGCCACAACCCACAGTTCTTTGTCTACAACTACGTCTTTAAGTCATCGTTCACAAACCACAGTTCTCTACCTCAGCCTCATTTTCAAGAACTACAGCTCACTGACTCTTAGCTCCACCGGTCTTCTGCATTGCCCATGTCCCATATGCAACCCCCTCGCCTTATTCATCCGCAGACAACTACTTCCTTGGGCAAATCTCAGCTGCCAGATCCTCAAACCTTGCTAGGTGTGACATACTGTGCTGTGTAATGTGAGTAATGGATACTACTGTGCAGGGCCGGCTCGAGGCATGTTCGACTCGAGCGGCCACGCAGGGTGCCACCCTTAAAGGGCGCCGCATGCTGGTGCCGCCATGTCGGAGCCTGGAGCCAGCCCTGTCCTGTAGCCTGCGCCGCCTCCTGTCTGTAAAGTAATCTGTGCGCGCTATGCGGCACCGGTGTCTGATGTCAGACACCGGCGCCGCACAGCATGTACAGTTCACTTTCAGGCATCGGCTCGCACAGACAGCGCACACAGATCTGCAGCAGCACTCCCCGTCCCTCATAGTCGGCACAGCAGGTACTCTGGGGGCATATGTGGCACTGTGGGGGGCATTAACGTATCTGTCACTGTAGGGGCAGTTATCTGGCACTGTGGGGAGCATTAATGTATCTGGCACTGTGGGGGTATTAATGTATCTGGCACTGTGGGGGCATTAATGTATCTGGCACTGTGGGGGCATATCTGGCACTGTGGGGTCATTTATCTATCTGGGATTGTGGGGGCATATCTGGCACAGTGGGGGGCATTAATGTATCTGGCACTGTGGGGGCATATCTGGCACTGTGGGGGGCATTAATGTATCTGGCACTGTGGGGGGCATTAATGTATCTGGCACTGTGGGGGCATTTCTGGCACTGTGGGGGCATTTCTGTATCTGGCGCTGTGGGGGCATTTATCTGGCACTGTGGGGGCATTTTTGGATCTGGCACTTTGGGGGCATTTATCTGGCACTGTGGGGGGAATTAATGTATCTGGCACTGTGGGGGGCATTAATGTATCTGGCACTGTGGGGTCATTAATGTATCTGGCACTGCGGGGGCATATCTGGCACTGTGGGGGGCATTTATCTATCTGGCACTGTGGGGGGCATTTATCTATCTGGCACTGTGGGGGGCATTTATCTATCTGACACTGTGGGGGCATTTATGTATCTGGCACTGTGGGGGCATGTCATGTGCATCTGGCACTGCTGGGGGGGCATGTCATGTGCATCTGGCACTGCTGGGGGGCATATGATTTGTAGCTGGCACGGCAGGGGGACATATCATGTAGTGTTCCCGTGTCGCAGTGCTCTACCTGACGCAAAGTGTATAACGTGCTCTGCCTGACGCAAAGTGTATAACTTGCTCTGCCTTGCGCAGGTGTATAATGTGCTCTACCTGTCGCAGTGTGTATAGGAGGTTCTACCTGGTGCAATGTGTATTAGCTGCACTACTGTGTGGTGTAATTCGAATTGACAATATTATGTGGCCACGCCCCTTCCCTACGAAGCAACGGCCCTAAATTTTTTATGCGCGCCTTCGACGCGCACTGTCCATGATTTTGCCTGCGGAGCACCAAGCATTACGGTATGTACATCATTTTGCCCTTTTAACTTAAAAATGTGCCCTCCCGAATGCAAAATGTGCCCTCCCCATGATCAGCACCCTGCCCTAAAAAAATCCTAGAGTGAACACTATCATGTCTATCTGGCACTGCTGGGGGCATGTCATGTGTAGCTGGCACTGCTGGGGGGCATGTCATGTGTAGCTGGCACTGCTGAGGGGCATGTCATGTGTAGTTGGCATTGCTGGGGGCATGTCCTGTGTAGCTGGCACTGCTGGGGGGCATGTCATGTGTAGCTAGCACTGCTGCGGGGCATGTCATGTCTATCTGGCACTGCACTACTGTAGACATTATGTGTATCTGGCACTATACTGTAGACATTATGTGTATCTGGCACTATACTGGAGACATTATGTGTATCTGGCACTATACTGGAGACATTATGTGTATCTGGCACTATACTGGAGACATTGTGTGTAAGGAACACTACTGTAGCTGTTATGTGTAAGGCTACTAATTGTGTGCGTAGAGGGTGTGTGAAAATATATTAATAGTTTGATAATATGAAGTTGTGAGGCCCCTCCCACTTTCCCAGGGGCTACGCCCACTTTTCCAGGAGCGCGTGCATAGAGTATGGGAGGGGGCGCTTTGAAATTTTCTCGCTCAGGGTGCTAGTAGGCCAGGAGCCAGCCCTGCTACTGCTACTGTGCTGTGTAATGTGAGTAATGGACACTACTGTGCGGTGTACTGTGAGTAATGGACACTACTGTGCGGTGTAATGTGAGTAATGGACACTACTGTGCTGTGTAATGTGAGTAATGGGCACTACTGTGCGGTGTAATGTGAGTAATGGACACTACTGTGCTGTGTAATATGAGTAATGGACACTACTGTGCGGTGTAATGTGAGTAATGGACACTACTGTGCTGTGTAATGTGAGTAATGGACACTACTGTGCGGTGTAATGTGAGTAATGGACACTACTGTGCGGTGTAATGTGAGTAATGGACACTACTGTGCGGTGTAATGTGAGTAATGGACACTACTGTTCTGTGTAATATGAGTAATGGACACTACTGTGCGGTGTAATGTGAGTAATGGACACTACTGTGCTGTGTAATGTGAATAATGGTCACTACTGTGCTGTGTAATGTGAGTAATGGACACTACTGTGCGGTGTAATGTGAGTAATGGACACTACTGTGCTGTGTAATGTGAATAATGGTCACTACTGTGCTGTGTAATGTGAGTAATGGACACTACTGTGCTGTGTAATGTGAGTAATGGCCACTACTGTGCGGTGTAATGTGAGTAATGGGCACTACTGTGCTGTGTAATGTGAGTAATGGACACTACTGTGCTGTGTAATGTGAGTAGTGGACACTACTGTGCTGTGTAATGTGACTAATGGACACTACTGTGCTGTGTAATGTGAGTAGTGGACACTACTGTGCTGTGTAATGTGAGTAGTGGACACTACTGTGCTGTGTAATGTGAGTAATGGACACTACTGTGCGGTGTAATGTGATACTGTGTGTCAATTTGATTTGGAAGTACTATTTTGTGGCCATGCCCTTTCCCCACAAGGCCACATACTTTTTTTGACACGCCTTCCTTATTTCAAATATGTGTGTGTGTGTGTGTGTGTGTGTAAGGTAGGGGGGGGGGGGGCACCAGCCCCTAGATACACCACTGCTGGCACTGCACCTGTATATAGTGCCCACATGTATATACCGCTGCACCTGTGTATAGTGCCCACATGTATATACAGCTGCACCTGTGTATAGTGCCCACATGTATATACTGCTGCACCTGTGCTTAGTGCCCACATGTTTATACTGCTGCATATGTGTATAATTCCCATGTGTATATTCCCCTGCACTGGTGTATAATGCCCACATCAGGGGCTTAGCCAAAACTTTGTGGGTCCCATAGCAACATTTTGAAGGGGCCCCTGTCCCAATGCTTCTAGAGAGACACCTCTGCACAGCAGGTTTTCATTTTATGCCCCATAGTAGTGCCCTAGTTCATATTCTGAACCATAGTAGTGCCCTAGTTTATTTTATGCCCCATTGTAGTGCCCTAGTTTATTTTATGCCCCATAGTAGTGCCCTAGTTTATTTTATGCCCCATAGTAGTGCCCTAGTTTTTTTATCCCTTATAGTAGTGCCCTAATTCACATTACGCCCCATAGTAGTGCCCTAATTCACATTATGCCACATTTCTAGTGCTGCCATTACACATCATGCCACACAGTACCCCCAAATTCACATCATGACATAGTGTCCCCAGTTCATATTTTGCCACAATATAGTGGCCTTCAGTTCATTTTAAACCACATTACAAAGAGAAGGTCCAAGGGCCAAAAGTAGATATTTGAAGGTCCCAAGGCAAATGTTTGTAAGTGCCACTATGTACCTCCATTGGTGGAAAATATATAGGTCACATTTAACTTTGACAGGGAAGATGGGCCCCTCTCAGCTCTGGGCCCCATAGCGGCTGCACTGCCCGCACTTATGGTAGCTACACCCTGTATATAACACATGTAACTGTGACAGGGAAGGTGGCCCCTCTCAGCTCTGGGCCCCGTAGCAGCTGCACTGCCTGCACCTATGGTAGCTACACCCTGTATATAACACATGTAACTGTGACAGGTAAGGTGGCCCCTCTCCGCTCTGGGCCCCATAGCAGCTGCACTCGCTGCACCTATGGTAGCTACACCCTGTATATAACACATGTAACTGTGACAGGGAAGGTGGCCCCTCTCAGCTCTGGGCCCCATAGCAACTGCACTCCCTGCACCTATGGTAGCTACGCCCTGTATATAACACATGTAACTGTGACAGGGAAGGTGCCCTCTCTCAGCTTTGGGTTCCATAGTAGCTGCACTCCCTGCACCTATGCCCTTTGCCCACATGTATATACCGCTGCACCTGTGTATAATGCACATGTGTATATAGCGATGTAGCTGTGTAAATTGCTCACGTGTTTATACCGCTGCACCTGTTTATAGTGCCCACGTGTATATACCGCTGCACCTGTGTATAATGCCCACATGTATATACTGCTGCCCCTGTGAATAATGCCCACATGTATATACCGCTGCACCGGTGTATAATGCCCAAATGTATATACCGCTGCACCTGTGTATAATGCCCACATGTATATATTGCTGCACCTGTGTATAATGCCCACATGTATATATTGCTGCACCTGTGTATAATGCCCACATGTATATATTGCTGCACCTGTGTATAATGCCCACATGTATATACCGCTGCACCTGTGAATAATGCCCACATGTATATACTGCTGCCCCTGTGAATAATGCCCACATGTATATACCGCTGCACCTGTGAATAATGGCCACATGTATATACCGCTGCACCTGTGTATAATGCCCACATGTATATATTGCTGCACCTGTGTATAATGCCCACAAGTACCATTGAGCTCATATTTTGTGTGTATATCTGACTCTGGTACTAGCCATTGCCTCTCTAGCCATATTTATCTCACTGCATGTCCCTGACCTGTACTCAGGAATAAATACAATAAATACTTGCAGTAAAATTATTTTTTTCTTAAATTCACATTAACTTTATTGGACTGGAACAGAACAGAGCACGGCCAGAGATTTGATTAGACCAGAGCTGGCACAGAGGGTGGTGAGGAGAAGACTTTGAGACACAAGCCAATAATGAAGAGCGGTTGTGAGACAGAAAGAGCAGCTTTACTTCCTCCACCCACAGAGAGAGACCGTTTCCTAAGTATTAAATGTTGCTGAGGCCCATTGCACCGTCCAGGAGGAGACAGGCCGAATGGTGGTCAAGCCGTTAGTCCTCATCCGGCATATCCTGTAACCAGGGACATTTACAATTTGACTGACATGGTACAGAATCGGCTACGGATGCAGCAAGATCCACAGGGAGATGCCAGCATTCGTGGGAAGTCGGTCCGCTCTCACAGACCAAACACATTAGGCACTGGTAGACTCAGCAAGGGAGGCGTCTGCAAAATAAACACCAAATAACACAAATTATCCAATAAGTTGGTTTTACATTTACAAAACAGAAATAAATAGAAACATAAAAACTCAGAGGCCTGATTAAGGTGTGGTTGTAGAGGCTGCTGCTACATAAACTAATATGGTAATGCAGCAGGGGGTGTCACACTTACATAGAAGCAGCAGCGACAGCAGTAATATGGTAATGCAGCAGAGGGCGTTATGCCTACACAGAAGCAGCAGCGATAGCAATAATATGGTAATGCAGCAGGGGGTGTCACACTTACATAGAAGCAGCAGCGACAGCAGTAATATGGTAATGCAGCAGGGGGCGTCACACTTACATAGAAGCAGCAGCGACAGCAGTAATATGGTAATACAGCAGAGGGCGTCATGCCTACACAGAAGCAGCAGCGATAGCAATAATATGGTAATGCAGCAGGAGGTGTCACACTTACATAGAAGCAGCAGCGACAGCAGTAATATGGTAATACAGCAGGGGGCGTCACACTTACATAGAAGCAGCAGTGATAGCACTAATATGGTAGTTCAGGAGGGGGCGTCACACTTGCATAGAAGCAGCAGCGATAGCAATAATATGGTAATACAGCAGGGGGTGTCACACTTACATAGAAGCAGCAGCGACAGCAGTAATATGTTAATGCAGCAGAGGGCGTCACGCCTACACAGAAGCAGCAGCGATAGCAATAATATGCTAATTCAGCAGGGGGCGTCACACTTAGAAGCAGCAGCCATAGCAGTAATATGGTAATGAGTAGGGGGCTTCATGCTTACACAGAAGCAACAGCGATAGCACTAATATGTGAATGCAGCAGGGTGTGTCACGCTTACACAGAAGCAGTAGCGATAGCACTAAAATGGTAATGCAGCAGGGGGCGTCACACTTACATAGAAGCAGCAGCTACAGCACTAATATGGTAATGCAGCAGGAGGCGTCACACTTACATAGAAGCAGTAGCGATATCGCTTATATGGTAATGCAGCAGGGGACGTCATGCTAACATAGAAGCAGCAGAGATAGCACTAATATGGTATGCAGCAGGGGGCATCACTCTTACATAGAAGCAGCAGTGATAGGACTAATATGATAATGTAGCAGGGGGCGGCACGCTTACATAGAAGCAGCAGTGATAGCACTAATATGGTAATGCAGCAGGGGGCGTCATACTGACATAGAAGCAGCAGCAATAGCGCTGATATGGTAATGTTGCAGGGGGTGTCACACGCACATAGAAGCAGCAGTGATATCGCTAATATGGTAATACAGCAGGGGTCATCGCGCTTACATAGATGCAGTAGTGATAGCAGTAATATGGTAATGCAGCAGGAGTCATGCTTACACAGAAGCATCAGCAATAGCACTAATATGGTAATGCAGCAGGGGGCGTCACACTTACACAGAAGCAGCAGCGATAGCACTTATATGGTAATGCAGCAGGGGGTGTCACGCTTACACAGAAGCAGTAGCAATAGGAATAATATGGTAATGCAGCAGGAGGCATCATGCTTACACAGAAGCAGCAGCAATATCACTTATATGGTAATGCAGCAGGGTGCTTAACGCTTACACAGGACCAAAAGCGATAGCACTAATATGTTAATGCAGCAGGGTGCATCACGCTTACACAGAAACAGTAGCGATAGCACTAAAATGGTAATGAAGCAGGGAGCGTCACACTTACATAGAAGCAGTAGCAATATTGCTTATATTGTAATGTACCAGGGGGCGTCATGCTTACACAGAAGCAGCAGCAATAGCGCTAATATGGTAATTCAACAGGGGGCGCCATGCTTTCACAGAAGTAGCAGCAACATTGCTAATATGGTAATGTAGCAGGAGACGTAATGCTTACATACAAGCAGCAGCGTTAGCACTAATATGGTAATGCAGCAGGGGGCATCACTCTTACATAGAAGCAGCAGCTACAGCACTAATATGGTAATGCAGCAGGAGGTGTCACACTTACATAGAAGCAGTAGCGATAGCAGTAATATAGTAATGCAGCAGGGGGCGTCACACTTACACAGAAGCAGCAGCAATAGCGCTAATATGGTAATTCAGCAGGGGGCGTCACACTTACATAGAAGCAGCAGCGATAGCAGTAATATGGTAATGTAGCAGAGGGCGTCACGCCTACACAGAAGCAGCAGCGATAGCAATAATATGGTAATGCAGCAGGGGGCGTCACACTTACACAGAAGCAGCAGCGATAGCAATAATATGGTAATGCAGCAGGGGGCGTCACACTTAGAAGCAGCAGCGATAGCAGTAATATGGTAATGAGTAGGGGGCTTCACACTTACACAGAAGCAACAGCGATAGCACTAATATGTGAATGCAGCAGGGTGTGTCACGCTTACACAGAAGGAGTAGTGATAGCACTAAAATGGTAATGCAGCAGGAGGCGTCACACTTACATAGAAGCAGCAGCTACAGCACTAATATGGTAATGCAGCAGGAGGCATCACACTTACATACAAGCAGCAGCGATATCGCTTATATGGTAATGCAGCAGGGGACGTCATGCTAACATAGAAGCAACAGTGATAGCACTAATATGGTAATGCAGCAGGGGGCGTCACTCTTACATAGAAGCAGCAGTGATGGGACTAAAGTGATAATGCAGCAGGGGGCGGCATGCTTACATAAAAGCAGCAGTGATAGCACTAATATGGTAATGCAGCAGGGGGTGTCATACTGACATAGAAGCAGCAGCAATAGCGCTGATATGGTAATGCAGCAGGGGGCGTCACTCTTACATAGAAGCAGCAGTGATATCACTAATATGGTAATACAGCAGGGGTCATCACGCTTACATAGATGCAGTAGTGATAGCAGTAATATGGTAATGCAGCAGGAGTCATGCTTACACAGAAGCATCAGCAATAGCACTAATATGGTAATGCAGCAGGGGGCGTCACACTTACACAGAAGCAGCAGCGATAGCACTTATATGGTAATGCAGCAGGGGGTGTCACGCTTACACAGAAGCAGTAGCAATAGGAATAATATGGTAATGCAGCTGGAGGCATCATGCTTACACAGAAGCAGCAGCAATATCACTTATATGGTAATGCAGCAGGGTGCTTAACGCTTACACAGGACCAAAAGCGATAGCACTAATATGTTAATGCAGCAGGGTGCATCACGCTTACACAGAAGCAGTAGCGATAGCACTAAAATTGTAATGAAGCAGGGAGCGTCACACTTACATAGAAGCAGTAGCAATATTGCTTATATTGTAATGTACCAGGGGGCGTCATGCTTACACAGAAGCAGCAGCAATAGCGCTAATATGGTAATTCAACAGGGGGCGCCATGCTTTCACAGAAGTAGCAGCAACATTGCTAATATGGTAATGTAGCAGGAGACGTAATGCTTACATACAAGCAGCAGCGTTAGCACTAATATGGTAATGCAGCAGGGGGCATCACTTACATAGAAGCAGCAGCTACAGCACTAATATGGTAATGCAGCAGGAGGTGTCACACTTACATAGAAGCAGTAGCGATAGCAGTAATATAGTAATGCAGCAGGGGGCGTCACACTTACACAGAAGCAGCAGCAATAGCGCTAATATGGTAATTCAGCAGGGGGCGTCACACTTACATAGAAGCAGCAGCGATAGCAGTAATATGGTAATGTAGCAGAGGGCGTCACGCCTACACAGAAGCAGCAGCGATAGCAATAATATGGTAATGCAGCAGGGGGCGTCACACTTACACAGAAGCAGCAGCGATAGCAATAATATGGTAATGCAGCAGGGGGCGTCACACTTAGAAGCAGCAGCGATAGCAGTAATATGGTAATGAGTAGGGGGCTTCACACTTACACAGAAGCAACAGCGATAGCACTAATATGTGAATGCAGCAGGGTGTGTCACGCTTACACAGAAGGAGTAGTGATAGCACTAAAATGGTAATGCAGCAGGAGGCGTCACACTTACATAGAAGCAGCAGCTACAGCACTAATATGGTAATGCAGCAGGAGGCATCACACTTACATACAAGCAGCAGCGATATCGCTTATATGGTAATGCAGCAGGGGACGTCATGCTAACATAGAAGCAACAGTGATAGCACTAATATGGTAATGCAGCAGGGGGCGTCACTCTTACATAGAAGCAGCAGTGATGGGACTAAAGTGATAATGCAGCAGGGGGCGGCATGCTTACATAAAAGCAGCAGTGATAGCACTAATATGGTAATG
The DNA here is from genome assembly GCF_028390025.1 of Pseudophryne corroboree. Taxonomy (NCBI): domain Eukaryota; kingdom Metazoa; phylum Chordata; class Amphibia; order Anura; family Myobatrachidae; genus Pseudophryne; species Pseudophryne corroboree. Next base: position 20,909,460 of record NC_086444.1, on the reverse strand, counting down.
CAGCAGGGGGTGTCATACTGACATAGAAGCAGCAGCAATAGCGCTGATATGGTAATGCAGCAGGGGGCGTCACTCTTACATAGAAGCAGCAGTGATATCACTAATATGGTAATACAGCAGGGGTCATCACGCTTACATAGATGCAGTAGTGATAGCAGTAATATGGTAATGCAGCAGGAGTCATGCTTACACAGAAGCATCAGCAATAGCCACTAATATGGTAATGCGGCAGGGGGTGTCACGCTTACACAGAAGCAGCAGCGATAGCACTTATATGGTAATGCAGCAGGGGTGTCGCGCTTACACAGAAGCAGCAGCAATAGCAATGATATGGTAATGCAGCAGGAGGCATCATGCTTACACAGAAGCAGCAGCGATAGCACTAATTTGGTAATGCAGCAGGGTGCTTAACGCTTACACAGGACCAAAAGCGATAGCACTAATATGTTAATGCAGCAGGTGCATCATGCTTACACAGAAGCAGTAGCGATAGCACTAAAATGGTAATGAAGCAGGGAGCGTCACACTTACATAGAAGCAGTAGCGATATTGCTTATATTGTAATGTAGCAGGAGGCGTCACACTTGCACAGAAGCAGCAGCAATAGCGCTAATATGGTAATTCAACAGGGGGCGTCACTCTTGCATAGAAGTAGCAGTGATAGCAGTAATATGGTAATACAGCAGGGGGCGTCACACTGACATAGATGCAGCGGTGATGGGAGTAATATGGTAATACAGCAGGGGGCGTCACACTGACATAGATGCAGCAGTGATAGCAGTAATATGGTAATGCAGCAGGGGGCGTCACACTTACATAGAAGCAGCAGTGATAGCAGTAATATGGTAATGCAACAGGGGGCATCACACTGACATAGATGCAGTGGTGATAGGAGTAATATGGTAAGCAGGCAGCTAGTATCCAACTGTAACGTAAAACCGCAGCTGCCAGCCTGTCCAGTGCTGTTCTCCTTCTCTGCGGACGCTGCTCCTTTAGATGTAAATGAGTAGCATGACGTCACTCACTTTAGGAAGTGCAAACTGAGCTGGGACGGACTCCGTGTGCGGAGGATGGAGACATGATTGAGCATGCGGGGGCCGACTTCCCGCCTGCCACATCTGATGTCTTAGACTCATCATCAGCTGTTCTGACCATGCCCTATCAGTCCTCCTAGAAATTACCTGCAAGAGTTAATTCTGGGAGGCCAAGTGCATCAGTGGGGATGAATTGGCTCCAAACTGAAAAAAAATAAAATATATATTAAAAAAACTAAAACAAAATAAAACCTTGAAACATCACATAAGTTGTTTCCATCTGGAGGCACGTAGGAAATGTGGTGGGGCAGAGGTCCTTTGAATAAGCTGTTAAGCAATAAAACAAAAATAGCTCTGCATAGCTGCAAAAATAGATATTACACCGCGTGGAATAGATCTGCCAGACTGCTGGCAAGACCTCTAAAGCGCCAAGAGATTTAGGACATATATCCCTGCAATTACAGTCAACAGTGGTAATACTTAGGAACGGCCCAACCATTATGTCAGGTACGCAGCCTTATAGAGCGCCACGCTGATGAGGGAGGAGTCACTGCCTTCATCATCCCCCCCGGACTGCTAGTGGTAGCGGACCATAGTGGCCGGCCCCCGGAAACCTGCAGCACACTGGAATCACCTTACACCTGTCATCCCTGGCTCCCCAGTTACCTACTTTCTCCCTGTCACCCACTATCTCCTTGTCACCACTGCCTCCCCAGTCACACACACACACTATCTCCCTGTCACACCTGCCTCCCCTGTCACCTACTATCTCCCTATCACCCCTGCCTCTGCAGTAACCCACTTTCTCCCTGTCACCCACTATCCCCATGTCACCACGGCCTCCACAGTCACCCACTTCTCCCTGTTACCCACTGTCTCCGCAGTAACCCACTATCTCCTTGTCACCACTGCCTCCCCAGTCACACACACACACTATCTCCCTGTCACCCCTACCTCCCCTGTCACCTACTATCTTCCTGTCACCCCTGCCTCCGCAGTAATCCACTTACTCCCTGTTACCCACTATCTCCCTGTCAACCCTGCCTCCCCTGTCACCTACTATCTTCCTGTCACCCCTGCCTCCGCAGTAATCCACTTACTCCCTGTTACCCACTATCTCCCTGTCACCCCTGTCTCCCCTGTCACCTACTATCTCCCTGTCACCCCTGCCTCTACAGTCACCCACTTTCTCCCTGTCACCCACTGTCTCCTTGTCACCACTGCCTCCCCAGTCACACACACACTCTATCTCCTTGTCACCCCTGCCTCCCCTGTCACCTACTATCTCCCTATCACCCCTGCCTCCGCAGTAATCCACTTACTCCCCGTTACCCACTATCTCCCTGTCACCCCTGCCTCTACAGTCACCCACTTTCTCCCTGTCACCCACTGTCTCCCCAGTCACACGCTATCTCCATCACCCCTGCCTCCCATCACCTACTATCTCCCTGTCACCCCTGCCTCCCCAATCACCCACTTTCTCCCTGTCACCCCTGCCTCTGCAGTCGCCTACTATCTCTCTGTCATACCTGTCTACCCAGTTACCTACTTTCTCCCTGTCACCCACTATCTGCCTGTATCCTTAGGGGTACTATTGTGTGGCCACGCCCCTTCCTTGTGAGACCACAACTCTTTTGCGGCGCACGCAGAGAGCACGCAACGTCCTTTTTAAAAGTTTATTCTATCAAGGGGCGCCAAAATCTATATTCGCTTACCAAAAAAATTAAGCTTGGGCCAGCCCTGGGTGCACTACAAGTACCCCAGTAACTTTCATGTGGTGAACTGTCTTTGTTAGCATTGTTTAATTGCATAAACTGATCTTAAGATGGTGCACCACAAGTACTACAGATGCCGAGGCTCAGGATCCTGACACCCACTTGGTAAGTATACTACCCCAAATCCCTAATCCTCTTTTCCAGCTTAACCCCGACCTCCACCCCCCGCCCACCCTGCAGCCTAACCCTAACCTTCCCTAATGGTGCCTAACCATAACCCTCCCACAGCCTAAACGTAATCCTCCCTCCCCTGCAGTCTAACCCTTACCCTCCCCGGTGGTGTCTAACCCTCACTCTCCGCAGCCTGAACCTAACCCTCCAGCCACCGCAACCTAGTGCTCCCCAGTGGTCTCTAACCCCCCTCCCCACAGCCTTAACCTAACCCTCCCATCCCCTCCTCCCACAGGCTAAACATAACCTCCCCCTCTCCCCGGTAGCCAGTCTTGAGTCACGGCAGACATTCATTTGGGATTCCGGCATTCGAGAACCCAGCGAAGGCATTTTGCTCCATGTTGGGATCCCGGCGTCTGTATTCCAAGCAGTGTTGGTTTCCGGATATTCCATTAATCTGACCCACACAATTTTACAATGCTTTTGGTCACCTGTTGTAACCTCATTGATTTGCTAAATAAAATAGTGATGTTGTATCCTTCTTATGTTGTCAAGTCATTGTGTCTGATGGGAAAAAAAATCACCAAGAGGCCTGCCTCTTTCATCACACCCTGATACTGGTCCTTGTAGTGGTATTACACTAGGTTGTCAAATTCACCTAGCTCCGCTTCAGATGGCGTTAGCAGCTGTAGCTATGGGTTACACTCTGCGGAAAATACAATGGAAACCCTCCCTGGAAAGGGCATCTACCCGCGTGGTCAGTAACGACAAAGAGAAATATACAAAGGTGGAAACAGACACACAGTGGAGAGGTCACGCCCTCATTCCAAGTTGTTCGCTCGCTAGCTGCTTTTAGCAGCCGTGCAAACGCTATGCCGCCGCCCTCTGGGAGTGTATCTTAGCTTAGTAGAAGTGCGACCGAAAAGGATCGCAGCGCTGCTACAAAAAAAAAAATTGTGCAGTTTCAGAGTAGCTCCAGACCTACTCCTTCCTTGCGATCACTTCAGACTATTTAGTTCCTGTTTTGACGTCACAAACACGCCCTGCGTTCGGCCAGCCACTCCCTTGTTTCCCCAGCCACTCCTGCATTTCTACACACACTCCCCGAAAACGGTCAGTGACCACCCAGAAACACCCACTTCCTGTCAATCACTCAACGATCAGCAGTGCGACTGAAAAGCGTCGCTCGGCCTTGTGTGAAACTACATTGGCTTTTGTGAAAGTACGTTGCGCGTGCGCACTGCGCATCATATGGATGCGCAGAAGTGCCGATTTTTTTGCCTGATCACTGCGCTGCGAACGAAAACAGCTAGCGACCAACTCCGGATGACCCCCATTGTCTTCTGCACAGGCTGCAGGACGCACAGTAACAAGTCCCATCTATTGTAGAGGAAACTGGCGGGCGGAAGACGAAGGGAAGTGAAGGTGGGGTCAGGAACACACATTTTGGAAGTTAGGTAGTTAATGTACAGCTGGTCCATGGAAGGATGGGAATCCATGAGATGGGGCTGCTCTAATTTAAATTCTTGAATAATAGCCAGAGCCAACATGTTCTTTACGTGGTTATAATGACAATTCCCGAGGATCCTGGGGTAAAAGCTGCAGCATTAGTAAGACAGGACAAAGTGCTTAGGGGATGACTCGAAGTCGCACAAAGCTGCTGCAATCACTTTAGCGCATCTTCCGCAGTCACACCTGCGACTGTATGCTAATATCAGCCCTTCCCCCGGTGTACAAGCTTGCATCTGGATGATGATACTTGGTACGCCACCAGCGGTCGCACCGTGGAAGCTTGCAGCCCTATGGCAAGTGCGGATTCCCCGTCAGAGTATGGCCTCCAGTGTGCGCGATTGTGGGTCCGTGTATGCAGCCACTTCAGTCACCGCCCAGGTACGTCCAAAACATTTCTGAGACTGTGCACCTCCATCGCAACTGAGACTCTGTAGATGCATGCGCAGTGCCAAAACAATTGCTCAACTGCATCGGACATTGACTTAGCGCACAACTTATCTGGAGACACAGAAGGCCTGATTCATGTGGGCACTTTACATGTTGGGAGATCTCCGTCTGTATTCAGAGACAGCTGCATCTACGAGACCACACTGAAATAGGCAATGACCCATCGGCGAGATTGCAAATCTCAGCGTCCTCACACAAACACGCAGCGGTGGTCGCAGATCCTCCAACAATTGACCATACCCTTTGGTCGCGCAGAGTAGCCACAGGAGCTGAGATGCTGGCACCATGTTTTCAGCGTACAAGATTGCAGATATTTGCTGAGACACACCCGAAAGCGGTCACGACACACCTGCGTTTTTGCCACCTCTTCCCGTTACCTCCCCGAACTGGTCCCTGACTGTCAATCGATTTGCGAATAATCCTCACTGCGAGAAATTTCACAAAAGCACATTGGCGCATGCATAGTCGGACGATAATCGCTCAGCTGCATAAATAGCGGCATTGGATACATCTCTACATCAGGCCCTATACGACTCTAAATTGCATGTAATTGCCCTAAGTTGCAGCTGCTGACGCATGCGCAGTTTGTTAGGAATTGCGAGATCTGTGCGTTACTAGAATTGCACACAACACTCAATCAGGCCCTGAGTTTGTTTGATGGAACTGTATGACAAGCTCAAGATAGAGAGTGACTGATTAATCCAGTGCCGTTATTTCTTATAACAGGCTCAAATCTTACCAGCAGGGGCCTCACTTTCCTTGGGCTGGTCGCTAGGTGACGCAGAGGAGTCAACAACGGGATCTGAAAAAAGAACACAGAGTGGTCAGGCGTGCTATGGGACGTCCAGTTCTACACAAGTAACAGAATTATAGCTAACCGAGTAGTGTTCTTACCCTCACCGGCTGTCGCCACATCACCGGCATCTGCTGTCACCTGACAGGCATCTGTTGGCTCACTGACATCTATCACCTCCTCAATGTTTACTGTTAGTGCCTCACTGGCATCTGGTGTCACCTCCTCAATGACTACTGTCGTCGCCTCACTGGCATCTGGTGTCACCTCCTCAATGACTACTGTTGTTGCCTCACTGGCATCTGGTGTCACCACCTCAATGACTACTGTCGTCGCCTCACTGGCATCTGGTGTCACCTCCTCAATGACTACTGTCGTCGCCTCACTGGCATCTGGTGTCACCTCCTCAATGACTACTGTAGCCGGTTCACTGGCATCTGGTGTCACCTCACTAGCTTCTGTTGTTGGCTCACTGACATCTGTTGCCGCCTCACTGGCTCCTGCCGTTGCCTCACTGGCATCTGGTGTTGCCTCACTGGTTCCTGTTGTCGGTTCACTGGCATCTTTCGGCGCCTCACTGGTTCCTGATGCCTCACTGACATCTGTTTCTGCCTTACTGGCATCTACTGGTGCCTCTTTACTGGTTCCCGTCGTTGCCTCACCAGCATCTGTCGCCTCCTCACTGGCTCCTGTCTTTGCTTCACTTGCTTCTGTTGTTGCCTTACTGGAATCTGTTGTTGTCCCACCGGCTTCTGTCGTCACTTCACCAGTGCCATGCACCACCTCATTGCCACCTGCTGCCACCTCAGGGGCTCCCTCATCTGGCTCTTTAGAGGTATCTGGCTTAAGATCTGTGTGTAGATTAAATGAACACCAAGCGTCACCATGCTGGAGAGGAAAGTCCAACAACTCCCAATATAATACTCCACTCTGGGGCCTATTTACTAAGCCTCGGATGGAGATAAAGTGGCCAGAGATAAAGTCCCAACCAACCAGCTTCTAACTGTCATCATTCAAACACAGCCTGTAACATGGCAGTTAGGAGCTGATTGGCTGGTACTTTATCTCCATACAATGCTTAGTAGATAGACCCCTCTGTTGGATACACATTACATGAACCATTGTCTCGGGAAGGTGGGGGGGGGGGGGGGGGGGGGGGGGGGGGGGGGGGGTGGGGGGAAGCGGGTAAGTGAGATATCGGCATTTTATCAGTCTCACTCAGCTTCACATAAAACTTTGTGTTGGGTGCCTATGAAGGACTTAATCAAATAAACTTTAGGAGTGAATAGATTGTGATGTCATCACAATATACCGCTTATAATCGGGAGGCTAGTCCACCTGTCTACTACCCTGTTGGTGAACTTATTCTTTCTGAAATCTCTCTGAATCTTGATCCCTCTCCAATTTTAGAGCTATACGAAGAATGAAATGTAATAGTTTGCGAGTTGTAGGCTGTACGGGACTTTGTGCAGGTATGCCCGTATTTTTAAAGCGGCAATCATTTATTTATTAACAGTTTCTTACATATTCTGTTGCGCTTTACAATTGGAACAACAGTAATAGAACAAAACTGGGTAAAAACAGACAGACATAGAGGTAGGAAGGCCCTGCTCGCAAGCTTACAATCTATAGGGAAATAGGCATTGATACACAAGGATAGATGCTACCTATTGCATAATGGTCCGCCATATTGCAAAGGTTATTAATGGGCTGTATGATATGGTCACACAGCAATGTTGGCCAAGGGTCAGGCGGGTGTGAAAGTGAAGAAAGATGAAATATGAGAGATTATGTGTGGACTGTACAGAGGGGATATAATAAGATAGGGAGGCATTGAAGATTATGTAGGTGGATCTGGAATTTGATAAGTTTGCCTGAAGAGGGGAGTTTTTATGGAACGACTGAAGGTTTGGAGACTAGAGGTAAGTCTTATTGTGTGTGGGAGGGCATTCCACAGAGTGGGCGCAGCCTTGATAAAGTCTTGTAATTTTAAATGGGAGCAAGTAATGAGTGTGGATGAGAGATGTAAATCTTGTGCAGAGCGGAGAGGTCGGGTAGGGAGATATTTTGAGATAAGTGAAGAGATGTATGTTGGTGCAGTTTGGTTAACAGCCTTGTATGTAGGTAAAAGGATTTAATATTTAATACGGTAGAGTTTCGGTAACCAATGGAGGGACTGACAGAGTGGATCCGCAGATCATGAATGTCTAACGATGAAAATGAGCCTTGCAGCCGCATTCAAAATAGAGTGTAGTGGTGAGAGCCTATGTTTGGGAAGACCGGTCAGAAGATTATTACAATAATCAATGCGGGAGATAATGAGTGCATGGATTAGAGTTTTTGATGTGTCTTATGTAAAATAAGTCGTATTAATGATATGTTTCTTAGATGTTTGTAACATGATTTTGAGACAGATTGAATGTGGGGAGCAGCTCAGAGTTGAGAATGACACCTAGACAGTGAGATTGTGGGGTAGGGATGATTGTTGAGTTATCAACAGTGATAGAGATATCAGTTTGGTAACTATTACTGGCCGGTGGAAATATAATGAATTCTGTTTTGGAAATATTAAGTTTGAGGTGGCGAGATGATGTCCAAGATAAAATGGCAGACAGGCATTCAGTGACACAGCCCAATACAGATGGTGACTAATCTGGGGAGGATAGGTAGATTTTAGTATCATCGGCATACAGATGATACTGAAATCCGAAAGAGCTGATTAGTTTACCAAGATATGTGGTATAGAGATGAGTCCACGGTTATCTTGACTAGTTTTCTGCGCCTAGGCACACCATGATTTATTAGCATAAACCCTTCATCTATTGTTCTCAACTGCAATACAATACAGAGAACAATACAGCAAGGGATTAAGTCATTACAGCAGGGGATTAAGTCCGACTGGCCAGTCGCAGTTAATCCTATTATGGTCAAGATAAATGTGGACCCATCTGTAGATTGAGAAAAACAGAGGACCTAAAGGGCCCTACACACTGGCCGATACTACTGAAAGATATGAACGATCTTGTTCATTAATGAACGAGATATCGTTCATATCTTTCAGTGTGTAGGCACCAACGATGTGCGGCCCCGCGCTCGTTCATCGTTGGTGCCGGCTCGTTTAAACGTGCAAGCCAATATGGACAATCTTGTCGATATTAGCATGCACTGCTATGGAGCCGGGTGACGGGGGAGTGAAGAAACTTCACTCCCCCCCGTCACCTCACCCCTGCCGCCGGGTCGCCCGTCGAGGCACCTCAGCGGCACATCGCCATATGTGTAGGGCCCTTAAGACTGAGCCTTGAGGTACTCCAACTGCAAGAGGTAGCGAAGAGGAGGTGGATTATAAAAAACAAGAAACACTGAGGGAGCGATTAGATAGGTAGGATAGGAACCAAGAAAGGGCTGTGTCCTGGAGACCTAGGGAGTGGCCAACAATGTCAAATGCAGCAGAGAGATCAAGGTTTTCCCGTGTAAATGATTGCCACTTTAAATATATGGGCAGACTCACACAAAGTTCCGCACAGCTTGCAACTCTCAGGCAATTACATATTTCACCCCCATACTTTTCCTCTGAGGAACGTTTCCCTCCTCTAACTTGCTGATACAGTATATCCCAAAGCCTCTATCATTTTTTATTGCTCCTTTCTCAGATCTCCTCCAAGCTATACATATTGATGTCCATTAGGGGCATATTTATTAAAATTATATTGCGAGAATGAGAAATCACCAGAAAACAGTAATTTTGGGGGGATCCATGCAAAATCTTGGCATTCCCAGGATGCAACAAGGAGGGACCTCAGCTGATATTTGTCTATCAGATAACTACAGGGTTCCCTCCATTTCTGACCATAGCTTGGTCCCGTAACTCACATAATAGCATATTAGGGTCCATCTCTGTCGCCCCCTTCACCCCCACTGATATATACAAAGACCGACACGCCTGCATATGTAGTATGTGTGCCAGGTCAAACCCGTAAGCAAAGTGATAGTGGCAGCTATGCTCTTGCACCTAGCCCTTGAACAGGACAGCACATTTTCAGAAGCTCTGTCCTGGCACCCCAACTTTACTATAAGCAAGTGGTCATTTCCATAGCCTCATTGTGAGTTGAGGCGTATTTATTATTATAATAATAGCAGTTTGATGATCAATACACTCCTTAGTCTTTCCTGGCAAATTTTGGGATATACACCATATCAGTGACCATTGTTCTGTAATTGGTGTTCTTCTGGAGATATGGCCTCCAGGACTGAGGACAGTGATCCAGTTGGTGTATCACCAACAGCCTCACCACCTCTATCTCTGCTGCTAGAGCCTCTCCCTACCATGTAACAGGTTCCAGATAATAGGGCGACCCCATATGGTCAACATGCATTTAGTCGACAGGTACAAAAAGTAGACATGTTTTCTCTTCTTTCTTTTCCTGAAACTGTAGTTGCCACTCTTTTGACCATTCATTAAATCTACATAATCATCTATCATTTGGTCCTCCCCGGGGGGTGTCATCCCTGTCGCACATCTTCGCGTCACCTGCACAAGGTAGGGTTTTATCTTTACTACCATTAGTAATATCACCAATAAGTGCAGATCCTTGAGCTTCTAATCTAGACTGTAAATACTCCTGTAAATGCTCTCCATTTACTACAACTCTCTGCCACAGTATCTGTCCTCTTACCCAACATCTTATTGATTAAGCCACAATATTAGTCTTCAGTGTGGGACAGGAAGAAAGTCCTTACTAAACTTGGGAGGTTCTACATCTACCACTCCACCTTGATCTTTAATCTTAGTGTCATGATTGGGTTTGTCTATGGAACCGGACTGGAGTATTTGGCTGGATTGGGATCTAGGGCGAGTGGCGGAAAGTTGGAAGGTCTACCGTACAGTAATTCCTGCTCATGGGTATAGAACAAGTGTTTGGGTGAGCAAACTGGTGCGCAAGATGTGGCTGCTGGAGGCACTGATGGAACAGCCGGAGTCTTGACTGAACCAGTGGATAGATACTGAGCACACAGGTACAGGCAGATAGCGTCTGACAGCTGAAGTCACTGGAATGATGCAGTAACCGGAATGGAGACAGACTGGATGTGTAATAAGTGAGGATGCTGACTGGTACGTGGGAACTCACAGACACGGTACAGAGGTGCAGAGTCTAATGTGCCGTGATCTTGAGCAGGTCGCGGTTCTCTGACCATGTTTCCTAGTACTAGTGCCAGAAAAATGCAGATGGAATGAGATAGCAAAAACCAGGATAGTATTAGATGCCAGAACACCATGACGAAACAGGAATAATAGGAGCACCTTAAAGGAATTGATGGTACTAGTTATCAGACTGGAACCAATGGTGCAAGATATCAGACTAGAACCAATGGTGCAAGATATCAGATGAGAGCCAATAGAGAGCCAGGAGTGCAGCAGGAAGGTAATCTGCACTTGGTTTCACTAGGAAAGACAAGAATCTGTAGGGGCTCCCTAGCACACAACTAGGCTGTGGACAACATTGTACTGGCTCGCAAAAATACTCTTTATACCCCTGGCTGATCAGGGATAGGCTGCGGGCGTCTGTTGACCGCTGTCATGACTGTAGTTTTGTGAACCCGGTGTGTTTGTGAAGTGCATGCGGGTAACTGGAGGACTGCATGTATATTGGCTGGGCTGTGGGAATAAGTGAGATGAAGAGCTCAAGGAAGACTATGGATGATGAAGTAGGTACAAAAAGTTAGAGTTAATGCAGTAACAATAATTCACAGAGGCTGAGGTTACCCCAATGACTGAACTGAAGAATGGAGATAATTGTAAAACGATGCTGTAGCACTCTGTATGAAGAACAATGACTGTGGCTGTGACTTTAAGATGACTGAAGAATACTGTAACTGTGTCTTTAAGACGAGACTGAAGAATACTGCAGCTGTGTCTTTAAGACGAGACTGATACTGGATATATCTGGTAACACAACTAATCCGGACTGGGTAGCAAAAGAGCAGAGTTTTACAGGAACTAAGGTAATAGTGTTACCTCTCAGGTAGCTCAGCTACTAAGCTCACACTGAGCTGTGTGACTCATGGAACTGGCAGCTTCTGTAACACAAGTCTCTTTACTTATACTTCCTGATCCTTGGTGATTGGTGAACAGGGTCAGGTGATTAAGGGAGTCTCAGGCTGGCACGGGATTGGCTAGCTCATGGTCAGGTGATCTGACCCTGTCATTCCAATACTCCAGGTTAGGCTCTGATGTGGAGTGAGGCCTAGCAGGCCAGAAAAACACTGAAGCCTACACTCCTAAAATGAGCAGTGGATGCTGGCTTTTAGGCCTAAACACCAGAGAGTTGAGCACAGTGGAGAATGTATCTGGTGACCACTGGAGTCAGAGAGGCATATAGTATAATGACAACAATGATTGCTGTGTTGGCACAGCATAGAGAGACTTGCTGAATTCAGTATTCACACAGAAGGTCAATCAACACAGGTGCCACTCGTTAATTCTCACCTTCCAGGCAGAGAACTCAGCACTCAGGGAACTCATGGCACTGACAAGCTGCTTATCCCAGTGAGCAGAAAAGATGCAGGATCCAGGACAGATGGTAGAGGTAAGTCACCAAACATGAGAAATACAGTCATGTTCATGACAGTACTCCCCTCTTCAAGGGTGGACTCCGGACACCCATCATGAAACCTAGAGGAATTTGAAGAATAACTTGCACACAAAGATTCAGAAAAGTGGAAAACAGAGGGACTTTAAACAAAACTTAAGCTGGATTCCTTAGAAGTCTTCCCGATCAACTTCTGAACAGGTAGACCATCCATTATTGACAAAACTGGAATTGCCTTCATCTGAAAGGACTGAGGAATAAACTGTAGAAAGCTCCTTTCCTGGATTTGAAGTGCGAGAAGATTGGGCTTTCGAAGCTAGCACTCCACTGAAGCTTAAATTACATCTTGCTCTATAGCGGGGACCTTTCATACAGAGACCTGTAGACCTTTTTAGTAGTTCTGGAACCTCCTCATGCATCAAAACATAACTGAACTACAGGACCTCCCATAACATAAACAGAGTCGTCAACATATTCACTTTCAGAGTCAGAGTCCAAGGTGAGCATGGGTATCTTTTCGTAGGGAGTAACGACATCGGAGGCATACAATGATTCAATGAACTTGGAGCTACACAAGGAATCTGGAGTAGAGTCAAAGGAAACAAAACCAATCCTTAAATTAGTAGCTTGTTGTCTCTGAACTGTCTCTGAGCCATTCCAGTTCCTGTAATTCCTGAAATCTTTGATGCATTGATCCAACAAGGCTTGTTCTTGCTTAGAAAGTGATGTATCAGAAAACGGAGCATTGGATGAATGTTCTGAAGAATGGGTGTAGGATGAAATTGGACTCAAGGTAACAGATGCCATTGAAACAACCTTAGACTGAGGTGCACATTCTGACTTTAAGTTAATAGCCTTGGTATTTTTATTGACTTTAGATGCTACAGCAGAATTATCCTGACATCGATGAGAAGAAATATTAGTTTCCTGCATAGCTGTGTACTCAGAGCTTGAAGATGAGGGAACAGAATCAGAGACAGACCGAAGTCTAATTTTAGAACTAGGTGGTGGAAGTCCTTTACTGGGACAAACTGACAAAAGTTCTTTACTCGGACCAATGCATGGAACCGGTTTGAGCCCAGAGGAGCTTCAACAGACTGAAACTGGAGAAGTCTTTGGATGGACAAGTAGGACCGTATTGGATCTGAGGATACTTGAATCAGCTGGAACCAAAAGGAGACTGACCAGGCTGGTCCTGGAGTATGGCTGGACCGCCTGTACCCGGAATGGACTGACCAGGCTGGACCTGGAGTATAGCTGGACCGGCTGGAACCAGGGGAGACTGAACTGGACATATGGACGAGACCAGATTGAGTCCGGATGAACTTGAACTGGCTGAGACCAGCAGAGTCTTCGGATTGACAGATAGGACCGGATTATATCCAAAGATGCATGAATCGGCTGAAACCGAAGGAGGCTGAACCGGACATATGGATGAGACCAGATCGAGTCCGGATGAACTTGAACTGGCTGGTACCAGAGGAATCCCTGGACCCACGGACAGAACCGAATTGAGTCCAGAGAAATTGGAATCGGTTGGGACCGAAGAAGGCAGATTCCGGCTGCAACCAGAGTGAGTAGAATCCAAGTGTTCAGATAGCCGATCCTGGACCCGAACCATGCTGCATGCCAACATGGTGGTGCTCTCTGAAGATGGAAAACAGAAGTTCATAACTGCATCTGTAGTACAAAGATTTCCATCTGGGAACTTGGCTCTGGATACTTCCCTTGGGGCTGAAACTCTGGTGACCCCTCCTGGGGTTGATGAATCAGACACCTCTCTCAGGGTTATTTCCAGCATCCCTCCTGGGGTTGACAGATCAGAAACTCCTTTTTGAGAAGAATACTCATATGCCCCTACTAGAGTTTGAACATTGGATACCCCTCCTGGAGTCAGGAAAGCAAATTACTCCTCAGAAGCTGCAGAGTCTAACACCCTTTCTGATGCTGAAAGATCGGATGCCCCAAATGCCCCTCCTTGGGCTGCTGAAACAGACGCCCCTCCTTGGGCTGCTGAAACAGACGCCCCTCCTTGGGCTGCTGAAACAGACGCCCCTCCTTGGGCTGCTGAAACAGACGCCCCTGTGACTTTAAGTGGCTTGAACATTCTTTTCTGGACACTCAAATTGGGATAGGGTTTTTTAATCACAGGACCCCAGTCATAAATTTGAGTCTCTTTTTGATAAGCCGTCTTGACACCCCTATCAGCAGTAGCAGGATAAGCTACTAAAGATGACTTGCAGACATGAGCGCTAAAATACTGAGATTTATCACCATTTCCTGGCTTGCAAAGAACGCAATCCTTAACAAAATGACTGGAATATCCACAGTAAAGACAGGTGTAGATCCCTACACTGCTAATGTTCAGCTTCAGAGAGCTTGGGCCATGGATAGCTCTGATGAACAACTTTTCCTTGCACAGAGGAAGAGACTTTAGTAACTGGATGGGACAAAACAGGCTCAACTAAGTCAGTGGTATACCTGAGGAGTTCAGGCATCCCAGAAAGAATACTAGTCAAAAGTTCTTGTAACAGTATTAACATCTGGTAGAGAATCCACAGTTGGTCAGGAGTCTGAATACAGAGAGTCTGAGAATATCTAGAGGAGTTCCACTGCAGAGACTGAGTCAACTCCAAACCCTTCAAATGTCCTGCAATATTGCTTAGGAGGTCCCGCGTCAGACAAACACTTTTGGCCGGATCCATGTGGCCAGTTCTTACTGTCATGACTGTAGTTTTGTGAACCTGGTGTGTATGTGAGGTCCATTCGGGTAACTGGAGGACTGTGTGAGTATTGGCTGGTCTGAGGGTTCAGTGAGATGAAGAGCTCAAGGAAGACTCTGGACGATGAAGTAGGTACAAAAGTTAGAGTTAATGGAGTAACGATAATTCACAGAGGCTGAGGTTACCCCAATGACTGAACTGAAGAATGGAGTTAATTGTAAAATGATGATGTAGCACTCTGTATGAAGAACAATGGCTGTGGCTGTAACTTTAAGACGAGGCTGAAGAAGAACTGAAGACTGTGACTTTAAGACGAGACTGAAGAATACTGCAGCTGTGTCTTTAAGACGAGACTGAAGAATACTGCGGCTGTGTCTTTAAGATGAGACTGACACTGGATATATCTGGTAACACAACTGTAATCCGGTCTGGGTAGCTAAAGAGCAGAGTTTTACAGGAACTAAGGTAATAGTGTGACCTCTTAGGGAGCTCAGCTACTAAGCTTAAACTGAGCTGTGTGACTCAAGGAACTGGCAGCTTCTGTAAGACAAGTCTCTTTACTTATACTCCCTGGTCCTTGGTGATTGGTGAACAGGGTCAGGTGATTCAAGGAGTCTCAGGCTGGCACGGGATTGGATAGCTCGTGGTCAGGTGATCTGACCCTGTCATGTCAATACTCCAGGTTAGGCTCTGATGTGGAGTGAGGCCTAGAAGGCCAGAAAAACACTGAAGCCTAAACTCCTAAAATGAGCAGTGGATGTTGGCTTTTAGGCCCAAACACCAGAGAGCTGAGCACAGTGGAGAATGTATCTGGTGACCACTGGAGTCAGAGAGGCATATAGTATAATGACAACAATGATTGCTGTGTTGGCACAGCATAGAGAGACTTGCTGAATTCAGTATTCACACAGAAGGTTAATCAACACAGGTGCTGCTCGTTAACTCTCACCTTCCAGGCAAAGAACTCAGCACTCAGGAAACTTATGGTTCTGGCAAACTGCTTATCCCAGTGAGCAGAAAAGATGCAGGCTCCAGGACAGATGGCAGAAGTAAGTCACCAAACATGAGAAATACAGTCAGGTTCATGACAACCGCATACTGGTCTCCCATTGGAGTTTGGGCAATCACCTGACTGGACCAACATTGTGGTGACCAGCAATTGGAGATGGAGGGAAAACTCATGGGATACACATAGGGATACTGGGGTGCACCCTGGGCAGCAGCAGGCTCTAAGGGACTGATAGCATTGCTGCAATCAGGAATTTGCAAATGCACAGAAGAACTCTCAGGTGCATAATCAGCCTGTAGGGAGATTTAGCAATTAGTGTCTCAGTCCCATACCTAAACTGAATGTGTTGCAGTTTGTATGCTGAGAAGACTTCTCAGACCAGAAACTCAGCCAAGCAGGATATCCTGACCTGCAAGATATGGACAGATGCGACATGCTTGCTGAGGAGCCGGAATCAGGAATGGGGTGACAGGTGAGTCATACCTCCCAACATGACACTCTCCAGGAGGGACAGAATGCTCTGCTCCAGGACTTCCCTCTTAAATTGTGATTGTCATCGTCTGTGGTAAAACACCTTCCTTAGCTATTAACCTGTTCAAAACAGGTGCCGGCAATCATAAATTAAGAGAAAAGTCCAGAAGCAGAGCATTGTGTCCCTCCTGGAGTGGGTCATGTTGGGAGTTATGGTGAGTAACCCAGCGGCAGCAGAAACTGGGATGTTTTGCGACAGAAAGGGACCTCAGGGAATGATACACAAGACCATGCAGCCGCATGGCTCTGTGATCCTTTGCATGGTTCCACCTATGGAATTTTCTTTTATCTCTGAATAGATTATTTGGCGTTGTTGATAGTTTATTCCTTGCTTTGTAGCTGGTGGTTATTTTCCCTTAAAGTTCCTGCTGTATTTGCAAATACTGTACCTACTAACGTGCCCTAAAGCGCTCTATAGTTGCAATGTAAGGCAGCGTCACCAGCTTAGCAGAGATTAGTTTCCCTTGACCTCACTCCTTGACTTGGTTCTAAGGCAAAGACTTTTAGGCAATGCCTGTCTCAGCACACATGGATGCCTGTTTCCTTCTCACATGGAGCTAGAACTACAGCACAAGCTTATGTCACTTGCACTTGCTCCAGATGTCTCCCAGAAGCAGAGGATCAGTCTAAGGAATTAGACCCTTCCTAGGAACACAGTCTAACAAGTCTCTTCCATGGGTGCAGGGAGTGTGTCAGACTTACCAGGTGTGGACTGGGCATCGTTCTCTGGCACTGGAATATCAGGTGAAACAATGGCACCGTCCTCGGGCCTCGGACAGATGGCAACTGTTGACACAAAATTATGCAATTTTTATACTTTTACATATTTAGGGAGACATTTGGGCTGATACTGTACGGGGTCTGCATGGCCCCTCTGCTTCTCATAATAGGCCCTTGAACATCTTCAGCCCCAGACACAAGAGGCCCTTAATCCAGCCCTGCATGACCTCACCCCTTGACTTGGCTCTAAGGCAAAGACTTTTAGGCAATGCCTGTCTCAGCACACATGGATGCCTGTTACCTTCTCACATGGAGCTGGAACTACAGCACAAGCTTATGTCACTTGCACTTGCTCCTCTCCAGATGTCCCCCAAAAGCAGAGGATCAGTCTAAGGAATTGGACCCTTCCTAGGAACACAGTCCAACAAGTCTCTTCCATGGGTGCAGGGAGTGTGTCAGACTTACCAGGTGTGGACTGGGCATCGTTCTCCGGCACTGGAATATAAGGATGAACAATGGTGCCGTCCTCGGGCCTCGGACAGATGGCAACTGTCAACACACAAACTGATGCAATTTTTAGACTTTTACATATTTAGGGAGACATTTGGGCTGATAGTGTACGGGGTCTGCATGTCACTGGCCACACCCCCTCTGCTTCTCATAATAGGCCCTTGAACATCTTCAGCCCCAGACACATGAGGCCCTTAATCCAACCCTGCATGACCTCACCCCTTGACTTGGCTCTAAGGCAATGACTTTTAGGCAATGCCTGTCTCAGCACACATGGATGCCTGTTACCTTCTCACGTGGACCTAGGATTACAGCACAAGCTTATGTCACTTGCACGTGTTCCTCTACAGATGTCCCCACAGAAGCAGAGGATTAGGCTAAGGTATTGGACCCTTCCTAGGAACACAGTCCAACAAGTCTCTTCCATGGGTGCAGGGAGTGTGTCAGACTTACCAGGTGTGGACAGGGCATCGTTCTCTGGCACTGGAATATCAGTTGGAACAGTACCGTCCTCGGGCCTCGGACAGATGGCAACTGTCGACACACAAAATGATGCAATTTTTAGACTTTTACATATTTAGGGAGACAATTGGGCTGATAGTGTATGGGGTCTGCATGGCACTGGCCACATCCCCTCTAATTCTCATAATAGGCCCTTGAACATCTTCAGCCCCAGACACATGAGGCCCTTAATCCAGCCCTGCATGACCTCACCCCTTGACTTGGCTCTAAGGCAATGACTTTTAGGCAATGCCTGTCTCAGCACACATGCATGCCTGTTACCTTCTCACATGGAGCTGGAACTACAGCACAAGCTTACGTCAATTGCACTTGCTCCTCTCCAGATGTCCCCACAGAAGCAGAGGATCAGGCTAAGGAATTGGGCCTTTCCTAGGAACACAGTCCAACAAGTCTCTTCCATGGGTGCAGGGAGTGTGTCAGACTTACCAGGTGTGGACTGGGCATCGTTCTCCGGCACTGGAATATCAGGTGGAACAACGGTACAGTCCTCTGGCCTCGGACAGATGGCAACTGTCGACACACAAAATGATGCAATTTTTATACTTTTACATATTTAGGGAGACATTGGGGCTGATAGTGTACGAGGTCTGCATGGCCCCTCTGCTTCTCATTATAGGCCCTTGAACATCTTCAGCCCCAGACACATGAGGCCCTTAATCCAGCCCTGCATGACCTCACCCCTTGACTTGGCTCTAAGGCAATGACTTTTAGGCAATGCCTGTCTCAGCACACATGTATGCCTGTTACCTTCTCACATGGAGCTGGAACTACAGCACAAGCTTACGTCAATTGCACTTGCTCCTCTCCAGATGTCCCCACAGAAGCAGAGGATCAGGCTAAGGAATTGGGCCTTTCCTAGGAACACAGTCCAACAAGTCTCTTCCATGGGTGCAGGGAGTGTGTCAGACTTACCAGTTGTGGACTGGGCATCGTTCTCCGGCACTGGAATATCAGGTGGAACAACGGTACAGTCCTCTGGCCTCGGACAGATGGCAACTGTCGACACACAAAATGATGCAATTTTTATACTTTTACATATTTAGGGAGACATTGGGGCTGATAGTGTACGAGGTCTGCATGGCCCCTCTGCTTCTCATTATAGGCCCTTGAACATCTTCAGCCCCAGACACATGAGGTCCTTAATCCAGCCCTTCATGACCTCACCCCTTGACTTGGCTCTAAGGCAATGACTTTTAGGCAATGCCTGTCTCAGCACACATGGATGCCTGTTACCTTCTCATGTGGCCCTAGGACTACAGCACAAGTTTATGTCACTTGCACGTGTTCCTCTACAGATGTCCCCACAGAAGCAGAGGATCAGGCTAAGGTATTGGACCCTTCCTAGGAACACAGTCCAACAAGTCTCTTCCATGGGTGCAGGGAGTGTGTCAGACTTACCAGGTGTGGATAGGGCATCGTTCTCTGGCACTGGAATATCAGTTGGAACAACAGTACCGTCCTCGGGCCTCGGACAGATGGCAACTGTCAACACACAAAATGATGCAATTTTTAGACTTTTACATATTTAGGGAGACATTGGGGCTGATAGTGTACGGGGTCTGCTACTCATTATAGGCCCTTGAACATCTTCAGCCTCAGGCTCATGAGGTCCTTAATCCAGCCCTTCATGACCTCGCCCCTTGGCTCTAAGGCAATGACTTTTAGGCAGTGCCTGTCCCAGCACACATGGATGCCTGTTACCTTCTTCCAGGGACCTGGAACTACAGCACAAGCTTATGTCACTTACATGTGCTCCTCTACAGATGTCCCCACAGAAACAGAAGATCAGGCTAAGGAATTGGGCCCTTACTAGGATCACAGTCCAAGAAGTCTCTTCCATGGGTGCAGGGAGTGTGTCAGACTTACCAGGTGTGGACTGGCTGTCGTTCTCCGGCACTGGAATATCAGGTGGAACAGCGGTACTCTCCTCAGGCCTTGGACAGATGGCAACTGTTGGCACACAAAATAAAGTGATTTTTCATCTATATATTGTAGTATAAGGGATACAGTTAATTTGCCCGTGCCAGGAGCCCGACCTCTGGGATCCCATACCAATCCCTAGTATAAATGTAAAAACGCTGTGCTCTGACAAATCTACCAGCCTACGCACTGGAGCACACTTCACACGTATCATAGGGGGGAATTCAATTCTGTATGATGGACACAAACTGCTTCCATAACTGTGTCATCAGTATACTTGATAATGGTTCCCGGCACCCCATAGATTTGTGCAGGAAAGTTATTTATTCTAACATAAGAGGTGGCAATGTGTGTACATGGTGGTGACATCTCTAGTTATGGAACTCCTCCCATAGAACCCTTATTGGAGCTATGAACAACCATAAGTACTATATACTGCACCAGCGAGCAATTCCCATCCTTTACAATGCCGCTCATCTAAAATGCAAAACTGGCCATTGATTTCCTGTCTCCACCCAGTCGCTTGTGCCCAGGCACCCTACTTCCAGCCACGGCCAACTTTCCCACCTTGCCATAATTTCTCTGTTCTCTAGTGTGTGGCTGTTGCTCATAATACCAAGAACTGTACTGATATTAATAGATCAGCATGAGCCCATTACTAATGCGGTTATCAGGAGAGGTATTATAGTCCGAAAAAGGAAGACCAAGAGCTTACTTGCCGGCTGATCACCGCTCTCCGCCTTCACATCCGACATGTTTCCAGTGGATCTGCAAGAAAATACATTTATTGCACCTGATCAAGGTGAGAAAAATCAACTGCGGCCCAAACTCTATGTCTAAACCTCTATCACACCAAATCCTTATAATGGCCAATCCTGCCCAGTTACCCCATACATGCCAGCAATGTGCAAATGAGAATGGTCAGAAAAGCGAGTCCTTAGGTGTCAATGGTCTGATATACCTCAATAAATTTTGGTGGAAACTGCGGATGTGCATCCAGTAGTAATATGACGGCCGCAGCAGAGGGCTTCCACTCATAGGCGGAACTAGACATTTGGCGATAGTTGGTCCCAAGCTCCAAACCCCTTGTCTGAATTTGTGTTACCTTGCCACACTGTCTTGTGATTATTAGCATGGCAACAACATTTTCTAGCTTCTTCTCTATTCTCGGGCCATGTTTTCTAATGCTTCTTTTTTTTCAACCTGATTTTTTCTTTAATTAAGCTCATCAAACATCATTGTAGCAGCCACAGTACCTATTATGCCATGCAAATCTACAGTAAGTGCCTACAATTCAAATTAAACCTTGAGGAATTAAGTTGCTACCAGTTCATATTATGCAAACTACAGAGGCTCCACTTAACATTATGCCTTATTATTATCCATTTTTTATATGCCACAAAGGAATCCACAGCTCCCAATACAGAGTACATAGACGAATAAGCAAGACAATAAAAAGAGTGACTTACAATTCAAGACAATATAGGACAAGTACAGGGTATTTAAACATAGCTGCATCAGCAGACACTGAAATAAGTATCAGGGTGGAAGATAACTGAGGGATTTGGTGCTGTCGAAGGGAGTATTGAATAGAAGATAGGTTGGGTAAGAGAAAGAAAAGCACATGAGGGAAGAGGGCCCTGCTTGTGAAAGCTTACATTCTAAAGGGGATGGGCAGACAGACAGGTGTGACACAGATGAGGTAGACTGTAAGCAGGGGACAGAGGGTTACGATGAGAGATGACTAGGTTTGATTAAGAAGTGGGTCTTGAAAGCCCATCTGACGTTTTGTAGAGAGGTGGAGAGTGAGGGGGAGAGGTAGAGAATTTCAGAGTAAGGGAGTAGCACGTGAAAAATCTTCGTGGTAGGAGTGGGAGGAAGTAATCAGTTGGCAGGAGAGTCGGCGTGCATTAGCAGAGCGAAGAGGACGGGTGGGAGTGTAAGGGAAGATAAGGTCAGATGTAAATGGGTGAGGAGTGAGTGAGGCTTTTTAAGTGAGTGTGAGAAGCTTGAATTAGAAACTGCAGGGGAAGGGGATCCAGTGAAGGGCTTGAAAGAGATGGGAGGTGGCTGTAGTATGTTTGGTGAGAAGATGAGCTGGACAGCAGCATTGAAGATATATTGGAGAGGAGAGAGGCATTTTTCAGGGATGCCAGATAAGATTACAGTAGTCCAGTCTGGAGATGACCAGTGAGTAGATAAGTGTCTTAGTGGCATCCTGGGTGAGAAAGGGTCTGATCCTAGAAATGTTTTTGAGATGAAAAGGTTTGTGAGAGGTGCTGAATGTGTGGTGTGAAGGAGAGGGAGGAGTCAAGGATTACTCCAAGACAGCGCACTTGGGGGCTAGAGGAGATAGTTGTGCCATCAATAGATAATGAAATTGTGGGATGTGAGGTTGTGCAGAAGAGATCAGCTCAGTCTTTGACATGTTAAGTATAAGAAAGCACTGGAGCATCCAAGAAGAGATAGCAGAGAGACAGTTGGAGATACGAATGTGGAGAGCAGTGGAGAGGTCAGGGGAGTAAAGGTAGATTTGAGTATCTTCAGTATAGAGATGATACTATAAGTCAATAGAGCGAATGAGCTCACCTAAAGAAGATATATAGAGAAAAGGAGCGGACCAAGAACTTTGGGGGACAACTACAGTTAGTGGAAGTTGGTGGAGTCATGAGCGGAGACAGAGAAGGAATGGTCAGAGAGGTAGGAGGACAGCCAGGAGAGGGCAGTGTCATGCAGACCAAGGGAGAAAAGGATTTGCCGAAGGAGAGGGTGGTCCGCAATGTCAAAAGCATCAGAGAGGTCAAGGAGAATAAGCAAAGAGTAGTGGCCCTTGGATTTCGTAGAAAGGAGGTCATTGCAGAATTTCGTAAGAGCAGTTTCAGTGGAGTGGAAAGTAAAGAAGCCAGACTGGAATGGGTCAAGCAGTGAGGAAAGAAAGGAAGTAGAGTGGTTGTAGACAAAACGCTCAAGGAGTTTGGAGGCAAAAGGAAGGCGAGAGATGGGTCGGTAGTTGGAGACAGTGTTTGGTTCAAGGGTAGGTTTTTTAAGAATAGTGCATGCTTGAAGGCAGAGGGGACGGTGCCTGATGAGAGGGAGAGATTGAGAAGATGGGCAAGATAGGAACAGGCAGAAGGAGAGAGGCAGCGGAGGAGGTGGGAGGGGATAGGGTCAGGTGGGTGGGTGGAGGGGGGAAGGAACGGATGAGGGCCATGATTTCCTCACTAGATACACTAGTCTTCCTCACTAGATAGGAGAAAGATGTAAAATTTCGTGAGAGGGATGGTGTCAGGAATCAGCATTCAGTGCCATCGCAATTATCAGTGCGCGGGCCTCCGGAGGTTCAACGCGTGGGCGTTCAAAGATTGTGAGGAGATGAGGTTCTTGAAGTTTGACTGCTTAACGAGGAAAAGGGCAGAACTGAAGGACGACAACATGAGTTTGAAATAGAGGAATTCTGCCTTAGAGCAGTACGTGAGCATTTTTGCAGAGATTTGGTGCATTTAGTGTGCCGGGGTTGAGGTATTGATCTGTAAGGGTGAATAGTGGTTGGTGGAGTGGCAGAGTCAAAAACAGAAGTAAGGGATGCATTGTATATGGAAGTGGCTTGTTCATGGCATGAGAGAGTATATACAGTAGGAGAGAGAAGTGAGTCGAGCCCAAGGGATAGGGAAGTGGTGTTGATAGCTACAATGTTACACTTAGTGATGGTGACCTTAGGAGGGAGAGATGTAGTAGCAGAGAGAGAGAGAGAAGGTAAAAGAGCCGGTGATGGTCAGGGAGTTGGAGAAATCAGAAATATCACAGCGGTGAATGAAGACCAGATCCAGTGAGCTCCCATTTATATTGGAGGGGGAGGAGGTCCACTGGGAGAGACAGAGCGAAGATGTGAGGTTAAGGAGTTTAGAGGCAGGGGATTTTGTGGGGATATCGATTGGGATGTTGAAATTGCCTAAGATAATGGAGGGAATGTCTGCGCAGAAGAAGTGAAGAAGCCAGGAAGCAAAGTTGTCAAGGAAATTGGAGGGAATGCCAGGGGGTGGTAAATGACAGCTACTCCGAGATGCACAGGTATGAAGAGGCGGGAGGAGGTTGATAGACAGTTAAAAGATAGACAGTCATATGGTTCACAGTCAAAAGGTCAACAGGGTCAAAAGACTTACATGGTCAAAAGCTCAACAGTCAATAGATAGACAGGGTCGACACCTATTTTTTTTTACATTCTTTAGCAACTTTTTTATAATTTACCATCCATGTCACAAAGTAGAACATTTAGTAATCTTGTTGTGAATGAAGTGTCACCAAGCGAGAAGTGTGGCGAGCAAAATGAGCCCGCAAGGGGAACGAATTTCAACAAATTTGGGGAAAAATTTTAAAAAACACAAAAGAACACTTTTTTTGTGTAGGACTTTTGGACCTGTCGGACTTTTAATGCTGTAATGCCCCAGTTCATGTTATGCAATGATGTAATGCCCCAGTTCACGTTCTGCAATGCTGTAGTCCCCTCAGGTCACATTATGCAGTGCTGTAATGCCCCAGTTCATGTTATGCAGTGCTGTAATGCCCCAGTTCATGTTATGCAGTGCTGTAATGCCCCAGTTCATGTTATGCAGTGCTGTAATGCCCCAGTTCATGTTATGCAGTGCTGTAATGCCCCAGTTCACGTTATGCAATGCTGTAGTGCCCCAGTTCACATTGTGCAATGCTGTAGTGCCCTCAGGTCACATTGTGCAATGCTGTAGTGCCCTCAGGTCACATTGTGCAATGCTGTAGTGCCCTCAGGTCACATTGTGCAATGCTGTAGTGCCCTCAGGTCACATTGTGCAATGCTGTAGTGCCCTCAGGTCACATTGTGCAATGCTGTAGTGCCCTCAGGTCACATTGTGCAATGCTGTAGTGCCCTCAGGTCACATTATGCAATGATGTAATGCCCCAGTTCACATTATGCAATGATGTAATGCCCC
Source organism: Pseudophryne corroboree (assembly GCF_028390025.1). Lineage (NCBI taxonomy): Eukaryota > Metazoa > Chordata > Amphibia > Anura > Myobatrachidae > Pseudophryne > Pseudophryne corroboree. The sequence continues at coordinate 20,884,305 of NC_086444.1, read as the reverse complement.
AGTTCACATTATGCAATGATGTAATGCCCCAGTTCACATTATGCAATGATGTAATGCCCCAGTTCACATTATGCAATGATGTAATGCCCCAGTTCACATTATGCAATGATGTAATGCCCCAGTTCACATTATGCAATGCTGTAATGCCTTCAGGTAACATTATGCAATGCTGTAATGCCCCAGTTCATGTTATGCAATGCTGTACTGCCCTCAGATCACATTATGCAGTGCTGTAATGCCCCAGTTCATGTTATACAATGCTGTAGTGCCCTCAGATCACATTATGCAGTGCTGTAATGCCCCAGTTCATGTTATGCAATGCTGTAGTGCCTTCAGGTCACATTATACAATGCTGTAATGCCCCAGTTCATGTTATGCAATGCTGTAGTGCCTTCAGGTCACATTATGCAGTGCTGTAATGCCCCAGTTCATGTTATGCAATGCTGTAGTGCCTTCAGGTCACATTATACAATGCTGTAATGCCCCAGTTCATGTTATGCAATGCTGTAGTGCCCTCAGATCACATTATGCAGTGCTGTAATGCCCCAGTTCATGTTATGCAATGCTGTACTGCCCTCAGATCACATTATGCAGTGCTATAATGCCCCAGTTCATGTTATGCAATGCTGTACTGCCCTCAGATCACATTATACAATGCTGTAATGCCCCAGTTCATGTTATGCAATGCTGTACTGCCCTCAGATCACATTATGCAGTGCTATAATGCCCCAGTTCATGTTATGCAATGCTGTACTGCCCTCAGATCACATTATACAATGCTGTAATGCCCCAGTTCATGTTATGCAATGCTGTACTGCCCTCAGATCACATTATGCAGTGCTGTAATGCCCCAGTTCATGTTATGCAATGCTGTACTGCCCTCAGATCACATTATGGAATGCTGTAGTGCCCCAGTTCACGTTATGCAATGATGTAGTGCCCCAGTTCACGTTATGCAATGCTGTAGTGCCCTCAGATCACATTGGGGCTCATTTAGATGCGACTGGAGTGGCTATTACTTCCTTGGAAGCAGCAGTGATAGCGCTGTTTGGTAACGTAGCAGGACGCGTCTATTACAAACAGACACCTTCTCATGCAGTAGTGATCTGAGCTTTGTTATAGGATGCAGGCATTGAGTCTCCCACCTACCATCGGGCGGCTTGCAGCACCCATGGGGGAAGCACAAGCCGCCCGTCACAGAGGCCAGGAAATCTCCAGTCAATCATGGGTATTGCTGGTCTCTGCCCACCCCTAAACGGCGACAACACGCCTCCACTTTCAGAAACGGAGGCATCATCACCTCCTCCCCGCCCCTTGTCAATCTCTGACACTGTCAATCTTTGACTGTCTGCTGCCATCCGGCATCCTACATCGCAGGAACCCGTTCATGGCTGAGCAGAACGTGTATTGCGCATGTGCCAAGTGCAGATAACTCCAACCACGATGTCGACATTAAACTTACAGTCGACGTGTTAACATTTTGACAAGTCACCCAAACCCTAATGCTAAACCAAAGATGTATTATGACTGTGCAGAATAGTCATATGTCGGCATTTTAATCATGTCAACATTTTACAATTCTGCCCACTACTATGAAGTGGGCAGAATGCAGGAGGGGTGACTAGGGTGCGGGGGACTACCCTAAAAATAGTGTCCTGCGCAGAAATCGGGAGAGTAGGCAAGTATGGTGCAGGGTGTGGGCACCCCAGGACCCAGAGACCCATTATAGCAAATCTATATAATAATCTATCATATTATATTATAGCCATACTCTGGATTGGTCCAGGCACATTACAATGGGAAAAGTCCTTTGTCAAATTATATGGTGCAATCACAGAAAAGTGTTGCTTTAAGGGTCAATGGGTTGCTTGCGGATGGAAAGAGAATTAATCTAACCAGTAGCATAGCCTTGGTAAGTTAGGAGGATGTTTGGGAATATGAGTAGCTGCCTGAAGAGGGGAGTTCTCCGGGAACGCTGGAAGGGTTGGAGACTAGAGGAAAGTCTTGTTGTGTGAGGAAATGAGTGCAGCCCGCAGATAGAATAGTCCTGCCCCCGGTAATGTGAGCCGGGTAATGCGTATGGGAGCAGGGAAAATGATTCTTGTTGTGCAGAGCTCCTGAGTGGGAGATAGTTTGATACAAGAGAATAGATGTATGTTGGGGAAGTTTTGGTAATGGATTTTGCCAGATTGTTGAGGATGTGGAAGAAGATGAAATCTTGGTATGAAGGTTAGATTGTTGCAGACAGAGCACAAGGCACACTGAATCAGGCCCGTTATACAGAACACGAGTGCAGTAACTTTGGGGCTAATTCAGACCTGATTGGTGCTGTGCGTTTTTGCAAAATGGGTAATCAGGTCTGAACTGCGCATGCGCCGCAGAGCGCATGTGCATGCAAGAGATGCTATCGGCATCTCAGCCCAGCGATCGCCTCTGCCTTACTGACAGGCATATGCGTTCACTGGGCGGAAGGGGGCGGGACGGCAGCGTTTTTGGCTGCCGTTTTGGGGGTACAGTCCAGGCAACACAGGCGTGCCCGGACTGTGCGGGGGGCGGGCCGCGGTGGCTGCGTGATGTCACACGCAGCTGCTGCGACAAGTAGCTCCCTGCCAGCGCGCAGGCGCTGCGCAGGTAGGGAGCTACTTGTCAAGTACAAAAGCATCGCCACTGTGCGATGGTTTTGTACTTGTGCGGGGGATTCGGGCCTGACACGCGGGGTGGACTAGCCCCGTGCCGGGCGTCCCCCCGCATGTCTGAGTAACTGATCGTAGCCGTGCAAAATTTAGCACATCCACGATGAACTCTGAATTACCCCGTAAGATGGGAAAGGAGGCAGCAATACTGGACAGCTGAGCAGTAGCACAGTGGCAGGTAGGGGCTGCAAAGGTGGGAAAAAGGGCCTGCTTCTGATATGGAAGTAAAGCAACAAAAACAACAACAAAAAAAAAGTTACTTTGTATCTGAAGCAAATCATGCTGCAATGTAAGGAGAGCACACACATCTATGTACAGTATTTCTGTGCAGGGTAAATACCGGCTGCTTCTGCATGTAGCCCACAAATGTTAGACAGCTTTATACTTACACTGCATTTAGATTTCAGTTGGGACACACCCCACCCAAACCGAACTCTCTCTGCACATGTTACATCTGCGTTCCTCACTCTCCCCCATGGTGCTGTCCAGGTGCACGGTTACTGGCTCTTTTGTGCTTTACAACAATTTCAGAATCAGCCCCAAAATCCACCAAAAGACTTGTTATTAACTTGTTACCATGTTCATGTCTTCATTATGGGGTACAGTTTTATGCCCCCCATTGTAAGAAGGACAAAGGAGAACTGGAGATGGTATACAGAGCCGGCCCTAGCCAATATGATGCCCTAGGCAAGATTTTGGCTGGTGCCCCCCTAGCACCACTGCTGGTTCCGCCTCTGACCTTGCACCTCTTTCCCAGCACCATCCCCCCTCATCCATGGCAGTCCTTATTTTGGTGTTTGTACCCCCTATATTTTAAATAGGAACAGTTCGCACATTTGGCGAACAGCCCAAAAAGGGGTGTGTTTTGCTGGCAAGGGGCATGGTCACACAATAGTAACCCCAATTCCAATTACGCCACACAGTACTGCAACTTTATTCCCATTTGATCATGCGATAGTGTCCATAATTCATATTACATCCCACAGTATTACTTTACCTTATAAACATTACTCCTCACAGTAGAGCCCCTTATTCACATTACATCACACTGAATTGCTCCTTATTCACATTACACCACACCCTATTGCTCTTTATTTATATTAGACAACCCTTTCTATATGCAACGCCACATAGTAGAGCACCTTATACACATAATGCCACACATTAGTAATGCATTTATATACATAATTCCTCACAGTAATGCCCCTTACACATTATTAATGTCCTTAAAAACATAATGCGTCTTTCACATTGACAACCTTTATTAATGCCCTTTTACACATAATGATACACATAGTGCCCCCTACACATTTGCTGCACATTATTAGTGCCCCTATACACATAATGACACACATACAGTAGTACCCTGTTACACATATGCCGCACATTATTAATGCCCTTATACACATAATGACACACATACTGCCCCTTACACATATGTTGCACATTATTAATGCATTTTTACATGATACACAATGCTCCTTGCACATATTCTGAACACTACTGCACAACCAACCCACTCACATGCCCACAGCAATCACACTGCCACTAACACTGTGACCTCTGCCTCTGCTTGGATACAGATGTGTCCTCATAAATCTTGCTCCAATGCTAACGTTGGGCACCTTTTTTATGAAAATGCATCTTATTTGCATTGCTATGTGGCTAGGATGCACAAGCAGATTCTGCTGATTAAAATGATATGCAGCATGCCACTATACTGTGTGAGACTGTGGCTGTATCTGCATAAGAAATGCTACACACAGAATATAGGCATGTTGCATATCATTTTAATCAGCAGAAGCTGCTGATGCCCCTAGGCATATCAAATGCCCTAGGCAATTGCCTAGTTTGCCTATGCCTATGGCCGGCTCTGATGGTATAGATGCCGGTGCTAGTTCTAAGCTGAACACACAAGCTTGCTAGGATGGGTGTTACTGTGCGGACCTATAGGAGGCCATTGCAATCTTTCCTCCCAGACAGAAATGCAGCCATGAACAGGGTTGGGCTGAGGCGCAGGTGCACAAGGGGGTGGGGTGGGGGTATTCCCTGGTGGGCCGCACAGCCAAAGTGCCCCACCCCCTGCTCTAGGGGTCAGTAAGTTGGTGGAGCAGGATCACGGATGAACTTGGGTGCTTGGTTTGTTTCTATGGAAACTGCACCAAGATTAGCCCTGATCCCAATCCAAATAGGTGGCCCTGACACAGTACACCCCTGACCCCTACCTTATAAAGGGGTCCTGTTCGGTATATGCCTCTCTAATGGTTGGCTAAGTCCCTCTGTAGTGGCTGATCACACTCCCTTTGCTCGGGCCCCTGCCCCTACATACCTTGGTGGTCCTTACATGCCCCAGTCCAACACCGGCCATATATGCTCCATGTCCTCCACAAGGGAGGCCTGAGAACTTTGTACCCAACTCCACCCTCTTGTCAGCCCTGACCATTCCTCACAGCGTGACATTCCAGTGGTGCAGCCTGTACATACAGTATACATGGGATTTGTGTCACGTACTGTAACTGCTTTCATACAGCATGGGGACTGCAGTGACTATAGATATACAGGGTCCTGATACAAACAAGGCACAAATATCCCCTGGTGGGTAAGTGAGGAGCTCAACATAATAATATGGGGTATATCAGGAGAAAACACTGATCCCCCCCATCCCACGACGAAATATTACACCCACAAATAAAATGATATACAAGTTGGATCTCAATGTAAAAGTTTAGAATATAAGGACTATATAAGGACCATGTAACATTATAGCACATATCTGCTTTCTATAAGGACTGGAAGGGGATGCGGAATCTATAGGTGCGGGGTCAGAGCTAAGGCTCCGTTACTATATAAGGACTATGTAACATTCTAGCATATAACTGCTTTCTATAGGGTCTGGAAGGGGATGCGGAATCTATAGGTGCGGGGTCAGAGCTAAGGCTCCGTTACTATATAAGGACCATGTAACATTATAGCACATATCTGCTTTCTATAAGGACTGGAAGGGGATGCGGAATCTATAGGTGCGGGGTCAGAGCTAAGGCTCCGTTACTATATAAGGACTATGTAACATTCTAGCATATAACGGCTTTCTATAGGGTCTGGAAGGGGATGCGGAATCTATAGGTGCGGGGTCAGATCTAAGGCTCCGTTACTATACAAGGACCATGTAACATTAAAGCACGCATTCAGAGGGGTGTTAGTACATTAATGAAAATGCTATAGATCTGGTACCAGGCACAGTTTTGTTGTCAGGGCATGCTGGCATTTGTAGTTCCACAGCATCTGGTGTGCCACAGGTTGCTTCCTCCTGCTATATATGGCGTGTCAGCCCTTGGGGTCAGTTTACCCCTATAGTGACCACAGAATCACTGTTGCTGAGAACACATGCGCTCTGCGTTATGGCGATAGTTACATCATTGTGTCGCCCCTTATTTAATCAGTAACTGATATAATCTGTGTCAGGTTATTTCATTGTGATTTAGGCTCATTATTTAGAAATACTAATGTAACAAACGTTGTTTTATCACAAAACTGTGCACTAATATTATTGAGAGCAAATATGAAGACGCAGGTTATATAACCAGGTAGGAGCTGGCTGCGCAGGTGTATCTTCCATCTGTGTATTCACAGGACAAACGCTCCAGTGTCCTAGGGGTAGCAGGGTAAGCCTGTATATGTGTCTGCGTGTGTGAATATCATATTATATATATATATATATATATATATACATATACATACATATACACACACACACACACACACACACACCATACTTACCTACCTGACCCTCTCCATGAGGGAGAAAATGCTCTGTTCCTGGACTCTCCTGGCAATGTATGATTGCCATCACCTGTGGTGAGCTAGTCAATTAATAAGAAAAGTGTTTCACCACAGGTGATGGCAATCATACATTACCAGGAAAGTCCAGGAACAGAGCATTTTCTCCCTCATGGAGGGGGTCAGGTAGGCAAGTATGACACACACACACACACACACACACACACACACACACACACTTATGTAATGCACTCGCTGCGGCTGATATCGCCCTGCAAATGAACAGTTATATAATGCAGGACACTGCAGTGATGTATATTGCAGTGGTTTAACTCACTCATTTTTTGCCAGCACAGCTTACGCTTGGTATTAATAAATAAGCAATAAAAATAAAATACTACAGATGAATACAATGAATACAGGTGAGTACAATGAATACAGGTGAGTACAATGAATACAGACAGCGCAATGCACTTTCTACACAGGTTATTATAAGTAAATGAATAACCATATAAATTCATTGCTTTATAAGCAGTGACGCTCTCCAGGTCTCAGAACCCCCCAGGACCCTCATCCTGGCTCCCTGACCTATCCCTGAGTTATCAGTGGCCGCAGTCACTTACCTGAGCTGCTGGTGTAGAGCTCTCCTGGGAATGGATGAGTCTCAGGACTCTCTGTAAGGTCTGACAGGGGGAAGTGTTTGCACAGTGCAGCTGATCATATAGATAACTGGGTGTGTCAGGCTACTATCCCGTGTAGAAATCACACAGATCTGCCCCAGGCCAGAGATGGAGAAGGATCATTTCAACCAATATGCAGTATATAGCAGAAAACCAATATATATATATATGTGTATATATATATATATATATATATATATATATATACACACATATATAAAACCAGTCCACGTATTTAGCAGTAAATTAATGTGTGTAGGGAGATATTTGGTCTATGTTCTATAATTGCCCCAAGAACTGACAATCGTTGCATTATAGTATACGTGAATGCGTTACCAACTAGGTCTCTATATATACTGCGTTGATCGAAATAGACCAAAAAATATATATATATTGTGTTCTGCAATGCGTTCATGTAAAGTTTACTGTATACCGAGAACTTACTGTGGGGGTCATTCTGACCCGATCGCTCGCTGCAGTTTGTTGCAGCGCAGCGTTCGGGTCGGAACTGCGCATGCACCGCAGTGCGCCGGCGCATGGCAGCCGTCGTTGCCTAGCGATCGCCTCTGAGGCAGAGGTGGTCGCTGGGCGGGAGGGGGCTGGGCGGCGGCGTTAAGCCGCCGTTTAGGGGGAGCGGTCCGGCCAGCGCAGGCGTGGCCGGACCGTTGGGGGGGCGGGCCGCAGCGGCTGTGTAACGTCACACGCAGCCGCTGCGGGCCGGGGAGCGATGAGTAGCTCCCGTCCAGCACGCTAAAGCTTTGCGGCTCGGGAGCTACTCTTGAAGTGCAAAGGCATAGTCGCTGTGCGATGCATTTGCACTTCTGTGGGGGGGCACTGACATGCGGGGCCTCCCCCCACATGTCTAAATTTAGCACAGCTACGATCAACTCGGAATGACCCCCTGTCATACTTGCCTACCTGACCCTCTCCATGAGGGAGAAAATGCTCTGTTCCTGGACGTTCCTGGTAATGTATGATTGCCATCACCTGTGGGAAACACCTTTCTTATCAATTAACTAGCTCACCATAGGTGATGGCAATCATACATTACCAGGAAAGTCCAGGAACAGAGCATTTTCTCCCTCATGGAGAGGGTCAGGTAGGCAAGTATGCCCCCTGTATCCTGAAAGCATTATATCAACTAACGTTTAAGGCAGGAATAAATTGGCCGGGGCTTCGCTGAATTTTACAATCCTAGGGAAAAAAATGCGCCCACCTCCCACCAATGCTTTTTGTAAGGGGGAAAATCATGATTTTGATGCGTTATTCCTTAACAACCCGACCACGTATCACAATTCTGCAACCTTACTGCACATCTACATCACACACCCTATGGAATGACACCTGAACCATCAATATCAGTGTTGTCATTGCAGAGTAGCTGCTCCCACATAATATTGCATGCGTGCAGGTAAAGTCACATACACCTGATGTCATGCACACACGTAACGTGCTACAAATCGCTGCGCACAGTTATTGGCGTCCTTTGCCTGACTTAGATTTATTGCAGCCAATTAAATGTGCCAGAGTTTTCTATAGAGCCGTTTTATTACTTGCAGAGCCCATTCTACTTTCTTCTAAAGTGCCCCTAGCCCAATCTAGTGACAACTTCTATATAATGCAACAGAGGGAGCATTCTACTCACTAATCTGGTATACAGAGCATTTCCTAGTGACTGCCCGGTATAACATATAGGGGGTCTTTCCGAGTTGTTCGTTCGTTATTTTTTTTTCGCAACGGAGCGATTAGTCGCTAATACGCATGCGCAATGTCCGCAGTGCGACTGCGCCAAGTAAATTTGCTATGCAGTTAGGTATTTTACTCACGGCATTACAAGGTTTTTTTCTTCGTTCTGGTGATCGTAATGTGATTGACAGGAAGTGGGTGTTTCTGGGCGGAAACTGGATGTTTTATGGGTGTGTGTGAAAAAACGCTGCCGTTTCTGGGAAAACGCGGGAGTGGCTGGAGAAACGGAGGAGTGTCTGGGTGAACGCTGGGTGTGTTTGTGACGTCAAACCAGGAACGAAACTGACTGAACTGATCGCAGATGCCGAGTAAGTCTGGAGCTACTCAGAAACTGCTAAGAAGTGTCTATTCGCAATTCTGCTAATCTTTCGCCCGCAATTTTGATAAGCTAAGATTCACTCCCAGTAGGCGGCGGCTTAGCGTGTGCAAAGCTGCTAAAAGCAGCTTGCGAGCGAACAACTCGGAATGACCCCCATAGTGACCTCTGCGTAATACAGAGAGCATTCTACACACCAACCTAGTATACAGAGCCTTTCCTACTGACTGCTTGGTATAACGGTTATGGGATGCGGTCAAGATTCCGCCAGACGGAATCCCGGTGCTCGAAATACCGACACCGGAATCCCGACCGGCACAAACCCGACATATTCTCCCTCTGTGGGTGTCCACGACACCCACAGAGGGAGAATAAATTAGTGTGCCAATCCCTGTCGGGATTGTGCCGGTCGGGATTCCGGTATCGGCATTCCGACCGCCAGGATCCCGTCCGGCGGGATTTCGCACTGATCCCGGTATAACATATACCTCTGCGTAATACAGAGAGCATTCTACTAACCAACTTACTATACAGAGCATTTCCTAGTGACCGGTATAACATATAGTGATCTCTGCGTGATACAGAGAGCATTCTACTAACCAACCTAGTATACAGATCCTTTCCTACTGACCGCCCGGTATAAAATATAGAGACCTCTGCGTGATACAGAGCGCATTCTACTAACCAACCTAGTATACAGAGTAGAGATGTGCACTTGAAATTTTTCGGGTTTTGTGTTTTGGTTTTGGGTTCGGTTCCGCGGCCGTGTTTTGGGTTCGACCGCGTTTTGGCAAAACCTCACCGAATTTTTTTTGTCGGATTCGGGTGTGTTTTGGATTCGGGTGTTTTTTTCAAAAAACCCTTAAAAACAGCTTAAATCATAGAATTTGGGGGTCATTTTGATCCCAAAGTATTATTAACCTCAAAAACCATAATTTCCACTCATTTTCAGTCTATTCTGAATACCTCACACCTCACAATATTATTTTTAGTCCTAAAATTTGCACCGAGGTAGCTGTGTGAGTAAGATAAGCGACCCTAGTGGCCGACACAAACACCGGGCCCATCTAGGAGTGGCACTGCAGTGTCACGCAGGATGGCCCTTCCAAAAAACACTCTCCAAACAGCACATGACGCAAAGAAAAAAAGAGGCGCAATGAGGTAGCTGTGTGAGTAAGATAAGCGACCCTAGTGGCCGACACAAACACCTGGCCCATCTAGGAGTGGCACTGCAGTGTCACGCAGGATGGCCCTTCCAAAAAACACTCCCCAAACAGCACATGACGCAAAGAAAAAAAGAGGCGCAATGAGGTAGCTGTGTGAGTAAGATAAGCGACCCTAGTGGCCGACACAAACACCGGGCCCGTCTAGGAGTGGCACTGCAGTGTCACGCAGGATGGCCCTTCCAAAAAACACTCCCCAAACAGCACATGACGCAAAGAAAAAAAGAGGCGCAATGAGGTAGCTGTGTGAGTAAGATAAGCGACCCTAGTGGCCGACACAAACACCGGGCCCATCTAGGAGTGGCACTGCAGTGTCACGCAGGATGGCCCTTCCAAAAAACACTCCCCAAACAGCACATGACGCAAAGAAAAAAAGAGGCGCAATGAGGTAGCTGTGTGAGTAAGATAAGCGACCCTAGTGGCCGACACAAACACCGGGCCCATCTAGGAGTGGCACTGCAGTGCCACGCAGGATGGCCCTTCCAAAAAACACTCCCCAAACAGCACATGACGCAAAGAAAAAAAGAGGCGCAATGAGGTAGCTGTGTGAGTAAGATAAGCGACCCTAGTGGCCGACACAAACACCGGGCCCATCTAGGAGTGGCACTGCAGTGTCACGCAGGATGGCCCTTCCAAAAAACACTCCCCAAACAGCACATGACGCAAAGAAAAAAAGAGGCGCAATGAGGTAGCTGTGTGAGTAAGATAAGCGACCCTAGTGGCCGACACAAACACCGGGCCCATCTAGGAGTGGCACTGCAGTGTCACGCAGGATGGCCCTTCCAAAAAACACTCCCCAAACAGCACATGACGCAAAGAAAAATTAAAGAAAAAAGAGGTGCAAGATGGAATTGTCCTTGGGCCCTCCCACCCACCCTTATGTTGTATAAACAGGACATGCACACTTTAACCAACCCATCATTTCAGTGACAGGGTCTGCCACACGACTGTGACTGAAATGACGGGTTGGTTTGGACCCCCACCGAAAAAGAAGCAATTAATCTCTCCTTGCACAAACTGGCTCTACAGAGGCAAGATGTCCACCTCATCATCATCCTCCGATATATCACCGTGTACATCCCCCTCCTCACAGATTATCAATTCGTCCCCACTGGAATCCACCATCTCAGCTCCCTGTGTACTTTGTGGAGGCAATTGCTGCTGGTCAATGTCTCCACGGAGGAATTGATTATAATTCATTTTAATGAACATCATCTTCTCCACATTTTCTGGAAGTAACCTCGTACGCCGATTGCTGACAAGGTGAGCGGCGGCACTAAACACTCTTTCGGAGTACACACTTGTGGGAGGGCAACTTAGGTAGAATAAAGCCAGTTTGTGCAAGGGCCTCCAAATTGCCTTTTTTTCCTGCCAGTATAAGTACGGACTGTGTGACGTGCCTACTTGGATGCGGTCACTCATATAATCCTCCACCATTCTTTCAATGGGGAGAGAATCATATGCAGTGACAGTAGATGACATGTCCGTAATCGTTGACAGGTCCTTCAGTCCGGACCAGATGTCAGCATCAGCAGTCGCTCCAGACTGCCCTGCATCACCGCCAGCGGGTGGGCTCGGAATTCTGAGCCTTTTCCTCGCACACCCAGTTGCGGGAGAATGTGAAGGAGGAGATGTTGACAGGTCGCGTTCCGCTTGACTTGACAATTTTCTCACCAGCAGGTCTTTGAACCCCAGCAGACTTGTGTCTGCCGGAAAGAGAGATCCAAGGTAGGTTTTAAATCTAGGATCGAGCACGGTGGCCAAAATGTAGTGCTCTGATTTCAACAGATTGACCACCCGTGAATCCTTGTTAAGCGAATTAAGGGCTCCATCCACAAGTCCCACATGCCTAGCGGAATCGCTCCGTGTTAGCTCCTCCTTCAATGTCTCCAGCTTCTTCTGCAAAAGCCTGATGAGGGGAATGACCTGACTCAGGCTGGCAGTGTCTGAACTGACTTCACGTGTGGCAAGTTCAAAGGGCAGCAGAACCTTGCACAACGTTGAAATCATTCTCCACTGCGCTTGAGACAGGTGCATTCCACCTCCTATATCGTGCTGAATTGTATAGGCTTGAATGGCCTTTTGCTGCTCCTCCAACCTCTGAAGCATATATAGGGTTGAATTCCACCTCGTTACCACTTCTTGCTTCAGATGATGGCAGGGCAGGTTCAGGCGTTTTTGGTGTTGCTCCAGTCTTCTGTACGTGGTGCCTGTACGCCGAAAGTGTCCCGCAATTCTTCTGGCCACCGACAGCATCTCTTGCACGCCCCTGTCGTTTTTTAAAAAATTCTGCACCACCAAATTCAAGGTATGTGCAAAACATGGGACGTGCTGGAATTTGCCCAGATTTAATGCACACACAATATTGCTGGCGTTGTCCAATGCCACAAATCCACAGGAGAGTCCAATTGGGGTAAGCCATTCCGCGATGATCTTCCTCAGTTGCCGTAAGAGGTTTTCAGCTGTGTGCGTATTCTGGAAACCGGTGATACAAAGCGTAGCCTGCCTAGGAAAGAGTTGGCGTTTGCGAGATGCTGCTACTGGTGCCGCCGCTGCTGTTCTTGCGGCGGGAGTCCATACATCTACCCAGTGGGCTGTCACAGTCATATAGTCCTGACCCTGCCCTGCTCCACTTGTCCACATGTCCGTGGTTAAGTGGACATTGGGTACAGCTGCATTTTTTAGGACACTGGTGACTCTTTTTCTGAGGTCTGTGTACATTTTCGGTATCGCCTGCCTAGAGAAATGGAACCTAGATGGTATTTGGTACCGGGGACACAGTACCTCCAACAAGTCTCTAGTTGGCTCTGCAGTAATGATGGATACCGGAACCACGTTTCTCACCACCCAGGATGCCAAGGCCTCAGTTATCCGCTTTGCAGCAGGATGACTGCTGTGATATTTCATCTTCCTCGCAAAGGACTGTTGGACAGTCAATTGCTTGGTGGAAGTAGTAAAAGTGGTCTTACGATTTCCCCTCTGGGATGACCATCGACTCCCAGCAGCAACAACAGCAGCGCCAGCAGCAGTAGGCGTTACACGCAAGGATGCATCGGAGGAATCCCAGGCAGGAGAGGAATCGTCAGAATTGCCAGTGACATGGCCTGCAGGACTACTGGCATTCCTGGGGAAGGAGGAAATTTACACTGAGGGAGTTGGTGGGGTGGTTTGCGTGAGCTTGGTTACAAGAGGAAGGGATTTACTGGTCAGTGGACTGCTTCCACTGTCGCCCAAAGTTTTTGAACTTGTCACTGACTTATTATGAATGCGCTGCAGGTGACGTATAAGGGAGGATGTTCCGAGGTGGTTAACATCCTTACCCCTACTTATTACAGCTTGACAAAGGCAACACACGGCTTGACAAATGTTGTCCGCATTTCTGTTGAAATACTTCCACACCGAAGAGCTGATTTTTTTGGTATATTCACCAGGCATGTCAACGGCCATATTCCTCCCACGGACAACAGGTGTCTCCCCGGGTGCCTGACTTAAACAAACCACCTCACCATCAGAATCCTCCTTGTCAATTTCCTCCCCAGCGCCAGCAACACCCATATCCTCCTCATCCTGGTGTACTTCAACACTGACATCTTCAATCTGACTATCAGGAACTGGACTGCGGGTGCTCCTTCCAGCACTTGCAGGGGGCGTGCAAATGGTGGAAGGCGCATGCTCTTCACGTCCAGTGTTGGGAAGGTCAGGCATCGCAACCGACACAATTGGACTCTCCTTGTGGATTTGGGATTTCGAAGAACGCACAGTTCTTTGCGGTGCTTTTGCCAGCTTGAGTCTTTTCATTTTTCTAGCGAGAGGCTGAGTGCTTCCATCCTCATGTGAAGCTGAACCACTAGCCATGAACATAGGCCAGGGCCTCAGCCGTTCCTTGCCACTCCGTGTGGTAAATGGCATATTGGCAAGTTTACGCTTCTCCTCCGACAATTTTATTTTAGATTTTGGAGTCCTTTTTTAACTGATATTTGGTGTTTTGGATTTTACATGCTCTGTACTATGACATTGGGCATCGGCCTTGGCAGACGACGTTGCTGGCATTTCATCGTCTCGGCCATGACTAGTGGCAGCAGCTTCAGCACGAGGTGGAAGTGGATCTTGATCTTTCCCTAATTTTGGAACCTCAACATTTTTGTTCTCCATATTTTAATAGGCACAACTAAAAGGCACCTCAGGTAAACAATGGAGATGGATGGATACTAGTATACTTATGGATGGACGAGCGACTGCCGACACAGAGGTAGCTACAGCCGTGGACTACCGTACTGTGTCTGCTGCTAATATAGACTGGATGATAATGAGATGAAATCAATATATATTATATCACACTAGTACTGCAGCCGGACAGGTAGATATATTTATTATGTAATGACTGATGACGGACCTGCTGGACACTGTCAGCTCAGCAGCACCGCAGACTGCTACAGTAAGCTACTATAGTAGTATGTATAAAGAAGAAAGAAAAAAAAAAAAACACGGGTAGGTGGTATACAATTATGGATGGACGAGCGACTGCCGACACAGAGGTAGCTACAGCCGTGGACTACCGTACTGTGTCTGCTGCTAATATAGACTGGATGATAATGAGATGAAATCAATATATATTATATCACACTAGTACTGCAGCCGGACAGGTAGATATATTTATTATGTAATGACTGATGACGGACCTGCTGGACACTGTCAGCTCAGCAGCACCGCAGACTGCTACAGTAAGCTACTATAGTAGTATGTATAAAGAAGAAAGAAAAAAAAAACACGGGTAGGTGGTATACAATTATGGATGGACGAGCGACTGCCGACACAGAGGTAGCTACAGCCGTGGACTACCGTACTGTGTCTGCTGCTAATATAGACTGGATGATAATGAGATGAAATCAATATATATTATATCACACTAGTACTGCAGCCGGACAGGTATATATATTTATTATGTAATGACTGATGACGGACCTGCTGGACACAGTCAGCTCAGCAGCACCGCAGACTGCTACAGTAAGCTACTATAGTAGTATGTATAAAGAAGAAAGAAAAAAAAAAAAAACACGGGTAGGTGGTATACAATTATGGATGGACGAGCGACTGCCGACACAGAGGTAGCTACAGCCGTGGACTACCGTACTGTGTCTGCTGCTAATATAGACTGGATGATAATGAGATGAAATCAATATATATATATATAATATCACTAGTACTGCAGCCGGACAGGTATATATATTTATTATGTAATGACTGATGACGGACCTGCTGGACACTGTCAGCTCAGCAACACCGCAGACTGCTACAGTAAGCTACTATAGTAGTATGTATAAAGAAGAAAGAAAAAAAAAAACCACGGGTAGGTGGTATACAATTATGGATGGACGAGCGACTGCCGACACAGAGGTAGCTACAGCCGTGGACTACCGTACTGTGTCTGCTGCTAATATAGACTGGATGATAATGAGATGAAATCAATATATATATATATAATATCACTAGTACTGCAGCCGGACAGGTATATATATTTATTATGTAATGGCTGATGACGGACCTGCTGGACACTGTCAGCTCAGCAACACCGCAGACTGCTACAGTAAGCTACTATAGTAGTATGTATAAAGAAGAAAGAAAAAAAAAAACCACGGGTAGGTGGTATACAATTATGGATGGACGAGCGACTGCCGACACAGAGGTAGCTACAGCCGTGGACTACCGTACTGTGTCTGCTGCTAATATAGACTGGATGATAATGAGATGAAATCAATATATATATATATAATATCACTAGTACTGCAGCCGGACAGGTATATATATTTATTATGTAATGGCTGATGACGGACCTGCTGGACACTGTCAGTTCAGCAGCACCGCAGACTGCTACAGTAAGCTACTATAGTAGTATGTATAAAGAAGAAAGAAAAAAAAAAAACCACGGGTAGGTGGTATACAATTATGGATGGACGAGCGACTGCCGACACAGAGGTGTCAGATTGTGTTTGGTCTGTGTCCCCGGAGGGGGCGCTAGTGGGTCAGTGGAGGTAGGAGGAAAGAGACGAGGAGGTTGTATCACGTTCTTGCGCATGAGCGCAATGGTATTTTATTTAGCAGATAAGTTTAAACAGAGATGCAGCAGAAATAATAAATCAGATGAGAAAGTCAAACACTTGGAATGATAACAAATAGTCTATGGTAATGGATGATAGGTGACTTGAGAAATCATATCCGGAAATATAAAACAACAGAATGAATGTCAATGAAATGATTCTGGTTTAGAAACCAGAGCAGGGTTTTAAAACAGAGAACTGAGGCAGTAGATGGATATTGCAAACCTGAACATAAGCAGGAGACCAACTCACAGTGCAGGTGATGAGGCACTGGCAGCAGCAAGCTGTGTCACAGGTGGAGGAATGAACACACCTGGAGTTTAGTCTTCAACTGCAGGCTGAAGCACACAAGGTGGTGATGAGTGTGAAGCCCAATGCAGGTTGCTGGTATTGCTGAGCCTTGAAGTTCCACGGGAGCAAAGCAGAATCACCAGGAGTATAAGTTCTTAGCAGAGAACCAGGAACTCAGGAGAAACAGGAGTCGATCCTTTCATGCAGGTTGTCAGAATGACACAAAGTCCAGGATGCCTGTGAGGTGAAACTGTAGCCTCCTATATACCCCATGGTGTGCAGGGATTGGATGGAGGAAAGGACAGTGGGTGCGGCCACGCACCGGATTGGCCGCAGCATACTAGCTGATTGGAAACTGTCATGGCGGCGCCCACGCCGCGGCCCAGCGGGGACGCGGCGCGCACACGCCCGCTGGCTCAGGAGTGTTCCCAGGACCTTGATGATGTCCCATGGCAGGGGCATAGGCGACAGGTGACCGCAGGGAGCCAGGACGGAGTCCGCAGCGGCGGACGGATGCCAGTCTGGTAAGTCGATTCCTGACAGTACCCCCTCCTTTAGGGGTGGACACCGAACACCCACGTGGTTTGGAGGGATGAGTGCTGTGGAAGACACGGACCAACCTAGGAGCATGGACATCAGATGAATTCACCCAGCTTCTCTCCTCTGGGCCATAACCGAACCAATCGACCAGGTACTGGAGACGTCCATACCGGCAACGAGAGTCCAGAATCTTGTTGATCTCAAATTCCACGCCCCGCTGAGTTCGAACCTTGGGACCTGCTGGAAGAGTATTCTGAAAGCGGTTTAGGACTAGAGGTCTGAGGAGAGAAATGTGAAAGGCATTAGGAATACGAAGTGAAGGTGGTAATTTCAACTTGTAAGCCACTGGGTTGATGACACTCTCAATAGGGTATGGACCAATGAAGCGTGGTGCAAACTTCATGGATGGGACCCTGAGACGAAGGTTGCGGGTTGATAACCAAACCCTGTCCCCCGGTTTCAAATGGGGAACCGCACGTCTCTTGCGGTCGGCGTAGATCTTGTATCGACTGGAGGCTTTTTTGAGGGAAACATGAATTCTTTTCCAAATGGAGGAAAACTGAGTCAGAGCAGTAGTGGCAGCAGGAACATCCATGTGAGGGAGTTCTTGGAATTCAGGTACCCGGGGATGTTGCCCATAGACTGCAAAGAAAGGTGTCGTGTCTGTAGCAGTGTGGTAACGAAAGTTATGGGCAAACTCGGCCCATGGGAGCAGATTGAACCAATCATCCTGGGAGGATGTTACATATAGCCTTAGGAAAGTCTCAAGTTCTTGATTGACTCTCTCTGTCTGCCCGTTCGTCTGAGGATGGTATGATGACGAGAATTTCAATTTTATCTGCATGGCAGAACAGAGGGCCCTCCAAAACCTTGCTACAAACTGTACCCCCCGATCAGATATTATTTCGGAGGGTAAACCGTGTAAACGGAAGATCTCCTGTAGGAAGATCTGGGCAAGTTTCGGGGCTGAAGGGAGACCCTGGAGAGGAACGAAATGAGCCATCTTGGAAAATCTGTCCACTACAACCCAAATAGTGTTATGTCCCTGAGAAGGTGGAAGATCAGTGATAAAATCCATTGATAGGTGAGACCAAGGACGATTAGGGACAGATAAGGGTTGTAACTGACCTGCTGGAGACTGACGAGGAGTCTTGTGCTGCACACATTTAGGACAGGATGCCACGAAATCCTGGATGTCCACTTTCATCTTCGGCCACCAATATGACGCAGAAAGGAACTTGAATGTCTTCAGGACACCAGGATGACCAGTGAACTTGGATTGGTGGGCCCAAGCTAGCAACTTGGGACGGAGTTCTGGGGAAACAAAAGTCTTACCCGGAGGTGGAGCTGGAGAGACTTGAGAGGCAGCGAAAACCACGGGACTCAGGATGGAATGTGGCACAGAGTCAGATGTTCCCTCTTCTGATTCCATGGACCGGGATAATGCGTCGGCTTTCACATTCTGTGAACCTGGGCGGAAATGAAGCCTAAAATTAAAACGTGAGAAAAACATAGCCCACCTGGACTGGCGAGGGTTAAGGCACTGAGCTGCTTTTAGGTATAGCAGGTTTTTATGATCCGTGAAGATGTTAAACGGATGTTTAGCCCCTTCTAGGAGATATCTCCATTCCTCGAGAGCCAGTTTGATTGCCAGTAACTCTTGATCTCCCACGGAGTAGTTAGCTTCTGCGGGAAGAAACTTGCGAGAAAAGAATCCACAAGGGTGAACTTTCCCATCAGATCCCTTCTGGGAGAGAACAGCTCCAACCCCAACTGTAGAGGCATCTACCTCCAACTCGAACGGCCTGTTGACATCTGGCTGTGACAGCACTGGAGCAGACATAAAGGCTAGCTTGATCTTCCGGAAGGCTGCCAAGGCTTCTTCTGACCAGTTGGAATGATCTGCCCCTTTCCGAGTCAGGTTGGTAATAGGAGCGATGAGAGTGGAGAATCCTCGAATAAATTTTCTATAATAGTTGGCAAAACCCAGGAACCGCTGGATAGATTTGAGGGAGTTTGGAATGGACCAATTGGCAATGGCTTCCAATTTTGCCGGGTCCATCTGAAGATCCGATCCGGAAATTATATACCCCAGGAAGGGTATAGAGGGAACTTCGAAGGTACATTTAGATAATTTCCCGTAGAGACGGTTCTCACGAAGACGTCGGAGAACTTCACAGACTTGTAGGCGATGAGATGGAAGGTCTTGAGAAAAGATAAGAATATCATCTAAGTAAACAACAAGGTACTTATACAGGACATCACGAAAGATCTCGTTCACGAAGTGTTGGAATACCGCTGGAGCATTACTTAACCCAAATGGCATTACCAGGTATTCATAATGGCCATCTCGAGTGTTGAAGGCTGTCTTCCACTCGTCACCACTCCGGATTCTGATGAGATTATAGGCACCGCGGAGATCTAACTTGGTAAAGATGCGAGCCCCCTTAACTCTATCAAAAAGTTCGGTAATAAGTGGTAGAGGATAACTATTCTTGATGGTAATGTCATTGAGACCCCGATAGTCAATGCATGGACGTAGTCCACCATCCTTCTTTTTGACGAAGAAGAAACCTGCACCAGCGGGTGATGATGACGGACGGATGAATCCTTTCTGAAGATTCTCTCTGATGTAATTACTCATCGCCTCTGTTTCAGGAACAGACAAAGGGTAGGTGCGCCCCCTGGGTGGCTTCTTGCCAGGAAGGAGATCGATGGGACAATCCCATTCCCTATGGGGCGGCAGGATATCAGCAGCCTTTTCACAGAAGACGTCTGCGAAGTCTTGATAAGCTGCTGGGAGTGTTAACTGTGACTTTACTTCGGTAGACTTGATGGGACACACTTGGGCTAAGCAGGAATGATGACAGTGTGAACTCCATGAGGTAAGCTGCAACGTTGTCCAGTCGAACTGTGGGTTATGTAGTTGAAGCCAAGGCATGCCCAAGACAATCTCCTGGGTGGCTTGAGGGATGACCAGGAACTTGATCACTTCTGAATGGAGAAATCCAACTCCCAGAACCACTGGGGTAGTTTGATGTGAAATGTTCCCTTTAGAGATTCTACTACCATCCACAGCAGTAATGTATACAGGATAAGAGAGTTCACAGGTAGACAAGCAAAATTTGTTTACCGCAGCTTGGGTGATAAAATTTCCCGCAGCACCGCAGTCCACTAATGCTGACGCAGACTGGAGCCCAACGGAAGTTTCTAGCGTCACTGGAAGAATGAGATCTTGTTGAGAAGGAGCTTGACTGAATGATCCTAACTTGACTCCTCCCTTACAAGTCAGGATCTGGCGTTTCCCGAACGCATCGTGCAGGAGTTAATTTGATGACCCGCAGCAGCACAGTATAGGCAAAGCCTCTCTCGTAATCTTCTTGCCCGCTCCTCAGGGGTTAGGCGGGACCTATTTACCTGCATAGGCTCGTCAGAAGAAGGAGGCTGAAACTGTACAGAAGGTATGAACCTTACTCTGCGAGGTTCACTCCGAGCGCGTTCATTATTGCGTTCGCGGATGCGAGAGTCCAGCTTTATACACAGGGAGATCAAGTCAGACAGTTGAACAGGGATGTCACGGGTTGCCAGTTCGTCCTTGATCCGATCCGAAAGTCCGTGCCAGAAGGTTGCTACCAGAGCTTGGTTGTTCCATTGGACTTCTGCAGCCAACGTCTGGAACTGGATGACATATTGTCCCATGCTTCGGTTACCTTGACGAAGTTGGATCAGGTCTGCCGAAGCTGATGTTGCACGACCAGGCTCGTCAAAGATCCGTCTAAAGGTTGACACGAAGTCTGAGTAGTTATTGATCAGAGGGTCAGCACGTTCCCACAGAGGAGACACCCAATTCAGAGCAGATCCAGAGAGTAAGGAAATGATGTAGGCAACCTTGGACCTTGGTGTAGGAAAGTTATGTGGCAATAACTCAAACTGTATTTCGCACTGATTAAGAAACCCGCGACATAATTTAGGACTGCCATCATATTTGCTCGGCACGGGCAGGTGCAGACGAGACACTGGAGCTGATGCAGCCGACATAGAAGAACTTACAGCACTGGCAGGTGCTGGGGTAACAGTAGGTGAGAGTACACTTGGCAGGGATTGCTGCAGTGTATCCAATCGGGAGGACATCCCTTGTAGAAAGTGAAGCATCTGCTGCTGCGCAACCTCTTGACCATCCAGACGGGAGACCAGATTTTGCAAGGCCTCTGACCCCACACTCCGTCCACCATCCGAGTCCATCGATCCTGGACTTACTGTCAGATTGTGTTTGGTCTGTGTCCCCGGAGGGGGCGCTAGTGGGTCAGTGGAGGTAGGAGGAAAGAGACGAGGAGGTTGTATCACGTTCTTGCGCATGAGCGCAATGGTATTTTATTTAGCAGATAAGTTTAAACAGAGATGCAGCAGAAATAATAAATCAGATGAGAAAGTCAAACACTTGGAATGATAACAAATAGTCTATGGTAATGGATGATAGGTGACTTGAGAAATCATATCCGGAAATATAAAACAACAGAATGAATGTCAATGAAATGATTCTGGTTTAGAAACCAGAGCAGGGTTTTAAAACAGAGAACTGAGGCAGTAGATGGATATTGCAAACCTGAACATAAGCAGGAGACCAACTCACAGTGCAGGTGATG
This sequence comes from Pseudophryne corroboree, assembly GCF_028390025.1. Lineage (NCBI taxonomy): Eukaryota > Metazoa > Chordata > Amphibia > Anura > Myobatrachidae > Pseudophryne > Pseudophryne corroboree. The sequence goes on along the minus strand of NC_086444.1, from coordinate 20,862,301 downwards.
AGGCACTGGCAGCAGCAAGCTGTGTCACAGGTGGAGGAATGAACACACCTGGAGTTTAGTCTTCAACTGCAGGCTGAAGCACACAAGGTGGTGATGAGTGTGAAGCCCAATGCAGGTTGCTGGTATTGCTGAGCCTTGAAGTTCCACGGGAGCAAAGCAGAATCACCAGGAGTATAAGTTCTTAGCAGAGAACCAGGAACTCAGGAGAAACAGGAGTCGATCCTTTCATGCAGGTTGTCAGAATGACACAAAGTCCAGGATGCCTGTGAGGTGAAACTGTAGCCTCCTATATACCCCATGGTGTGCAGGGATTGGATGGAGGAAAGGACAGTGGGTGCGGCCACGCACCGGATTGGCCGCAGCATACTAGCTGATTGGAAACTGTCATGGCGGCGCCCACGCCGCGGCCCAGCGGGGACGCGGCGCGCACACGCCCGCTGGCTCAGGAGTGTTCCCAGGACCTTGATGATGTCCCATGGCAGGGGCATAGGCGACAGGTGACCGCAGGGAGCCAGGACGGAGTCCGCAGCGGCGGACGGATGCCAGTCTGGTAAGTCGATTCCTGACAAGAGGTAGCTACAGCCGTGGACTACCGTACTGTGGCCCTCATTCCGAGTAGTTCGCTCGGTATTTTTCATCGCATCGCAGTGAAATTCCGCTTAGTACGCATGCGCAATATTCGCACTGCGACTGCGCCAAGTAATTTTACAATGGAGATAGTATTTTTACTCACGGCTTTTTCATCGCTCCGGCGATCGTAGTGTGATTGACAGGAAATCGGTGTTACTGGGCGGAAACACGGCGTTTTCGGGGCGTGTGGATAAAAACGCTACCGTTTCCGGAAAAAACGCAGGAGTGGCAGGAGAAACGGGGGAGTGTCTGGGCGAACGCTGGGTGTGTTTATGACGTCAAACCAGGAACGACAAGCACTGAACTGATCGCAGATGCCGAGTAAGTCTGAAGCTACTCTGAAACTGCTAAGTAGTTTGTAATCGCAATATTGCGAATACATCGGTCGCAATTTTAAGAAGCTAAGATACACTCCCAGTAGGCGTAGGCTTAGCCTGAGCAACTCTGCTAAATTCGCCTTGCGAGCGATCAACTCGGAATGAGGGCCTGTGTCTGCTGCTAATATAGACTGGATGATAATGAGATGAAATCAATATATATATATATATAATATCACTAGTACTGCAGCCGGACAGGTATATATATTTATTATGTAATGACTGATGACGGACCTGCTGGACACTGTCAGCTCAGCAGCACCGCAGACTGCTACAGTAAGCTACTATAGTAGTATGTATAAAGAAGAAAGAAAAAAAAAAAAACCACGGGTAGGTGGTATACAATTATGGATGGACGAGCGACTGCCGACACAGAGGTAGCTACAGCCGTGGACTACCGTACTGTGTCTGCTGCTAATATAGACTGGATGATAATGAGATGAAATCAATATATATATATATATAATATCACTAGTACTGCAGCCGGACAGGTATATATATTTATTATGTAATGACTGATGACGGACCTGCTGGACACAGTCAGCTCAGCAGCACCGCAGACTGCTACAGTAAGCTACTATAGTAGTATGTATAAAGAAGAAAGAAAAAAAAAAAAAACCACGGGTAGGTGGTATACAATATTATATATATATATATATATATATATATATATATATATATATATTAAACTGGTGGTGACTGGTGGTCAGGTCACTGGTCACACTATCAGCAACTTGCAAGTAGTACTCCTAAGCAGACAATCACAATATATATTATACTGGTGGTCAGTGTGGTCACAATGGCAGTGTGGCACTCTGGCAGCAAAATTGTGCACTGTACGTTATATGTACTCCTGAGTCCTGCTCTCAGACTCTAACTGCTCCCCACTGTCAGTGTCTCCCCCACAAGTCAGATAATATACAGTCACACTATCTATCACTTCAGCAAGTAACTAGTACTCCTCCTAATGCTCCCCAAAATTACTACTGTGTCTCTCTCTACTGTCTCACTCTCTTCTCTATAAACGGAGAGGACGCCAGCCACGTCCTCTCCCTATGAATCTCAATGCACGTGTGAAAATGGCGGCGACGCGCGGCTCCTTATATAGAATCCGAGTCTCGCGATAGAATCCAAGCCTCGCGAGAATCCGACAGCGGGATGATGACGTTCGGGCGCGCTCGGGTTAACCGAGCAAGGCGGGAAGATCCGAGTCGCTCGGACCCGTGTAAAAAAACATGAAGTTCAGGCGGGTTCGGATTCCGAGGAACCGAACCCGCTCATCCCTAATACAGAGCCTTTCCTACTGCCTGCCCGGTATAAAATTTAGAGACATCTGCGTGATACAGAGAGCATTCTACTAACCAACCAACAGAGCCTTTCCTACTGCCCGCACAGTATAACAAATAGTGACCTCTGTGTAATACAGAGTGCATTCTACTAGCTAACTTAGTATACAGAGCATTTCCCAGTGACAGGTAGAACATATAGTGACCTCTATGGAATACAGAGAACATTCTACGGCAGTGGTGGGGAACCTTCTACCAAGGGCCATTTGGATATTTATAAAATTACTGAGGGGGCCATACAAAAATTATTAACTTGAAATTCAGCCTGCCCCCAGTAGTTATGCCCTAGTAGATATGCCCCTTAGTGGTACTGTGTGCGCATGCAGAAGGCACCAAAAAAATGGGTGTGGCCAATTAAAATGGGGGTGTGATACACATATGCCCCCAATAGTGCAGTGCCAGATACACATATGCCCCCAATAGTGCAGTGTCAGATACACATATGCCCCCAATAGTGCAGTGTCAGATACACATACAGTATGCCCCCAGTAGCGCAGTGCCAGCTACACATATGCCGCCACAGTGTCAGATACACATATTCCCCCACAGTGCCAGATACAGATATGCCACCACAATGCCAGATACACATATGCCCCCATGGCACCAGATATGCCCCTATAGTGCCAGGTACACACATGTCCCTACAGTGCCACACTGTCAAATATGTCCCCACAGTGCCAGGTACACACATTGCCCCCGCCCCGCTGTGCTGCTCACCGCTGCTGCTGAGTGTGTGTCAGGGGAGCGTATGTCAGCTGTCAGGGGCCAGGCAAGGAGGAGAGCACAGCTATGTTCGGCGGCGGCGTGTAGGACCTCAAACCAGCCGCAGGTCCATGTGCCAATCAGAGCTCATGGATGAGCACTGGCGGCTCATGATTGGCAGCTGATCCATGAGCTCTGATTGGCTCACAAACTGGCAACAGGTTTGAGATCCTACGCGCCGCCGCCGGACATAGCTGCGCTCTCCTCCCTGTCCTGACAGTTGAGACACGCCACCGCCGGACTGAGCACAAAGGGGCAGGAGAGGCGCACGCTGCGCTCTCCTCCCCTGACACAAACACACAGCAGCGGGCCGGGTCAAGTGGCTTTGTGGGCCTTATACGGCCCACGGGCCGGAGGTTCCCCACCCCTGTTCTACGGGTTCAGTATGATTTCCCGATGGGTCAGATTACTTACCGTCCATCAGAATACCGACAGCCCCCCAGTAAGCCTCCTAACCCTCACCTGTTCCCTACCCTACCCCTCCCTTGTGGGTGCCTAACCCTAACCCTTACAGGTGGTTCCTAACCCTCCCCTGCTAAGTGCCTAACCCTAACCCTCTCTCCCCGGTACCTAACCCTAAACTTCCCATCCCTGAACCCTAACCCTCTCTCCCTGGTACCCAACCCTAACCTTCCCATACCTGAACCCTAACCCTCTCTCCCCAGTACCTAACCCTAACCTTCCCGCCCCTGAAACCTAACCATAACTCTCTCTCCCCGATACCTAACCCTAACCTTCCCATCCCTGAACCCTAACTCTCTCTCCACAGGTACCTAACCCTAACCTTCCCATCCCTGAACCCTAACTCTCTCTCCACAGGTACCTAACCCTAACCTTCCCATCCCTGAACCCTAACCCTCTCTCCCCGGTACCTAACCCTAACCTTCCCATCCCTGAACCCTAACCCTCTCTCCCCAGTACCTAACCCTAACCTTCCCATCCCTGAACCCTAACCCTCTCTCCCCGGAACCTAACCCTAACCTTCCCATCCCTGTACCCTAACCCTCTCTCCCCGGTACCTAACCCTAACCTTCCCATCCCTGAACCCTAACCCTCTCTCCCCGGTACCTAACCCTAACCTTCCCATCCCTGAACCCTAACCCTCTCTCCCCAGTACCTAACCCTAACCTTCCCATCCCTGAACCCTAACCCTCTCTCCCTGGTACCTAACGCTAACCTTCCCATCCCTGTACCCTAACCCTCTCTCCCCAGTACCTAACCCTAACCTTCCCATCCCTGTACCCTAACCCTCTCTCCCCGTAACCTAACCCTAACCTTCCCATCCCTGAACCCTAACCCTCTCTCCCCGGTACCTAACCCTAACCTTCTCATCCCTGAACCCTAACCCTCTCTCCCCTGTACCTAACCCTAACCTTTCCATCCCTGAACCCTAACCCTACTTCTAATGGGCTAAACCTAACCACCCCGCAGCGGGACGCTAGTGCGTCCTGCTGAAAGAAGGAACGGGATTCCGGGCGTCGGTATTTAGACACCGGGATCCCATCCATCAAGAAGCTGACTGCTTCCCCATTCTATTGATAAATCTAGTATACAGAACATTTCCTACTGACCGGCATAACTTATAGGGGCAGATGTATTAGGCCTGGAGTAGTGATAAGTGGAAGGTAATAACGCACAAGCCAGTCAGCTCTTAACTGATATTTTACAAACCCAGGTGTCTATTTATTAAGCCCTGAATAGAGATAAAGTGGAGAAAGATAAAGTACCAGCCAATCAGCTCCTAACTGCCATGTCACAGGCTTTGTTTGAAAAATGACAGTTAGGGGCTGATTGGTCGATTATTTATTTCCATCCACTTTATCTCCATCTAAGGCTTAGTAAATAGACCACTTAGCCTGTAAATTGACAGTTAGGAGCTGATTGGCTGGTGCGCTATCACCTTAATAGGCTTAAGACATCTGCCCCATAGTAACTTCTACACAACAGAGAGAGCATTCTACTAACTATCCTGGTATACAGCGTGTTTCCTAGGGAGCAGTATAACACAGAGAGACCTCTGCGCAATACAGAGAGCATTCTACTAACTATCCTGGTATACAGCGTGTTTCCTAGGGAGCAGTATAACACAGAGAGACCTCTGCGCAATACAGAGAGAGCATTCTACTAATGATCCTGGTATACAGCGTGTTTCCTAGGGAGCAGTATAACACAGAGAGACCTCTGCGCAATACAGAGAGAGCATTCTACTAACTATCCTGGTATACAGCGTGTTTCCTAGGGAGCAGTATAACATAGAGAGACCTCTGCGCAATACAGAGAGAGCATTCTACTAACTATCCTGGTATACAGCGTGTTTCCTAGGGAGCAGTATAACACAGTGAGACCTCTGCGCAATACAGAGAGAGCATTCTACTAACGATCCTGGTATACAGCGTGTTTCTAGGGAGCAGTATAACACAGAGAGACCTCTGTGGAATACAGAGAGCATTCTACTAACTATCCTGGTATACAGTTTGTTTTCCAGTGAGCAGTATAACATAGAGAGACCTCTGCGGAATACAGAGAGCATTCTACTAACTATCCTGGTATACAGCGTGTTTCCTAGGGAGCAGTATAACATACAGAGACCTCTGCGGAATGCAAAGAGCATTCTACTAACTGTCCTGGTATACAGCGTGTTTCCTAGGGAGCAGTATAACATACAGAGACCTCTGCGGAATGCAAAGAGCATTCTACTAACTGTCCTGGTATACAGCGTGTTTCCTAGGGAGCAGTATAACACAGAGAGACCTCTGCAGAATACAGAGAGCATTCTACTAACTGTCCTAATATACAGCATGTTTCCTAGGGAGCAGTATAACATACAGAGATCTCTGCGGAATACAGAGATCATTCTACTAACTATCCTGGTATACAGCGTGTTTCCTAGGGAGCAGTATAACATACAGAGACCTCTGCGGAATACAGAGAGCATTCTACTAACTATCCTGGTATACAGCGTGTTTCCTAGGGAGCAGTATAACATACAGAGACCTCTGCGGAATGCAAAGAGCATTCTACTAACTGTCCTGGTATACAGCGGGTTTCCTAGGGAGCAGTATAACATACAGAGATCTCTGCGGAATACAGAGATCATTCTACTAACTATCCTGGTATACAGCGTGTTTCCTAGGGAGCAGTATAACATACAGAGACCTCTGCGGAATACAGAGAGCATTCTACTAACTATCCTGGTATGCAGCGTGTTTCCTAGGGAGCAGTATAACATACAGAGACCTCTGCGGAATACAGAGAGCATTCTACTAACTATCCTGGTATACAGCGTGTTTCCTAGGGAGCAGTATAACACAGTGAGACCTCTGCGGAATACAGAGAGCATTCTACTAACTATCCTAGTATACAGCGTGTTTCCTAGGGAGCAGTATAACACAGAGAGACCTCTGCAGAATACAGAGAGCATTCTACTAACTATCATGGTATATAGCATGTTTCCTAGGGAGCAGTATAACATAGAGAGACCTCTGCGGAATAAAGAGAGCATTCTACTAACTATCCTGGTATACAGCGTGTTTCCTAGGGAGCAGTATAACACACAGAGACCTCTGCGGAATACAGAGAGCATTCTACTAACTATCCTGGTATACAGCGTGTTTCCTAGGGAGCAGTATAACATACAGAGACCTCTGCGGAATACAGAGAGCATTCTACTAACTATCCCGGTATACAGCGTGTTTCCTAGGGAGCAGCATACAGTATAACATACAGAGACCTCTGTGGATAACAGAGAGCATTCTACTAACTATCCTAGTATACAGCGTGTTTCCTAGGGAGCAGTATAACAGAGAGAGACCTGTGTGGAATACAGAGAGCATTCTACTAACTATCCTGGTATATAGCGTGTTTCCTAGGGAGCAGTGTAACATAGAGAGACCTCTGCGGAATACAGAGAGCATTCTACTAACTATCCTGGTATACAGCATGCTTCCTAGGGAGCAGTATAACATACAGAGACCTCTGTGGATAACAGAGAGCATTCTACTAACTATCCTAGTATACAGCGTGTTTCCTAGGGAGCAGTATAACACAGAGAGACCTCTGCGGAATACAGAGAGCATTCTACTAACTATCCTGGTATATAGTGTGTTTCCTAGGGAGCAGTATAACATAGAGAGACCTCTGCGGAATACAGAGAGCATTCTACTAACTATCCTGGTATACAGTGTGTTTCCTAGGGAGCAGTGTAACATAGAGAGACCTCTGCGGAATACAGAGAGCATTCTACTAACTATCCTGGTATACAGCATGCTTCCTAGGGAGCAGTATAACATACAGAGACCTCTGTGGATAACAGAGAGCATTCTACTAACTATCCTAGTATACAGCGTGTTTCCTAGGGAGCAGTATAACACAGAGAGACCTCTGCGGAATACAGAGAGCATTCTACTAACTATCCTGGTATATAGTGTGTTTCCTAGGGAGCAGTATAACATAGAGAGACCTCTGCGGAATACAGAGAGCATTCTACTAACTATCCTGGTATACAGTGTGTTTCCTAGGGAGCAGTATAACACACAGAGACCTCTGCGGAATGCAGAGAGCATTCTACTAACTATCCTGGTATACAGCGTGTTTCCTAGGGAGCAGTATAACATACAGAGACCTCTGCGGAATACAGAGAGCATTCTACTAACTATCCTGGTATATAGCGTGTTTCCTAGGGAGCAGTATAACATAGAGAGACCTCTGCGGAATACAGAGAGCATTCTACTAACTATCCTGGCATACAGCGTGTTTCCTAGGGAGCAGTATAACATAGAGAGACCTCTGCGGAATACAGAGAGCATTCTAATAACTATCCTGGTATACAGCGTGTTTCCTAGGGAGCAGTATAACATATAGAGACCTCTGCAGAATACAGAGAGCATTCTACTAACTATCCTGGTATACAGCGTGTTTCCTAGGGAGCAGTATAACATAGAGAGCGAAATACAGAGAGCATTCTACTAACTATCCTGGTATACAGCGTGTTTCCTAGGGAGCAGTATAACATACAGAGACCTCTGCGGAATATAGAGAGCATTCTACTAACTATCCTGGTATACAGCGTGTTTCCTAGGGAGCAGTATAACATAGAGAGACCTCTGCGGAATACAGAGAGCATTCTACTAACGATCCTGGTATACAGCGTGTTTCCTAGGGAGCAGTATAACATAGAGAGCGGAATACAGAGAGCATTCTACTAACTATCCTGGTATACAGCGTGTTTCCTAGGGAGCAGTATAACATACAGAGACCTCTGCGGAATACAGAGAGCATTCTAATTTCTACTAACTATCCTGGTATACAGCGTGTTTCCTAGGGAGCAGTATAACATAGAGAGCGGAATACAGAGAGCATTCTACTAACTATCCTGGTATACAGCGTGTTTCCTAGGGGATCGGTCTGAAGATCGACAGTGTCTAGGTCGACAATGTTTAGGTCAACCACTATAGGTCGACAGTCACTAGGTCGACATGGATGGAAGGTCGACAGGGTTTCTAGATCGACATGTGCTAGGTCGACAGGTCTAAAGGTCGACATGAGTTTTTCACATTTTTTTCTTTTTTTGATTTTTTTCATACATAACGATCCACGTAGACTACGATTGGAACGGTAAAGTGTGCCGAGTGAAGCGGTAGCGGAGCGAAGGCACCATGCCCGAAGCATGGCGAGTGAAGCGAGCCATGCGATGGGACGCGGTGCACTAATTTGGGATCCCGGTTACGAAGAAAACGACAAAAAAAATAAAAAAATCCTCATGTCGACCTTTAGACCTTTCGACCTAGCACATGTCGACCTAGAAACCCTGTCGACCTAGTGACTGTCGACCTATAGTGGTCGACCTAAACATTGTCGACCTAGACACTGTCGATTTGATGAACCACACCCGTTTCCTAGGGAGCAGTATAACATAGAGAGACCTCTGCGGAATACAGAGAGCATTCTACTAACTATCCTGGTATATAGCGTGTTTCCTAGGGAGCAGTATAACATAGAGAGACCTCTGCGGAATACAGAGAGCATTCTGGTGACCTACATTATACACAATACAGAGAAAGTTATAATAATAGATCCACAATTCATAGAGTTGTCTAGTGACCAATATACACCAATATACTGTAAAAGATCTATGTGTACAGTATAACCATGCATGTATGCTTTCTCTCTATACAATAGAGGATAATTTCTGCTGGCCTGTGGGCAAAGCTTGCAATCCCCTGTAAAGTAATTGCCGACTTTTCAGTTCAGGATGTGGGTATGTGTCAGGATTTACATCATTAATGCCATAACCTTGACTATCCACGACACAGCCTAATACTACAGCCTATCCCTAACTGAAGCCTATCCTTAACTGCAGCCTAACCCTATCCACAGCCTAACCCTATCTGCAGCCTAACCCTAACAAAAGCCTGACCATATCCGTATCCTAACCCTATATGTAGCCTAACTGTAACTGCAGCCTAACTCTATGCGCAGCCTAACCCTATCGGCAGCTTAACCCTATCACCAGCCTAACCCTATCTGCAGCCTGACCCTAACAAAAGTCTGACCCTATCCGTAGCCTAACCCTATATGTAGCCTAACTGTAACTGCAGCCTAACCCTATCCGCAGCCTAACCCTATCCGCAGCCTAACCCTATCTGTAGCCTAACCTGCAGTGCAGCCTAACCCTATGCGCAGCCTAACCCTAACTGTAGCCTAACCCTAACTGAAGGCCGACCCTAACTGCAGCCTAACCCTATACGCAGCCTAACCCTATGCTTAACCTATCCCTAACTGCAGCCTAACCTCATCTGCAGCCTAACTCTAGCTGCAGCCTAACTTGACCTACAACTTAATCTTAACCGCAGCCTAACCCTTACTGCAGCCAGGGCCGGTGCAAGGTCTCTATGCACCCTAGGCAAAGCTTCAACCCGGTGCTCCCTGCAGGAGGTGCATCAGGGCTATGAGGAGCAGCCGTGGTGGTGCCCCTCGGGAGCCATAGTTACATCCACATCATATGTGCCTTCACATGACTTGATGTTACTCATGTCGGCACAGAGGAAGCACTGAGACGCTATGTGGTACAGCCTGATAGTGGCTACACTTGATTAGACCCGCAGCAGCAGCCAGCGCAGTGTAAAAGGAGGAGGCCGCATACAGAGACAGCCTTCAGTTTTTTGCTAGATGAATTCAGTGGCGCCCTCCAGGAGCTGGCGCCCCTAGGCAGCCGCCTAAAGCTGCCTAATGGTAGAGCCGGCCCTGACTGCAGCCTAACTGTAACTGGAGCCTAACACTACTTACAGCCTAAACCTACCTACAGACTATCCAGGCTTGCCGACTTTCCGTCTGCCCCGTGCAGGAGTGGGCAGCCGGGTCGGCATTACAGGGAGCATGGCTTTGGTGCGGGTAGGTTGTTTGGGGGCGTGGATTCACAATTGCATCACTGTGGCCCTGCCCTCTGCAATTAAATGCCCTGATTACTGCCATTGAATAGTGGAGCGAGACTACAATGGCAAGATTCAGCGCAAATCGCATCCTCAGGGGGGGTGAGGAGGCGGTGTGTGGGGGCGGGAGACTTGGCCACCTTACCGAGGGCCGGTAGTGCCACTCGATTTTCGGGTAGGCAGGTATTTCTGCAGTAAGATAGGGAATGCATTGTGCAGGTTATCAGTACTGAGCAATAAGGGCACAGCACAGAGCGATATATATATATATATATATATATATATATGTATGTCAGGGCCGGATCTAGGGGGGGGGGCGAAGGGGGCGACCGCCCCCCTAACACAGTCATAGCCACGCCCACTTTTGAGCAGAAGAGAGCTCTCCTGGGAGAGCCTGAGGCAGAACGATGTGCTGCAGCTTATACCACAGCAGCACAGAGGAGCCAGGAGAGCAAGGGTTACAGAGCATTTGCCCCTCACTTGCTGGTGTGTGGGTACTAGGGCTAATAATTACAATTACCCCATAGCACAGTCACATGTACATAGAACAATAACAAAGCTCTATCTCAGTCTCACTCAAAAAGTTCAGTCAGAATTGAGAGAGGAGGAGTTAGGATTGCAGATGGGAGGAGTTGGGACTGTAGAGGGAGGAGTCAAGATTAAACAGTAAACCGCCCCCCCTAAAGAAAAGTCTAGATCCGTCCCTGATGTATGTATGTAGCATCACTACTTGTTATGTGCTCTTTTGTATGCCGAGTGCCGCACCTGTATTCTACCTATTCATCCACCCTGTGAGGGCACCGGCGCTATTCTTATTGTTAATGTGAGTGCCGGACTGATAGACTGTTATATATTATATATAAATACTATATATATATATATATATATATATATATATATATATATATATATAACCCGGGTCTCTGCGGCAGATCTGGCCGCTCTACCTATGGGTGACTGATTAGCGGAGTCACACAGATGGATAACACCATATTAGCATTTAGCTTAGAGACATCTCAGAAGATACTTTGTGTCAGCTGAGATGGGACAGGTTTGTTCTCCTGGGGGAGAAACATGTAACACCCCCGGGTGTTAGACAGATGTGTATAGACTCGCCGGAACATTTATCTGCATCTCCCCTGATACAGCCAGCTCAGCAGATGCAATATCCACGGCCTGTGTAACACGCTGCACACATTCAGGCCACAGGGACAGATCATCCGTCTATATCTTATCCTTCCCTTCACATATACTGTATAATAGGAAGCAAAAGTTCTAGTGTAGGAGAATGATACACTGTATACAGCTGCCATCCGCGTTCTGCTCCCCGCTCTCTTACTCCATATAAGGGGGAGAGGTCGACCTACCGGCATCCCTAAGCACCGGCACTCTAATCTAAAATAACTTAGACACGTAGGCAAAGCTTTGGGTAAAATAACTGGCCACAGTTTATTAATATACCACCTTACAAGGTTGCAGGGCATTGACAGAAAAGTGGTGGGCAAGGTGGAATGTGTTACCCACTCATTCCATTTTTCCTTGGGCGTGCCCTGCCTACCCAATAGGCACCGCGGCAACGCCCCCCTTGGGAACCAGCCCCTGCGGTGCATATCACGCTCGCCTGGCGCGCAGCCCACGGGCCCAACCGTCCACGGCTGGAGCCGGGCGTGCGTCCATTCACCGAGGGTGAATCTGCATACCTCAGCTGGCTCCCCCCTTCACCATGCCTTGCGCACCGCTTTCTCCCGCTGCCCGCCAAATGTGACAAACATGGGACCATATACCAATGGTTCGAATAATACAATAACACTGTAGAGAAAAGAAGGAAAATATGATCATCTTAAACATGCATTCAAAATAACCAGTTTTGACCCAAACATTTTCGTTTCATTTATTTATCTATTTTTTCCACTTGAATGTTATTGTTTTTTTATTATTATTATTATTATTATTATTTTTTTTTTTTTTTTAAACAAAGATTTCATGAGGATTCCTGGGGTGGGTGGGAGGGGGTTATTTTCAGCACTGCACTCTCCAGGACAAAGGCTGCCTACCCCCCTGCTCTTTCCCTTTATGCTCCCCCCCAGCTGCTCCGCCCCCGCTGCCTTTACTGGCTGGTCTGCTGGTCGGTGTGTGAAGGGAGGGATGGGCATACCTCCCCCCCCCCCTTTCGCCATGCTGCCGGTCCGCGGGCCGCCTGGCGACCCTCCCCCTTAAGGCGCTGCGGCGCCATCTTTGCGGCACCTATGCTCTTCTTACTACACACAGGAGGTGTGCGCACAGTCACGGCACCCAACAACCCGAGTGTGTGTGTGTGGAATATGGGGGCTGATTCAGTTGTTTTCCGGGGATGACATTTCCTCTCGCAGCCTCCTGAGGTGCGAGAAACAATGTGCGCGAGGAGGGGCCTAATTCAGTATGAGACACATCAGCGATGCATGCGCACACTGAAGCCCCTGTGCAGGAGATGCGACGTCATCTCACTTATGCGAACGCTTCTGCCAGATTGACAGGCTGATGTGTTTGCGTGGTGGGCGGGGGCGCCGCTGCAGCTTTTTGTGGGCATCAATGCGGCGTTGGGGGGGGGGGGGGGGGGGGCTGGGCAACAGAGGCATGTCTGACCGTTTGCGGCTAGGCTTAGGAGGCAGAGGGCTACCCTGGTGTGAGTTTAGCGATGCGCTCGCATTTCAACAGGGTGGGGGACCGGCATGCGCAGCGGCCTTTCCCAGTACTGGGCGGCCCCCCACATGCTACATAAAAAAAAGTTGTAAATTTGTGATTTCTCTCAAAACTACAACTCATGCTGAATTAGGCCCTGAGTCGGAACTTTGGGTGTCCGAAAGAGAGTTTGGACGCCTAAGCAGGACTTTAAGCAGGTTGAGCCATTTTACGCGGCTAAACACAGTCTGTTTGGGCACGACATGCGCGATGTGCATGGGCGCCCAACAACAATTGAATTACGACAATTGTTTGGGCTTCTAAACAGTCCCGTTTAGACAGGAAAATCAGATGCCCCATTCAATTGAATCAGCCCCATAGAGTGTAAGCTCCACTGGGGCAGGGGCTGATGTGACTGATGCACTCTCTGTTAAGGTCACTAGGAGACCCCAGAGCTATGTCATAATCTAGTGCACATGCGCAGGTCTCCAGGAAAATGGCTCAGCTGCCATTTTCCCAGTGATTTTCTTACTGTGCATATGTGAAACACCGGCAAAATGGCTGCCACGCCATTTTCTTGGTGATTTGTACAGCGCTGCTGCCGCTGATACATCTCTGGAGGGGTAAGTATTCAAGAAATGTGTGCAGACTGTACGGAGTGGGCCCTCCCCCTAAATCCAGAGGCCCATGTACACTACACACCTTCCAACCACTATAGATATACCACTGGCTCTATATAAATAACTGCTAATAAATAATAATTAGCCTGAGGGACATTGCACCACAAGGGGTTTGAGTGTTGCCCCTTTAATAATGTGCTGGTATTTCCCCTTTAAGGCATCCAGCTTTATTTATGACAACCCATAGTAGTTAAGTGGAGAGGACTGCTTAGAGTTAATACCGACGTCAGGTCGATTATCTGCCTCTTTGTTCCGCTTTGACCACCGTCCCACCCTTTTTTGTGTATGGTTTGTGAGTGTGTGCTTGGCGGAAAACAACGGTAGCTTCCTGGTTTGTTGAGTTTTAGGCTTTGTGGGTGCACTCTCCTTGCATTGGGGTAAGACATAAACCAATTGCCCTAGACAGGAAATAGTTACACCACCAGAACGGGTGGGTTGTAGAATGGAGAGTGGAACAGCAACATTTGGTTCTGTGCGGGTGCGTTTGGCTGTCATGTCTGTTCTGTATTGCTGCCATCGTTTAAAATGTAAATATTACTTGACAATAATAAATGTAAAACATCGGCAGTGCTGACCGTGTGTTTATACTAATTGGTGAGTTATACGTTTTAGTTAATTACAGGTAACATGTAAAGGGCAACACGATAATATACAGAGGACGCAGTCACACACGTCTGCAGATATATGATAAGCCACATGCCGCACCAAGGCAGCTTTGCTCAGGGGGGTCCTACACTACACATAATAGCCCCAGCTTGGATCATACAATATATACATGTACTCATCAGGACAGAGAAGGGGGTAAAAAGAGGAGGAGAGAAATAGACTGAGTGGCAGGAGAGAAAGAGGCTAAGGAGCAGGAGAGAAGGAGGCTGTGGGGCAGGAAAGAAAGAGGCTGAGGAGCAGGAGAGACGGAGGCTGTGGGGCAGGAGAGAAAGAGGCTGAGGAGCAGGAGAGAAAGAGGCTGTGGAGCAGCAGAGAAATAGGCTGAGGGGCAGGAGAGAAAGAGGCTGAGGGGCAGGAGAGAAAGAGGCTGTGGGGGAGGAGAGAAAGAGGCTGAGGAGCAGGAGAGAAGGAGGCTGTGGGGCAGGAGAGAAAGAGGCCGAGGAGCAGGAGAGAAAGAGGCTGAGGGGCAGGAGAGGTGGCGGCTGTAGGGCAGGAGAGAAGAAACTGAGGGGCAGGAGAGAAAGAGGCTGTGGGGCATGAGAGAAAGAGGCTGAGGGGCAGGAGAGAAAGAGGCTGTGGAGCAGGAGAGAAAGGCAGGAGGGAAAGAGGCTGAGGGGCAGGAGAGAAAGAGGCTGAGGAGCAGGAGAGAAGGAGGCTGTGGGGCAGGAAAGAAAGAGGCTGAGGAGCAGGAGAGACGGAGGCTGTGGGGCAGGAGAGAAAGAGGCTGAGGAGCAGGAGAGAAAGAGGCTGTGGAGCAGCAGAGAAATAGGCTGAGGGGCAGGAGAGAAAGAGGCTGAGGGGCAGGAGAGAAAGAGGCTGTGGGGGAGGAGAGAAAGAGGCTGAGGAGCAGGAGAGAAGGAGGCTGTGGGGCAGGAGAGAAAGAGGCCGAGGAGCAGGAGAGAAAGAGGCTGAGGGGCAGGAGAGGTGGCGGCTGTAGGGCAGGAGAGAAGAAACTGAGGGGCAGGAGAGAAAGAGGCTGTGGGGCATGAGAGAAAGAGGCTGAGGGGCAGGAGAGAAAGAGGCTGTGGAGCAGGAGAGAAAGGCAGGAGGGAAAGAGGCTGAGGGGCAGGAGAGAAAGAGGCTGAGGGGCAGGAAGGAAAGAGGCTGAGGGGCAGGAGAGAAAGAGGCTGAGGGGCAGGAGGGAAAGATGCTGAGGGGCAGGAGAGAAAGAGGCTGAGGAGCAGGAGAGAAGGAGGCTGTGGGGCAGGAAAGAAAGAGGCTGAGGAGCAGGAGAGACGGAGGCTGAGGGGCAGGAGAGAAAGAGGCTGAGGAGCAGGAGAGAAAGAGGCTGTGGAGCAGCAGAGAAATAGGCTGAGGGGCAGGAGAGAAAGAGGCTGAGGGGCAGGAGAGAAAGAGGCTGTGGGGGAGGAGAGAAAGAGGCTGTGGGGGAGGAGAGAAAGAGGCTGAGGAGCAGGAGAGAAGGAGGCTGTGGGGCAGGAGAGAAAGAGGCCGAGGAGCAGGAGAGAAAGAGGCTGAGGGGCAGGAGAGGTGGCGGCTGTAGGGCAGGAGAGAAGAAACTGAGGGGCAGGAGAGAAAGAGGCTGTGGGGCATGAGAGAAAGAGGCTGAGGGGCAGGAGAGAAAGAGGCTGTGGAGCAGGAGAGAAAGGCAGGAGGGAAAGAGGCTGAGGGGCAGGAGAGAAAGAGGCTGAGGGGCAGGAGGGAAAGAGGCTGAGGGGCAGGAGAGAAAGAGGCTGAGGGGCAGGAGGGAAAGATGCTGAGGGGCAGGAGAGAAAGAGGCTGAGGGGCAGGAGGGAAAGAGGCTGAGGGACAGGAGAGAAAAAGGCTGAGGGACAGGAGAGAAAAAGGCTGAGGGGCAGGAGAGAGAGGCTGAGGGGCAGGAGAGAAAGAAACTGAGGGCAGGAGATAAATAGTATAATACCTGTATATAATACATGCTGGGTTAGTACTGTATTGTGTATTGCTGGGGTAGTATAATATTCAGTATAATACATTGCAGAGATATTGTAATAAAACAGAATATAATATTTTGCTGGGACAGTAGAATAGAATATATTGCTGGGAAAGTAGTAATATATTGCTGGGATAGCAGAATAGAATATATTGCTGGGATAGTATCAAATATAATATAAAATATTTCTGGATTTAAAATATTGCAGAAATGTACAAAATGACCAGTAATTCATCTGAATGCTTTGTGTATATGGTATGGAGAGTAAAATATCTCTGTGGAGTGACCCGTCCTGTAGCTGCGGAGTGCTGTCACCTATATAACTGGTTTCTGCAGTATACTGTGAGAACTGTCCATACACAGGATAGCAGAATCCGCCCCGGGCATAGATATCGCTTTGTAGCATTAAGAGGCACAGGGCGGCCTTTGATCATCCGCGGGCTAGATGGAAGCGATTAAAGATTTAGATATTAGGTTGCATTTAACACATCGCTGCCTGAATTTTGGTTCATGGAACTGATAATGAACATCAGTCAATAACTTTTATAAATTTGCTGATAGTACAAATGTTCTATCCAAATTCCTCTGACGCTCAGGATATAATTGATGATAGCTGAGGACGCTGTGTGATGTTTGCGCAGCTGAGCGATTGGTTACTGGTTATTGTGAGAAGGACTTTTATAAATCTAAAACTCTTCTGATACTGTCCCAGCAATGAAAGGAGAGAAATAAGAGACATTCGCGTGTATTAAAAAGCTACACACTGTTTCATAGCTGTACGCAACGCTGATACTTAAGCAGGTAAGCGATTATCGTCCGACACAATCGAATGTGCAAGCGCCAGTGTACCATAGGGATATTTTAGGGGATATTGCATCTCAGCCTACAGTACAACTGCGATCCCGTATGCACAAAACGTGACACCAGCGTCTCAGTTCCTACGCCCATTGGGGGTCATTCCGAGTTGATCGCTCGCTAGCTATTTTTTGCAGCGCTGCGAACAGATAGTCGCCGCCTATAGAAGACTGTATGTTTGATTTGCAAGTGTGCGATCACATGTGCAGCCAAGCACTGCAAAAAAGTTTTGTGCAGTTTGTGAGTTGCCCAGAACTTTCTCAGCCGCTGCGATCACTTCAGCCTGTCCGGTCCCGGAATTTACGTCAGACACCCGCCCTGCAAACGCTTGGACACGCCTGCATTTTTCCAAACACTCCCAGAAAACGGTCAGTTGCCACCAACAAACGCCTTCTTCCTGTCAATCTCCTTGCGATCGCCCGTGAAATGGATTCTTTGTTAAATCCATCGCTCAGCAACGATCCGCTTTGTACCTGTACGATGCGCCTGCGCATTGCAGTGCATACGCATGCGCAGTTCTGACCTGATCGCACCGCAGCGAAAAATCCTAGTGTGCGATCAGGTCGGAATGACCCCCATTGTGCGCAACCGTAGAGTTACTTAAGGAGTAGATTATAGAAGATATGCAGCCGAAGCAGCGCATGTGTAGGCGGGTGCTGAGATTTTCCAGCCCGTCGGGGGGCGTCTCCAGGCTGCAGCATTTGCATATTTCCACATAGTATCTGCCTACGGAATGGCAGCTGCAAATGCATTAGTGTACTGTGAATCTGCCCATATATCAGCAATGAGACAAGTCACAAATGGCAGATTTCAATTCTCTGATTTTACTCAAAAGCTACATCGTAACAAACGCTGCATTTAAAAATAGTGTATAATATACCATTATTGGTTGACGATTAATCGGGCCTGATTCATGTGTGTATGTAAAGCAAAAAAAACAAGAAACTTTGTGTCTGGAACAAACCATGTTTTCATGCAAGGGGAGGCAATTCATTTATATATTTTCTGTGCAGAAATACTGCACCCAGCCCCTCTCCTGTACCCAGCCCCTGCTCCTGCACCCAGCCCCTGCTGTACCCAGCCCGTGCACCAAGGCCCTGCTTCTGTATCCAGCCCCTGCCCCTGCACCCAGGCCCTGCTCCTGCACCCAGGCCCTGCTTCTGTATCCAGCCCCTGCCCCTGCACCCAAGCCCTGCTTCTGTATCCAGCCCCTGCCCCTGCACCCAGGCCCTGCTCCTGTACCCAGCCCCTGCACCCAGCCCCTCTCCTGTACCCAGCCCCTGCTCCTGCACCCAGCCCATGCTCCTGCTGTACCCAGCCCCTGCACCCAGGCCCTGCTTCTGTATCCAGCCCCTGCCCCTGCACCCAGGCCCTGCTCCTGCACCCAGGCCCTGCTTCTGTATCCAGCCCCTGCACCCAGGCCCTGCTTCTGTATCCAGCCCCTGCCCCTGCACCCAGGCCCTGCTCCTGTACCCAGGCCCTGCTCCTGCACCCAGGCCCTGCTCCTCAGTGGCAAACGCAGGATTTAGCGAGGGGGGTTTCCGTGGGTGGGTAGGGGGTGTGTATGTATATGTGCAGGTATGTGTAATATAAGTTGTAACACTGTAGGGGTGCAAGGCGCCTCTTCCTGGGGAATATGGCAGCACGCAGCAGCTAAGAAACAACACAAGTCCAGTTTCTGGTACAACTGGCCCCGGCCAGTTTTATTGAAACAGAAAATAAAACAAACACCAAAAGAAAATACCTTGCCTGTCCGGCACTAACTAAACACAAGGTGTTCCTAACTATCACTAAACAAAAACACAGGGTTCTCCAGTACACTGTATAGCTCACTTGTATCCAGAAGCGTGTTTCTCTCACACAGATCCCTCCAGTCTTCCCAGGCAGTCTGCCCATACTAATCAGGCTAGCAGCCCTATAACACTCTTACACAGCTGAAACCCTGATTAGCCCTCTGTGAGGCCAAAGACCCGAACTGGGCCCAATGTCTAGAACTCGCCTTATCTCTCTCTCAGAGCCTTTACCCAGCTTTTACAGCAAACTGAAAAGGTTCTGACAAAACAAAAAGCATTTTTCCTAGAAGTTTTCATTTTCTAAAACATGTAAGACAAGAACCTGGGACAAACATACCTGCCCTCAAACACTATCTCAGTGTTCTTGTCACATATCCCCCTCCCCTGTTTCGACCTAGGGGCCGGAACACTTGTAGCCCCCAAACAGAAGATGCGAGACAATGCATCTGCGTTGGCCAATTGTGTTCCCGGTCTATGTTCGACCGTAAACTTAAAGTCCTGCAACGCTAGAAACCATCTAGTTACACGAGCATTCTTGCCTCTATTTACATACATCCATTTTAAAGGGGCATGGTCTGTCACTAGTCTGAATTGTCTACCCAAGAGGTAATATCTCAAGGTATCTAGTGCCCACTTAATGGCCAAAGCCTCCTTTTCCACAATGGCATACCTTTTTTCATGCTCATTGAGTTTCCTACTCAAATAAATGATAGGGTGTTCGTCCCCATCTCTGGTTTGGGACAGCACAGCACCTATCCCTACCTCTGAGGCATCTGTCTGTACCACAAATTCTTTTGAAAAATCTGGTGTTATCAACACCGGTTGTGAACACAAAGCCACTTTTAACGCTTGGAACGCTTTTTCTGCATCAGGGTTCCATTTCACCATATTTGACTGCTTCCCTTTGGTAAGGTCTGACAACGGCACCGCTGTGGTCGCAAAATTGGGAATAAACCGTCTATAGTACCCAGTAATTCCCAAAAAAGCCCTTACCTGTTTTTTATTCACTGGACGAGGCCAGTTTTGAATAGCATCAATTTTATTCAATTGGGGCCTAATCAGACCTCTGCCTATGGTGAAGCCCAAGTATTTGACCTCCTCCATTGCGAGGCAGCACTTCTTTGGGTTAGCAGTTAACCCTGCCTCTCTGATTGAGTCCAGTACTGCTTGTACTTTAACCAAATGGGACCCCCAGTCTGTACTGTGAATTACCACATCATCCAAATAGGCAGCTGCATATTTTCTATGGGGCCTCAAAATTTTATCCATCGCCCGTTGAAAGGTTGCTGGAGCCCCATACAACCCAAAGGGTAACATCTTATACTGGTACAGCTCCTCCGGAACCGAGAAGGCTGTTTTTTCTTTGGCGCTATCAGATAAAGGTATTTGCCAGTAACCTTTGGTCAGGTCCAATGTGGTGAGAAACCTGGCTGTTCCCAGCCTTTCTACAAGCTCATCCACACGGGGCATGGGGTATGCGTCAAACTTGGACACCTCATTTAACTTACGAAAGTCATTACAGAAGCGTATGCTACCGTCGGGCTTCGGGATGAGCACTATGGGACTGGACCACTCACTGTTAGACTCCTCTATGACTCCAAGTTCTAACATGGTTTTAACTTCTTTAGAAATAGCTTCTCGCTGAGCTTCAGGAATCCTATATGGCTTTAAATGAACCCTGACCCCTGGTTCTGTGACAATGTCATGTTTTATTATGGTCATTCAGCCAGGCAGCTCTGAAAATATCTCCCTATTTTGGATGAGAAATTCTTTAACCTGATTGTTCTGATCAGCTGATAATGTCTCTGACACCTTCACTGCGGGAAGTAACCGGGGTGAAGACACCGAAGGGCAAGGCTCCGCTGACAGAGACAACCTATCTTTCCAGGGTTTGATTAAGTTAACATGGTAGATCTGTTCGGGTTTTCTCTTTCCCGGCTGGTATACTTTGTAATTAACCTCATTCACTTTTTCCCTAATCTCAAATGGACCCTGCCATTTAGCTAGGAATTTGCTTTCCACAGTGGGTACCAAAACAAGAACTCTATCTCCAGGAGCAAATTCCCGTATCTTGGCACTCCGGTTATAGACCCTCTGTTGAGCACTTTGGGCCTGTTCCATGTGCTCTCTGACAACAGGTACCACGGCTGCAATCCTATCCTGCATTTGTGTTACATGTTCAATAACGCTCCTATAAGGAGTGGGCTGTCCTTCCCACGTCTCTTTGGCAATGTCCAACAGCCCTCTGGGGTGTCTACCATACAACAAATCAAATGGAGAAAACCCCGTAGAGGACTGAGGAACTTCTCTGATGGCCATTAACAAGTAGGGCAACAAACAATCCCAGTTTTTCCCATCTCTCTCAACAACCTTTTTTAACATACTTTTTAATGTTTTTTTTTTTAAATTCAATAATTTTTTATTGGTTTTTACAATGTTTTAACATTTAAACATTGCCTAGGGCAAACATAACATACATACATCAACTAGACTAAAACACTTAAACAAGTAACAACAACATGCTTACGGTATTGCATAGAGAGCATAGTGTGATGTGGTATTAAATATCCCATTCAGAGTCATAAATAGCAGTAGAGCAGTGGTGACCCAGATTTCCTATATATTAAACACACATTGTATTATCCTTTGTCACGAT
This sequence comes from Pseudophryne corroboree, assembly GCF_028390025.1. Classification (NCBI taxonomy): domain Eukaryota; kingdom Metazoa; phylum Chordata; class Amphibia; order Anura; family Myobatrachidae; genus Pseudophryne; species Pseudophryne corroboree. Next base: position 20,840,542 of record NC_086444.1, on the reverse strand, counting down.
ATCATCGTGCCTTTGAATCCGGCCGACCACGGGCCACTCACCCCAGAGATCCCACACAGAGACCACTCATATCGGGCAGTTAAATAAATCTAGGGTTCAGCAGTATTCATCCTTGAAGCGAAATAGCGAGAGCTCATCCACTTTCCCCATATAGCAATAAACTTTTTTTCCGCATTCCTGGCCAGATATACGAATTTTTCATGTGCAACAGTTGTATTAACCAGAGCAATCCAGGATTGTGGCGCTGGGGCTTCATTAGCCATCCATAGTCTGGCTATGCAAACCTTGGCCAGAGCGCTGAGGTTTATAACATAGCGTCGACTGGGCGGGTCTAGAGTTTCCTCATCTATAGTTGCCAATATGCAAGAGATAGGTGTAAGTACGGTAGAGGGGATACCCGTAACAACTATGGCACGTATAACCTCCTCCCAAAAATTCGACACCAGAGGGCATATCCATATCATATGCCAAAAGTCTGCTCCCATACTGCCGCATTTGGGACATTTTGAGCTGTGGGATCCCCCTATATGTGACAATCGCAGAGGTGACATATATACCCTGTGCAGCACGAACAACTGAATTTGTTGATATCGGACAGATGATGTTGAAAGCCGGCACGAACCCAGGGCACCCTCCCATATCTCATCCGACACTGGACCTAGATCAGATTCCCACTTGGTCTTGAGGGAGCTAAGGGGGTCTATATGATGCATTTGAAGTAACCGGCCATATATTTTGGATACTAAGTGACCGGATCCCACCGTCTGCAACAGCAATTTGACCGGGGAATCAGTAAACGCCGGCGGGCCATCGGGGAATTGGGCAGACACCGCATGTCTCAATTGAAGGAAGCGATAAAAATACGCAGAGGGGACGTTAAATTCCTGTTGAATCTGCTGGAAGGATCTAAAAAACCCATCAATGTATAAGTGTCCCAGTGAAGTTACTCCCCATGGTTCCCACACCTCCCTGACTTGAAGCTGACACAACTCTGGCAATCCATATTTATTGTCCAGCGGAGTGTCAGGGTCAATGCCCTGTCCTTGCAATATCCGATGCGCCAGTCTCCAAACAGTAATATATTGTTTAATGAGTGGTAGTGCCGACACTTTGACGCTTCCACAGAGAAGCAGTCTCAGTGGGGAACCACCTGGATATTCCTGCAATACCAGCTGTGAGTGCAAACTTGAAGTGTCAGAATCATTAATCCATTCCCATAGATGTGCTAATTGTGCTGCAAAATAATAAAGGCGAAAGTTGGGAAGAGCCAGCCCCCCTGAGGTTTTGGGCCTAGTCAGAGTATTAAGTTTCAACCGTGCCCGTTTACTAGCCCAAACCAGAGAGGACATCAAGCCATCTATCTGTTTGAAAGTTTTCTGGGGGATGTATATTGGGGATTGTTGAAGTATGTACAGGAGTTTGGGTTGAAAAACCATTTTCACCAGGTTAACCCTCCCTGTAACTGTCAGGGGCAGTTTCCCCCAGACCTTCACTTTATTGCGAAGATAAGATATTTGCGGTGTAATATTAAGGGAAGTAAATTTATGAGGGTCGTTGGATACCCAAATGCCCAGATACTTAAAGGAATTCACCCACCTTAGCGGGAGAACAACCAATGGGGAGGCAGGGACCTCACCCTGAAACGGGATAATGGAGGATTTCTCCCAATTGATCAGGAGCCCGGAGTAACATCCGAACTTATTAATAATATCTAAAATCTTAGGCATAGACTCAGCATAGCGATCCACAAATAGCAGGATGTCATCGGCATAAAGAGCTATTTTCTCCTCCCTGGTGCCCACGGTGTATCCAATAATCTCAGGGTTCGCTCGCAGAAGACATGCAAGGGGTTCAATGGCTATAGCAAATAGGGTAGGGGACAATGGGCATCCCTGACGAGTGCCTCTAGACAATGGAAAGGAATGTGACACAAAGCCATTCACCGCCACTCTAGCCAGGGGAGAGGAATACATCAGGCGGACAAATTTGATAAAGCTGGGGCCTATACCAAACTTGCGCATGACCCTCCACAAGTACTCCCACTCCACGGAGTCAAAGGCCTTAGCGGCGTCCAATGATACTACTATGGATGAGGGTGCCTCACGGGGGACCTGGAGATGGGTAAATAATCGTCTGAGATTAATGGATGTTGATTTATTGGGCATAAATCCCGTCTGATCTGGGTGTATGATCTGCGTAATTACCTTATTTAATCTACATGCCAGGATTTTGGCCAGAATTTTAACATCGGTCGGTAGAAGGGAGATAGGTCTATAAGAATCAACCTTCCTATGGTCCTTATCGGGCTTCGGAAGAACAATAATCAATGCCTCCGCCATAGATAATGGGAGGGATTCCTGTGTGAATATTTGATTATATAGCTCAAGCAATTGGGGGACAAAAAAATCTAAATGACGTTTATATAGCTCAGACGGTATGCCATCGAGCCCTGAGGCCTTCCCATTGGGGGCAGCACTGATCGCATCCACAATCTCCTCTGGTGAAATAGGTGCCTCGAGGAAGTCATGCGCCTCACCAGTCAGCAAGGGAAGCTGTATAGTTGTTAGGCGCCGGGGTCCGCTCGTCGGTGCGGTCCGGCGCCTAGCAACCAGGGACGCCGTGCGCGTACAGCCGCCGGCTCCCTGGCAACGCTAGACGCCGGGCGCACGGAGCCGCACGGACCCTAGCAACGGGGACGCCACTGGCGGACCGCGTTCCCCGTTGCTGGGTCCATTTAAATTAATAAGGGCACCTGTTTCCTGGCCGTGCAGCAAGGCAGCTGCACGGCATTTAGTCCAATCAGCCTCTAAACAGCTGATTGGAGGACTCCCTGTTAAGTACACTTCCAGGGCTTCTCACAGACGCCGGTAATAGCTTCCTGCATGCTGTATCTGTTTGCTGAGAGTGTTTCCAGTCCTGCTGTACCCGGTCGTTCCTGTCCTCAGTTGTCCTGTACTCGGAAGTTGTCATCTGTTCCTGGAGTCCTGACTGAGCACCTTTAAACATCCAGTGGTGTTCGTGAGTCACGGCGTAGCCGTGTGTTGCGGCTTGGCCGCTTTATTACTTATTATTTATTATTTGTGTTTCGGAGCTTTTGCGGAGGATTCCGCTCCCACAGATCCACTCTGGTATCCAGCGGTGCTGGATAGGAGTAACGGACTAGTGGATTTTGGTTGTCCTTTTATCTGGCGGTTTGTCCGCGAATACTTCTGGTTTGGTTAGTTAGCTTGTTGCCCCTGGCCTGTTGTCAGTCAGAGGTCCTCTTGTCATCATCCTGCCTCGGATTTCCCTTTGTCTCTCACTAAGACCGGGGGGCACCGGAGTTGGGCAGACATAATCCGCCTTTCAAACGTGGCTGCCAGGGGCTCAAGAAACCATAGTCTCGCAAGGGATTTCTGATAGCACGGGTGAGACAATAGAGTTAGGGCGCCAGGGGCAACTAGTCTTTCCAGCTCCCGTAACCAGCATTCCCTTCCAGTACTCTGGCTATTGCCATGAGATCTCCTCCGGTCAGGAGTACTGGAATCATAACATTATTACCGGCCATACCAAAACTTAAAATTAAACAGGGTTTAATTTTTTACTTATTCAGTTTTGTAAGAGTTATCGGCCTCATGAATCCCACAGGTTTAGGGCCAAATCCTGGTCAGCTCCTAGTCAGCCAGATTCAAGAACTTACTCAGATGGTTCAGGATCTTTCCCTTCGGGTGAAGTCGCAGGAAGATCTTTTACGAACTTCCCCGAGGGTAGTCCCTGAACCAAAAATGCACTTGCCTGACCGTTTTTCTGGTGATAGGAAGGAGTTTTTTAATTTTAAAGAATCCTGTAAACTTTATTTTCGTTTAAGACCGATCTCCTCAGGTACTGAATCTCAGCGGGTCGGAATTATTATTTCTTTGCTCCAGCGGGATCCTCAGACCTGGGCATTCGGTTTAAAAGCAGAGGATCCGGCGTTGTTGTCAGTAGACGCCTTTTTTGGGTCTTTAGGGCTTTTGTATGATGACCCTGATAGAGAGGCATCCGCTGAGAGTCAGTTACGCGCTCTCAGACAGGGTAGAAATCCTGCAGAGGTTTTTTGTACAGAGTTTCGCCGTTGGTCGAACGACTGTGGCTGGAATGACCCAGCCCTGCGCAGTCAGTTTCGCCTCGGCTTATCAGAGTCTATAAAAGACAGTCTCCTTCAGTATCCCGCTCCTGAGACTCTCGATAAACTCATGGAGCTTTCTATTAAGATTGATCGTCGTCTCAGAGAGCGGAGGGCTGAAAAAGGAGCACCTGTCAGGTCTACTCCATGTGTATTTTCCATTCCTGAGGACGTAGAGGAGCCCATGCAGATGGGTCTCTCCCGGCTGTCTCCAGAAGAAAGAGCCAGAAGGCAAAACTCTGGTCTTTGTTTGTACTGTGGGGGTAAGGGACATTTTGCCCGTAATTGTCCGAACAAGTCGGGAAAACGCCTCGACCAAGTGAATTGTGAGGGGGTTCACTTTGGTCTGCAGCTTATCTCCTCGAATAACTCCCTTTTAGTCCCAGCTAAAGTTTCCTTTGGCAGCCTCAGTTCTTCGGTGTCAGCTTTTGTTGACAGTGGAGCTGCAGGGAACTTTATGGACTTAACGTGTGCCAAGGCCTTAGGTATTCCTCAGTTAGCCTTGGGTAGGTGTATCACCATGCATGGTTTAGATGGGAGTCCCTTGTCCAATGGGGTTATTTCCCTCTGTACACCCCCTGTACTACTTACGGTAGGAGCTCTTCATTCCGAAAAGATCGAGTTTTTCCTTACCCATTGCCCAGCAGTTCCAGTGGTTCTGGGTCACCCTTGGCTGGCCTTTCATAATCCCATCATTGATTGGCAGTCGGGGGAGATTTCACAATGGGGTACCATCTGTAATAAGGAATGTATTACGTTTCCCGTCAGAATAGCTGCTGCCATTCCCGAACTCATTCCCGTGGAATACCAGGACTTTGTTGATGTGTTTTCCAAGGGCAATGCGGACATTCTGCCTCCCCATCGGCCTTATGATTGTGCTATTGAGCTAATTCCTGTTGCCACATTGCCAAAGGGAAGGTTATATGCATTATCCGGGCCAGAAACTGCGGCCATGAATGAGTATGTTAAGGAGAGCCTAGGGAAAGGATTTATCAGGCCATCTAAATCCCCTTTAAGTGCAGGCTTCTTCTTTGTGGAGAAAAAAGATGGATCACTCAGACCTTGCATTGACTTTAGAGCCCTGAATAAGATCTCAGTTAAAAATACTTACCCTCTGCCGCTGATTTCTGTCCTCTTTGATCAGCTGCGTTCGGCTGTGATTTTTTCTAAAATTGACCTGAGGGGAGCGTATAACCTCATTCGAATCAAGTCGGGAGATGAGTGGAAGACGGCTTTCAGTACTCAGTCGGGTCACTACGAGTATCTGGTGATGCCGTTCGGCTTGTCTAACGCTCCGGCAGTTTTCCAGGATCTCATTAACTATGTGCTCCGTGATTTTCTAGGAAGATTCGTGGTCGTTTACTTAGACGACATCCTGATCTATTCTGATTCAATTGAACAACATGTTACCCAGGTGCGTCAGGTTCTTCAAAAATTACGTGAAAATCATCTATATGCCAAGCTGGAGAAGTGTGAGTTTCATGTCACGGAGGTATCCTTTTTAGGGTACATTATTTCCCCTCGGGGATTCTGTATGGAACCTAAGAAGCTCCAAGCCATCCTTAGTTGGGCGCAACCCACCAACTTAAAAGCAATTCAGCGCTTTTTAGGGTTTGCGAATTATTATAGAAGATTTATTCATTCTTTTTTCGACCTGGTTGCTCCCATTGTGGCACTGACTAAGAAGGGAGCGGATCCTACCAACTGGTCACGTGAAGCTGAGTTATCCTTTCAGGCCTTGAAACAAGCTTTTGTCTCAGCTCCAGTCCTCAGACATCCCAACCCAGAATTGCCCTTCATTGTTGAGGTTGATGCCTCGGAGGTTGGAGTGGGGGCTATCCTATCTCAGAAGGATCCGGACTCTCTGGAACTACATCCTTGTGCCTTTATGTCCAGGAAATTCTCATCCGCTGAATCCAACTACGATGTTGGTAACCGGGAGTTACTGGCTATTAAATGGGCTTTCGAGGAGTGGAGGCATTGGCTTGAGGGAGCAACACATACCATTTCAGTATTGACTGACCACAAAAATCTTCAGTACATCGAATCAGCTAAGCGGCTGAATGCCCGGCAGGCTCGTTGGGCTTTATTTTTTACTCGTTTCAAGTTTATTATCACTTTTAGGCCAGGTTCCAAGAATACCAAGGCGGATGCCCTGTCACGCAGTTTTCTTCCAGTTCATAATAACAGTCCTGTTACTCCCATACTTCCGTCTTCAGTCATTTGGGCAGGCCTCACACAAGATTTATTTACCCAGTTAAAGCAGCTTCAACATCAAGCTCCTGGAAATACTCCTGCTGGTCGTCTTTACGTTCCTGAGTTTTTGAGAGCTACTGTTTTGACTGAGTTTCATGATAGCAAAGTTGCCGGGCATCCGGGGATCTCTAAGACTTTGGAATTAGTCTCCCGCTCAGTATGGTGGCCTGGTCTTTCTAAAGACATTAAGGAGTTTGTTTTTTCTTGTCAGGTCTGTGCACAGCATAAGGTTCCCCGTTCCTTGCCTATCGGGCAACTTATGCCCTTAAATGTTCCTCTCAGGCCATGGTCTCATATTTCCATGGATTTTGTGGTAGACCTCCCTCTGTCAGCCGGATTCCGAGTCATATGGGTGGTAGTGGACCGTTTTAGCAAGATGGCCCATTTCATTGCTCTTCCCCGACTGCCATCTGCCCAAGGATTGGTTGTTTTGTTTCTCCGCCATGTTTTCAGACTTCATGGGTTGCCCACTGATATTGTTTCTGATCGGGGTCCACAATTCATTGCACAATTCTGGAAGTCTTTTTGTGCCTCATTAAAGATGAAATTGTCTTTAACATCCGGCTACCATCCCCAATCCAACGGGCAGACCGAGCGAGTTAATCAATCATTAAAACAGTATTTGCGTTTGTACTCAGCCAAACTCCAGAATGATTGGTCCGAGTTTCTTCCTTTGGCGGAGTTTGCTTACAACAATTCTTGTCATTCCTCCACTAATGTGTCTCCATTCTTTTCAGTTTTTGGTTTTCACCCCAGAGCTAATTCTTTTTTTCAACATTCTTCTGTTTCCTCGCTAACCTTAACCTCTCATCTCAGAGTCATTTGGAAAAAAGTGCACCTTGCTCTCAGAAGAGCGGCATTTCGAGAGAAAAATTTTTCTGACAGGCTCCGGCGTCCTTGCACTTTTAAGGTGGGAGACAGGGTATGGTTGTCGACTCGTAACATTAGACTTCGACAAACCTCAGCTAGATTGGGCCCCAAATTTATTGGACCATTTCATATTATTAAAAAAATCAATCCAGTTGCTTTCCGGTTACGTTTACCAAGAGCTCTCCGGATCGGAAATACGTTCCATTGCTCCCTGTTGAAACCATACGTTTCTTCCAGTAGATTTCCTCGGAAGATCTCTCAGGGGAAATCACCAGTAGATGTACAGGGACATCAGGAGTTCTTGGTGGAGAAGGTTCTCGATTCCAAATTGTCCCGGGGTCGGCTTTATTTTCTGGTGCACTGGAAAGGCTATGGTCCAGAGGAAAGGTCTTGGGTCCTGGATAAGGATCTCCATGCCCCGAGGCTCAAGAGGGCATTTTTTCGGGAATTTCCTCGGAAACCTGGCTTTAGGGGTTCCTTGACCCCTCCTCAAGGGGGGGGTACTGTTAGGCGCCGGGGTCCGCTCGTCGGTGCGGTCCGGCGCCTAGCAACCAGGGACGCCGTGCGCGTAAAGCCGCCGGCTCCCTGGCAACGCTAGACGCCAGGCGCACGGAGCCGCACGGACCCTAGCAACGGGGACGCCACTGGCGGACCGCGTTCCCCGTTGCTGGGTCCATTTAAATTAATAAGGGCACCTGTTTCCTGGCCGTGCAGCAAGGCAGCTGCACGGCATTTAGTCCAATCAGCCTCTAAACAGCTGATTGGAGGACTCCCTGTTAAGTACACTTCCAGGGCTTCTCACAGACGCCGGTAATAGCTTCCTGCATGCTGTATCTGTTTGCTGAGAGTGTTTCCAGTCCTGCTGTACCCGGTCATTCCTGTCCTCAGTTGTCCTGTACTCGGAAGTTGTCATCTGTTCCTGGAGTCCTGACTGAGCACCTTTAAACATCCAGTGGTGTTCGTGAGTCACGGCGTAGCCGTGTGTTGCGGCTTGGCCGCTTTATTACTTATTATTTATTATTTGTGTTTTGGAGCTTTTGCGGAGGATTCCGCTCCCACAGATCCACTCTGGTATCCAGCGGTGCTGGATAGGAGTAACGGACTAGTGGATTTTGGTTGTCCTTTTATCTAGCGGTTTGTCCGCGCATACTTCTGGTTTGGTTAGTTAGCTTGTTGCCCCTGGCCTGTTGTCAGTCAGAGGTCCTCTTGTCATCATCCTGCCTCGGATTTCCCTTTGTCTCTCACTAAGACCGGGGGGCACCGGAGTTGGGCAGACATAATCCGCCTTTCAAACATGGCTGCCAGGGGCTCAAGAAACCATAGTCTCGCAAGGGATTTCCGATAGCACGGGTGAGACAATAGAGTTAGGGCGCCAGGGGCAACTAGTCTTTCCAGCTCCCGTAACCAGCATTCCCTTCCAGTACTCTGGCCATTGCCATGAGATCTCCTCCGGTCAGGAGTACTGGAATCATAACAATAGTCTGTAAATATTCGTCTAATTGCATCGGGGTACAGTCCAGTTTAGAGCTATATAATTGCCTATAGTACGACACGAATTCCGACGCAATCTGTGGGGTCTGCACTACAGTGGTACCGTCTGAGGCCTCTATTTCAACCACGGTATTAGCGGATCTCTCACCTCGTGCCAAGGAGGCTAAATATGATCCCGGCCTATCCCCGGAGGCGTAAAAGGTGTGAGAGGAGAAGAGGAGTCTATGCTGAGTCTTTTCCATTAGATATTCCCTCCATTCCCCCTGAGCTGTCAACCATGCAGATTTGGAACTATCCAAGCAATCCTGTAAATATTGTGCCTCTGCAGCAACACTTAGGGTCTCTAGCTCGGACTCCCGGTGCCTGAAAAAGGTTTTTAAATTAGCCACTCGTTTAATTAGGGTTCCCCGCAAAAAGGCCTTGAACGCATCCCATAAATTAGAGATAGGTTGCCCAGCCTTGTTTATCTCGAAAAATTCCCGCCACGCAGTCACCAAATCGGAGCCATCTCCCATATGTACTAGCCAAAACGGGTTAAACTTCCACACTGCCTGGCCTCTAGAGCAACCAAAGTCCAGGGTCAATGTTAAAGGGGAGTGATCCGATATACCCCTAGTCTCATATTTGCTATCCCGGACCCTAGGAATCAGATCGTTCGAGAGAAGGGCCAGGTCAATCCTAGAGAACGAGGAGTGAGAGTGTGAGAAGCATGAATATTGTTTAACAGATGGATGTCTCAGTCTCCAGGGATCAACCAGGACCAGTCCCGACACAACCTCAGCAAAATCATTTCTACCAGAATGTGGACCAGAGGGATTGGTGGAGAATCTATCCATCGCTTTATCCAATACATTGTTGAAATCCCCCACACAAACCACGGGTATACCCGGTGACAAGGCCACAAACCCTGCAACCCTTTTTAGGACATCGGAGGAGTACGGGGGAGGCACATATACGGACAGCAAAAGCAGAGGGGTACAGTGGATTTTACACTTTAAAAACACATATCTTCCCCATGGGTCCGTTTGTACTGACTCCAGCACAAAGGGAACTGTCTTCTTTACAAGGATAGAGACCCCCCGAGAGGCAGAAGTGTGTGTGGAATGGAATGCCCACCCCACCCAAGGTCTCTTAAGGGCTAGGGTCTTGCTGCCCACCAGGTGGGTCTCCATAAGACATATCACATCAGCGCCATACTGCTTAATTTGTCTAAGCACAAGGGATCTCTTGATCTTGTCATTGAGTCCCCGCACATTCCATGACACCAACCTAAGTCCAACCATGAGGGGTCGTTTTGATAATAAGAGAGGCTACAGCCCGCAGCCAGCCAGATCCATCTTCTCTGCATACAAGAACAAGGCACCACCGCTCAATGAGTAGATTCTTAAGCCACACACACTCAAATTTCGACCATCCATACCAGAAACAACCGTAGCCTATAACTTCCCCGCTCCCCCCACCCTGTACACTACTCCCAACCTGCAGCATACTTGGATCCCTGAACCTAACACCGGCTCAAGCCCAGAGCACACAACTTGTTATACCCTGGGTGGAGCCAAAAATATAATGGCCCTAAGAAAGAGAAAACAAAACACAAGCAAAACAAAACTTCCCCAGCCTGTAGACTAAATCGCCCCCATAGGATAGAAAAAGGGGCGAAATATACAAAGTCACCCCCCGGGACTTAAGAGCAAAATATAATCGGGTATATTCGGACCACAGATATATCCCTCCTCTCCCCCAGCCCCCCACCCGACATATCCCAGCATTATTAATATAGTAATTGCCTGTATGAGAAGGATAACAAGACAGAAAATCAGGTAAGTAATTATCCCCCCCCACCACCCTCACATCCTCAGGGAGCAGCATAGATAATTAAACATTTTCCCACATCCTACATCTCTCCAGTAGATATGCAGATAATCTTATCCTGTACATAAAATCTTTTGCCACCACAGTCACAGGAATTAATCACGAATCAGCAAGGGCCCGTCTCGCCGGGAAGCGTCTATCCAGCCATATCATCGCCTCTCGAGGAGCCTCAAAAAACTTGGTCTCACCATCAGCTACCACTCGTAATCGTGATGGAAAGAGCATGGCGTATGGCAATTCAAGTTCCCGGAGTCTCCTCTTAACAGGCAGAAATTGAGCTCTATCTTTCTGCACCTCCACCGCAAAGTCTGGGAAGACCGATATTGGCGACCCGTTCCATTTTAGGGGGCCTTTCGTGCGAGCAAGTTTCAGAACAGTGTCCCGGTTGCGGAAGTGAAGGAACTTGGCGATGAAGGTACGAGGCGGGGCCCCCGGAGGCAACGGGCGCATCGGAACTCTATGAGCTCGTTCTATGGTGAAATGAGGCGAGAATTCATCGGGTCCAAATGCCTTCCGAAGCCACGCCTCCAGAAATTCCTCAGGAGATGAGCCCTCCTCCTTCTCGGGCAGACCGATGAAACGGACATTGTTGCGACGTAGGCGTCCCTCCATATCCGTTAGTTTTTTGCGCACATCAGTCATTTGAGACTCCAAAGTGACAGTACGCCGCCCCAGCGGGGTGACAGTATCCTCGACATTGGAGATACGGGTTTCGGCCTCACCCACCCTCTCTCTCACCCGTTGTAGGTCCTGATGTATAATGGAGAGATCAGACTGCACCTGCCCAATTTTGTCAGCCAAGCGGGCCTCGCTTGCTGTCACGGCGTCCAACACTCTTTGTAACGCAGCATCAGGTGGTTCTGATGAGACAGAGCTGTATGCAGGAGAAGGGGGCGAAGACCCATCTTGTGTAGTTTCCCTCCGCTGTTGTTGGGGACCGGGGTTGCGGACAAACTTTTCCATTGCGCCTTCCGCCGCGGTTTGTTGACGGCCTTTCACCATTTTGGATAACACAATGCCACCGTATTTGACCGATTATATATCAAAGAGAGGGGGCGCAGGCACCAACTCACTATGTGAGGGCCAAGAGACGCAGGGCGAATATATATATATATAAAAGGACCAGTGTTCCTGACAGTGTGGCTGTGTGTCGGCACTATAGGTTTGGAAGCTGTGGTCAGAATCAGGGGATCAAGCAACTTCCCACCTGCACAAACGGCACCCTCCCGAGGCAGAGCAATGCAGGTCTACTTTAGTATCTTTCACCAGCCTCCAGTCAGGTCTAGCTACCCAGGCTGCATATAATAAACACTTCCAGCAGGATAGGTGTGGACTGGAGCAGAGCTGAGCCTGTTGCCAACCACAAGATGGCGCCCGGAAAACCCCACAGTCAGCCCAGCTTGTGTTGTAGCCCTCAGGGGACAAAGGCTTCTGTAGCAGGCAGCGGGGGTATCTTCTGCTCGGCTCATAGGCCGCTCCGGTTTTAGCACAGGGCTGTCAGGGGCGGGTGGCGGAGCTCCGTGTGCGCGGCCCGCCAACCGCAAGATGGCGCCCGGCGGTTTCCCGTACTCTGCACGGCCGCGACAAGCGCCCTGGTCGTCCGGCGGAGAAGTGGAGCAGAGCGATGTGGTGTGTGGGTGGCGGGGCCCCCGCGGTATCCACTCGCCGGCCGCAGGGCACGCTAGGAAAGCCGGGTGGGAGACGAGTGGCACAGCTCCCCTGCAGCACGATCCAAGATGGCGCCGGCCTCGTGCAGGTCAGGATCAGCTCAGCCCTTCTAACGTTCCCGGCAGGTACACTGAACACAGGATCCACTTGAAATGGGGCCCAGATCGGGCAGCAGATATTCAGAAAGCCGCACAGGGCCACTTATGCAGTCACACAGGGGGTGTCAGGATGTTTTTAGGATGTTGTCGGCTGGGGAGCTAGGATAACACGTCCTACTCCATTACTCGTCAGGCCACGCCCCCATACTTTTTAATGTTTTATTAAACCTTTCCACCAACCCGTCAGTTTGGGGATGGTAGATGGACGTCCTGAGGTGAGTAACCTTAAATAATTTGCACAATTCTTTCATGATCCTTGACATAAATGGAGTACCTTGGTCAGTCAAAATTTCTTTTGGTATTCCCACTCTACTAAATACCTGCACCAGCTCCCTAGCTATCGCCTTGGTTGTGATAGTGCGTAAAGGGACAGCCTCAGGATATCGAGTGGCATAGTCCATAATTACCAGGATATACTGATGGCCCCGAGCAGACTTTAACAAGGGCCCCACGAGATCCATGGCTATTCTGTCAAACAGGACCTCTATAATAGGCATGGGAACTAGTGGGCTCCTAAAATGGGGTCTAGGGGCATGATACTGGCATTCAGGACAGGAAGAACAATATTCAGACACTTCTTTATAAACCCCTGGCCAAAAGAACCTTTGTAAAACTCTTTCAGTGGTTTTTTCTGCCCCTAAATGTCCTGCGGTAACGTGACTATGAGCTAAATCTAGTACCATTCTCCGATAAGGCTGGGGAACTACCAGCTGTTTGTCACAATCCTGACTGTAGGTTTTATATTTGGTGACTTACCCCTGCCATCTGTCCTGGATCCTGTGTCTTTTCACTCACGGAGTTAAACAGCTTGTCAGTTTTCCTGAGTTCTCTGCCTGAGAGGTAATAGGTAATCAGCTCCACCTGTGGTGATCTCCTGTGTGAGGCTGAATTCAGTAATCTAAAAGCAAGCATCCTGTGTTTTGCAGAAGTCCAGGCTTCAGTGTTCTCTTGGCCTGCTAGGCCTCATTCTACATCACAGCCTTGGCTAGAGTAGTCACATGACAGTGACATCACCTAATCCTGCCCACCAATCATCAAGGACCAGGAAGTATAAATCAGGAGGCTGAGTTGGAATCTGGGCCAGTTCCTTGTGTCACATACAGCTTTGTGTGGGTCTTAAGCTGAGCTCCCTAAAGGTAACCTTTGTACCTAAGTTCCTGTGGAAACTCTGTTCCCTTGTTACCGTTTGGTTTATTTGTGTGTTGCCATTTGATTTCACCATTTCCCTGAGTCTCAATGTAAAGGTACAGCTGCAATGTTTCGTCTTAAAGGCACAGTACTGAATTCCGTGTTCTCCACTGAAAACCACAGCTGTCGTGTTTCAGTTTTACTTCTGTTGTAGTTGGGATCTCCAGGGCTCAGTACCTCGTGCCTCAGCATCTCCGTGCTTCCAGCATCTCCGTGCCTCAGCACCTCAGTGCCTCAGCATCTCCGTGCCTCAGCATCTCCGTGCCTCAGTGCCTCAGTACCTCCGTGCTTCCAGCACCTCCGTGCCACAGCACCTCCGTGCCACAGCACCTCCGTGCCTCAGCACCTCCGTGCCTCAGTACCTCCGTGCTTCCAGCACCTCAGTATCTCCGTGACTCAGCATCTCCGTGCCTCAGTACCTCCGTGCCTCAGTACCTCCGTGCTTCCAGCACCTCAGTATCTCCGTGACTCAGCATCTCCGTGCCTCAGCACCTCAGTGCCTCAGCATCTCCGTGCCTCAGTGCCTCAGTACCCCCGTGCTTCCAGCACCTCCGTGCCACAGCACCTCCGTGCCTCAGTACCTCCATGCCACAGCATCTCCGTGCTTCCAGCACCCCTACGCACCCCAGTGTCTCTACGCACCCCAGTGTCTCTACGCACCCCAGTGTCTCTACGCACCCCAGTGTCTCTACGCACCTCAGTGTCTCTACGCACCTCAGTGCCTCCACGCACCTCAGTGCCTCCACGCACCTCAGTGCCTCCAAGCACCTCAGTGTCTCCAAGCACCTCAGTGTCTCCAAGCACCTCAGTGTCTCCAAGCACCTCAGTGTCTCCAAGCACCTCAGTGTCCGCAAGGACCTCAGTGTCCGCAAGCACCTCAGTGTCTCCAAGCACCCCGTGCCCTTTAGCACAATTATACCTGGTATTCTTCACTGATTCATCAGTGCCTTTCCAGTTCTGTCTTTCAGGAGACCTTCAGCATGCCTCCTGTCTGCCGACCTAATCCTGCATGAGGAGAACCTAGATTCGGCCATCTCTGCTGCGGTTCCTCTTCCCAGTCACCGGAGGAAACCCAGAGTCCACAGCATTTCCAAACCAGGTCAGTGGTAGTATTCACATAATCCTCCAGTCGCCCGCACAGACTTCACTACACCGGGTTCACAAAAACCTCAGTCATGACAGTAGGAACTGGCCACATGGACCCGGCCGAAAGTGTTAGTCTGACGCATGACCTCCTAAGCAATATTGCAGGACGCTTGGAAGGTCTGGAGTCGACTCAGCATCGATTGGCACAGTGTCTGCAGCGGAATTCGTCCTCCAGAGATTCTATGACCTTCTGCTCTAAGACTCCTGACCAACTGCAGATTTTCTACCAGATGTTACTACAGTTACAAGAACTTTTGCTTAGTATTCTCTCTGTGATGCCTGATCTCCTCAGGAATACTACCAACGTTGTTGATCCTGTTTTGTCTCATCCAGTTAATAGAGTCTCTTCCTCTGCGCAAGGGAAAGTTTTTCATCAGAGCTATCCACGGCCCAAGCTCTCTGAAGCTGAACGTCAGCGGCGTAAGGAGCTACATCTCTGTCTTTACTGTGGAAATTCTGGTCATTTTGTTAAAGACTGCATTCTTCGCAAGCCAGGTAATAGTGACAAATCTCAGTATCATAGTGCTCATGTCTACAAGTCATCCACAGTATCCGATCCTTCTGCTGCTGACGGGGGTATCAAGAAGGCTACTCTTCTGAGAGAGACTCAAATTTATGACTGGGGTCCGGTGGTTAAAAGACCTTATCCCAAGTTGGGTGTCCAGAGAAGAATGTTCAAGCCATTTACAGTCACAGAGGAGTCCGTGTCCACAGACCCAGGAGGGGCGTTTTCAGAGCGTCCAGCCCCAGGAGGGGCGTTTTCAGAGCGTCCAGCCCCAGGAGGGGCGTTTTCAGAGCGTCCAGCCCCAGGAGGGGCGTTTTCAGAGCGTCCAGCCCCAGGAGGGGCGTCTTCAGAGCGTCCAGCCCCAGGAGGGGCGTCTTCAGAGCGTCCAGCCCCAGGAGGGGCGTCTTCAGAGCGTCCAGCCCCAGGAGGGGCGTCTTCAGAGCGTCCAGCCCCAGAGAGTCTTCAGAGTGCTGCCCAGCCAGTGAGTCTTCAGAGTGCTGCCCAGCTAGTGAGTCTTCAGAGTGCTGCCCAGCCAGTGAGTCTTCAGAGTGCTGCCCAGCCAGTGAGTCTTCAGAGTGCTGCCCAGCCAGTGAGTCTTCAGAGTGCTGCCCAGCCAGTGAGTCTTCAGAGTGCTGCCCAGCCAGTGAGTCTTCAGAGTGCTGCCCAGCCAGAGATTCTACAGAGTGCTGCCCAGCCAGAGATTCTACAGAGTGCTGCCCAGCCAGAGATTCTACAGAGTGCTGCCCAGCCAGAGATTCTACAGAGTGCTGCCCAGCCAGAGATTCTACAGAGTGCTGCCCAGCCAGAGATTCTACAGAGTGCTGCCCAGCCAGAGATTCTACAGAGTGCTGCCCAGCCAGAGATTCTACAGAGTGCTGCCCAGCCAGAGATTCTACAGAGTGCTGCCCAGCCCCGTGAAGAGGGGGCTCTTGCCTCAGCCCAGCCCCGTGAAGAGGGGGCTCTTGCCTCAGCCCAGCCCCGTGAAGAGGGGGATCTTGCCTCAGCCCAGCCCCGTGAAGTGGGGGCTCTTGCCTCAGCCCAGCCCTGTGAAGAAAGGGCTCAGCCCGTCCCGGTTCCAGCCGGTCCAGCAATATTCCAGGCCCTGCCTGGTCAGTCCGTCCCGGTTCCAGCCGGTCCAGCAATACTCCAGGCCCAGCCTGGTCAGTCCGTCCCGGTTCCAGCCGGTCCAGTAATACTCCAGGTTCTGCCTGGTCAGTCCGTCCCGGTTCCAGCCGGTCCAGCAATACTCCAGGCCCAGCCTGGTCAGTCCGTCCCGGTTCCAGCCGGTCCAGCAATACTCCAGGCTCCGCCTGGTCAGTCCGTCCCGGTTCCAGCCGGTCCAGCAATACTCCAGGCTCCGCCTGGTCAGTCCGTCCCGGTTCCAGCCGGTCCAGCAATACTCCAGGCTCCGCCTGGTCAGTCCGTCCCGGTTCCAGCCGGTCCAGCAATACTCCAGGACCAGCCTGGTCCGTCTCCTTTGGCTCCAGCCAATCCAAGTATCCTCGGATCCAATCCAGTCCTACTCGTCCAGCCAAAGCTTTCTTCAGTTTCATCCTCTAAGCTTTCGTCTGATGGTTTTCCACCTATTTACTTTGATGGAGATTTATTGCAATATGCCGCTCTGGTTGAACAATTTCTCTCTCGGATGGAGTCTGATCCTTCAGGTGCAGTAACTCTTTCCAACGTTACTCGATATCTGTTCCTGGCATTCAGAGGAAGAGCTTTGGAGTGGGCCAACATGCTCTTTGAGAGTAATGATCCTGTGTTCCATGACTTACAGACTTTCAGTAACGCTGTAGTTAAAGAATTTAGTCCTAAACCTTTGGAATCTGCATCAACGAAGGTCCTAAATTCTTCTGTATGAATTTCTCAAGTTCCTCTAAGATTCAAGATGGGTGTCCGGAGTCCACCCTTGAAGAGGGGGATACTGTCACAATCCTGACTGTAGGTTTTATATTTGGTGACTTACCCCTGCCATCTGTCCTGGATCCTGTGTCTTTTCACTCACGGAGTTAAACAGCTTGTCAGTTTTCCTGAGTTCTCTGCCTGAGAGGTAATAGGTAATCAGCTCCACCTGTGGTGATCTCCTGTGTGAGGCTGAATTCAGTAATCTAAAAGCAAGCATCCTGTGTTTTGCAGAAGTCCAGGCTTCAGTGTTCTCTTGGCCTGCTAGGCCTCATTCTACATCACAGCCTTGGCTAGAGTAGTCACATGACAGTGACATCACCTAATCCTGCCCACCAATCATCAAGGACCAGGAAGTATAAATCAGGAGGCTGAGTTGGAATCTGGGCCAGTTCCTTGTGTCACATACAGCTTTGTGTGGGTCTTAAGCTGAGCTCCCTAAAGGTAACCTTTGTACCTAAGTTCCTGTGGAAACTCTGTTCCCTTGTTACCGTTTGGTTTATTTGTGTGTTGCCATTTGATTTCACCATTTCCCTGAGTCTCAATGTAAAGGTACAGCTGCAATGTTTCGTCTTAAAGGCACAGTACTGAATTCCGTGTTCTCCACTGAAAACCACAGCTGTCGTGTTTCAGTTTTACTTCTGTTGTAGTTGGGATCTCCAGGGCTCAGTACCTCGTGCCTCAGCATCTCCGTGCTTCCAGCATCTCCGTGCCTCAGCACCTCAGTGCCTCAGCATCTCCGTGCCTCAGCATCTCCGTGCCTCAGTGCCTCAGTACCTCCGTGCTTCCAGCACCTCCGTGCCACAGCACCTCCGTGCCACAGCACCTCCGTGCCTCAGCACCTCCGTGCCTCAGTACCTCCGTGCCTCAGTACCTCCGTGCTTCCAGCACCTCAGTATCTCCGTGACTCAGCATCTCCGTGCCTCAGTACCTCCGTGCCTCAGTACCTCCGTGCTTCCAGCACCTCAGTATCTCCGTGACTCAGCATCTCCGTGCCTCAGCACCTCAGTGCCTCAGCATCTCCGTGCCTCAGTGCCTCAGTACCCCCGTGCTTCCAGCACCTCCGTGCCACAGCACCTCCGTGCCTCAGTACCTCCATGCCACAGCATCTCCGTGCTTCCAGCACCCCTACGCACCCCAGTGTCTCTACGCACCCCAGTGTCTCTACGCACCCCAGTGTGTCTACGCACCCCAGTGTCTCTACGCACCCCAGTGTCTCTACGCACCTCAGTGCCTCCACGCACCTCAGTGCCTCCAAGCACCTCAGTGCCTCCAAGCACCTCAGTGTCTCCAAGCACCTCAGTGTCTCCAAGCACCTCAGTGTCTCCAAGCACCTCAGTGTCTCCAAGCACCTCAGTGTCTCCAAGCACCTCAGTGTCCGCAAGGACCTCAGTGTCCGCAAGCACCTCAGTGTCTCCAAGCACCCCGTGCCCTTTAGCACAATTATACCTGGTATTCTTCACTGATTCATCAGTGCCTTTCCAGTTCTGTCTTTCAGGAGACCTTCAGCATGCCTCCTGTCTGCCGACCTAATCCTGCATGAGGAGAACCTAGATTCGGCCATCTCTGCTGCGGTTCCTCTTCCCAGTCACCGGAGGAAACCCAGAGTCCACAGCATTTCCAAACCAGGTCAGTGGTAGTATTCACATAATCCTCCAGTCGCCCGCACAGACTTCACTACACCGGGTTCACAAAAACCTCAGTCATGACACTGTTCCACCACATCCTCACCCTTTTTGACAATGTGGTACAAGAGCTCATTACAGATGGCCATGTGGGGATACGTAACCCTGTCACCTGGTACCACAGGCTCCCCATTAACAATCTTAACATTCTCTCTAGCCTTTATCAAGGTAGGATCCTTTAACTGTTCAGATGCAAACAGATCCCTTTTTACCTCCAGGTCAGGCACACTTTCGTTTCTAACCACTATGTCTCTGTTCCCAGCAAGAGGGTCCTCACTGGACTCCCCGTCTGTCACTTCCCCAGCCAAACTGGCAAAAGGCAAAGGGTCAGAAAGTTCCGAAGACACACGTACATCCATACAATCACCGGTATTACCAACTGGCTCTTCACTTCTCACATCTGTTGATAAACGTGATTCCCACAGTTTCCAAAAATGAGGAAAATCCCTCCCTATTATGGCCTTATGCACCAAGGTGGGGACCAGTCCTACTTTAACCATTGCTGACCCACAACAAGTTTCTATATTCACTTCAGCAGTGACATAATATTGGGTATCCCCATGTATGCAAGTTACCCCAATAGGTATTTGCTGGACCTTTAAGGGGTTCACTAACCCAGCTTTCACGAGGGTAACTAAACTTCCTGAATCTAGCAAGGCCTCTACCCGGTTACCCTCTAAGAACACATCACACATTTGTTTTTCCAGCTCAGGTGAAGGTACCACAGTACAGGCTAACCTAGCAAAGAAAGACATTCTGCGACATTCAAAGGCAGCATCACATTGCATGGGTTCTTGCATGACTGGGCAATTGGCAATAACATGACCTGGCATACCACATCTAAAACATTTAACCACATGATTATCAACCCGTTTGGGCAACATAGACCGTTCTAGCCCCATTGGCCTGTCTCCAGGGCCAGTGTTTACAGTCTCTCCAGCCTTGCGTTCTCTTAACCGCCCAGCAACGTTTTCCCACGGAACAGTCTTACCAGTCTTTACTGAAGGGCGCTGTCGAGGATCTATGGGTTGCTGGGTGGTCATCAGTAGTTCCTCTGCTGCCAAATACCGCTCTACCATGTCCACTAATTGGTCAGCAGTACCCGGGTTTCCATGGCTCACCCACTTGCGCAGGACCATGGGCAAAGATCTCAAGTAGCGGTCCATGACGACTCTTTCAACCATCTGGGGACCAGTTAATGTCTCTGGCTGTAGCCATTTTTTTGTTAGCTGAATAAGGTCGTGCATCTGGGAGCGCGGAGGCTTCTCCATGGCGTACACCCAACGGTGCACCCGTTGTGCTCGTACTGACAGCGTGACTCCCAGGCGGGTCAGGATCTCAGTCTTTAGTTTATCATAGTCCCGAGCCTCAGCAGGGCTTAAATCAAAGTACGCTTTTTGGGGCTCACCTGACAAAAAAGGTGCCAGCAGACTGGCCCACTGCGCTTTCGGCCAGTTCTCACGCTCGGCAGTCCTTTCAAACGTGGTCAGGTAGGCCTCCACATCATCAGCCTCTGTCATTTTCTGCAGGAAGTGACTGGCCCATATAGAACTAGAGCTGGTCGGAGCACTGACGGCCACATCTCCAACCCGAGCTGCAAGTCTCTGCACCACTTCTGCTAAGGCCTCTCTATCCTGACGCGGTTGCCTCCAATTTTCCTCCATTGCCACCTGCTGCTGTCTGATGGCCTCCTGCTGTGCCGCTGTAGCTTGCAGCAGGGCTTTAAGCAGTTCCTCCATGTCGACAGATTTTTCAGGCGGCTTTGTAGCTGCTTTCACCCAGGACATATATCAAACCCTCGGGGTGAGTCTCAGCAACTTCACACTGGGCTGTATCTGCATAAACCACCGTGTTCTGCAGGCCTCATAAAGCTGCTGCTTTCACTTATGCGCAGAGCGGCATGCTCGCATTCTCCACCAAGTTGTAACACTGTAGGGGTGCAAGGCGCCTCTTCCTGGGGAATATGGCAGCACGCAGCAGCTGAGAAACAACACAAGTCCAGTTTCTGGTACAACTGGCCCCAGCCAGTTTTATTGAAACAGAAAATAAAACAAACACCAAAAGAAAATACCTTGCCTGTCAGGCACTAACTAAACACAAGATGTTCCTAACTATCACTAAACACAAAGACACAGAGTTCTCCAGCAAACACTGTATAGCTCACTTGTATCAGAAAACGTGTTTCTCTCACACAGCTCCTGCAGTCTTCCCAGGCAGTCTGCCCATACTAATCAGGCTAGCAGCCCTATAACACTCTTACACAGCTGAAACCCTGATTAGCCCTCTGTGAGGCCAAAGACCCGAACTGGGCCCAATGTCTAGAACTCGCCTTATCTCTCTCTCACAGCCTTTACCCAGCTTTTACAGCAAACTGAAAAGGTTCTGACAAAACAAAAGCATTTTTCCTAGAAGTTTTCATTTTCTAAAACATGTAAGACAAGAACCTGGGACAAACATACCTGCCCTCAAACACTATCCCAGTGTTCTTGTCACAATATATAGATACACACACACACACACACACACACACACACACACACACACACACACACACACACACACACACACACACACACACACACACACACACCATGCATAAATATGTACGTACGGAGGCAGGACGGCACTCATTGAGACTGGTAAACCATAGAAAATCAGCACAGGACACTGTAGCTGTTTGTCAACGTTTCAGAGTTAGACTCCTTTAAAAGAGTCTAACTCTGAAACGTTGACATACAGCTACAGCGTCCTGTGCTGATTTTCTATGGTTTACCAGTCTCTATGAGTGCCGTCCTGCTTCCATACATATTATCTGATTCTGACGGGCTCCGGAGCATGTTGTGCGGTATTAGTAAGGAGTGCCATTCATCATTTGAAAACTCATCTCTTCAGACAAGCCTACCAAATTTCAGACCCACACACATAACCTTCACAGCTTCCCTATCAAGTTACATCCCCTCTGTACAGTCCACATAAACTCACATTTTGTCTTCCAACATTGCTGGGTGATCATATCATATACAACCCATTACAACCTAGCAACCTGGGGAACCATTATGTGACAAGTAGCATCTATCCTTGTGTATCAATGCCTATTTCCCTATAGATTGTAAGCTTGCGAGCAGGGCCTTCCTACCTCTGTCTGTCTGTCTTTGCCCAGTTTTGTTCTATAATTGTTGTTCTAATTGTAAAGCGCAACGGAATATGCTGCGCTATATAAGAAACTGCTAATAAATAATAAATAAATAAATAAATACATTTGTATATATATATATATACAGGTCCAGTAGTAACGGCACTAGGAGACAATAGAAGGTGAAAAAAAGTATAATTCACGTCATTAACGTTTCAGGGCGGCAAGCCCCGTCCTCAGAATGAACACTACAACAAATATTATATATTTGTGTGGTTGTCTGGCACTCTGGATGATAAAAAGCAAAGATGCCAGGGTGCCCTCCTGAAATTAATATAACCGGTAATCCTCCTTGGGTCCTGTGATAGGACCTCTATTGAAGAAAAATAGGCGGCACTCCAGGGACTTAAATAAAGTCAAACTGTATTAAAAAAAAAAAAATGGCGCAAAAAACAACGTTTCAAGGCTCAACAGCATTTCCATCTGGTTATGCATTATAGGTGAGGTGAAAAAAAACAGAGGTATTTTGTTTATTCTTTTTGACCTCACCTATAATGCATAACCAGATGAAAAGGCCGTAGAGCAGAGGTTCTCAAACTCGGTCCTCAGGACCCCACACAATGCATGTTTTGCAGGTCTCCTCACAGAATCACAAGTGAAATAATTAGCTCCACCTGTGGACCTTTTAAAATGTGTCAGTGAGTAATTAATACACCTGTGCACCTGCTGGGTTACCTGCAAAACATGCACTGTGTGGGCCCACGAGGACCGAGTTTGAGAACCTCTGCCGTTGAGCCTTGAAACGTTGTTTTTTGCACCATTAAATTATTTTTTTAATACAGTTTGACTTTATTTAAGTCCCTGGAGTGCCGCCTATTTTTCATCAATAGAGGTCCTATTACAGGACCCAAGGCATACTTGCCTACCTGACCCTCTACATGAGGGAGAAAATGCTCTGTTCCTGGACTTTCCTGGTAATGTATGATTGCCATCACCTGTGGTGAAACACCTTTCTTATCAATTACCCAGCTCACCACAGGTGATGGCAATCATACATTACCCAGCTCCTGTACCCAGCCCCTCTCCTGAACCCAGCCCCTGCTCCTGTACCCAGCCCCTCTCCTGAACCCAGCCCCTGCTCCTGTACCCAGCCCCTCTCCTGTACCCAGCCCCTGCTCCTGTACCCAGCCCCTCTCCTGAACCCAGCCCCTGCTCCTGTACCCAGCCCCTCTCCTGAACCCAGCCCCTGCTCCTGTACCCAGCCCCTGCACCCAGCCCCCTGCTCCTGTACCCAGCCCCTGCACCCAGCCCCCTGCTCCTGTACCCAGCCCCTGCTCCTGTACCCAGCCCCTGCTCCTGTACTCAGCCCCTCTCCTGCACCCAGCCCCCTGCTCCTGTACCCAGCCCCTCTCCTGTACCCAGCTCCTCTCCTGCACCCAGCCCCCTGCTCCTGTACTCAGCCCCTCTCCTGTACTCAGCCCCTGCTCCTGTACTCAGCCCCTGCTCCTGTACCCAGCCCCTGCTCCTGTACCCAGCCCCTGCACCCAGCCCCTGCTCCTGTACCCAGCCCCTCTCCTGTACCCAGCCCCTCTCCTGTACCCAGCCCCTGCTCCTGTACCCAGCCCCAGCTCCTGCACCCAGCCCCTGCTCCTGTACTCAGCCCCTCTCCTGTACCCAGCCCCTGCTCCTGTACCCAGCCCCTGCTCCTGTACTCAGCCCCTGCTCCTGTACCCAGCCCCTGCTCCTGTACCCAGCCCCAGCTCCTGTACTCAGCCCCTCTCCTGTACCCAGCCCCTCTCCTGTACCCAGCCCCGCTCCTGTACCCAGCCCCTGCTCCTGTACCCAGCCCCTGCTCCTGTACCCAGCCCCAGCTCCTGTACTCAGCCCCTCTCCTGTACCCAGCCCCTCTCCTGTACCCAGCCCCTGCTTCTGTACCCAGCCCCTGCTCCTGTACCCAGCCCCTCTCCTGTACCCAGCCCCTGCTCCTGTACTCAGCCCCTCTCCTGTACCCAGCCCCTGCTCCTGTACCCAGCCCCTCTCCTGTACCCAGCCCCTCTCCTGTACCCAGCCCCTCTCCTGTACCCAGCCCCTGCTCCTGTACTCAGCCCCTCTCCTGTACCCAGCCCCTCTCCTGTACCCAGCCCCTCTCCTGTACCCAGCCCCTGCTCCTGTTCCCTGCCCCTGCACCCAGCCCCTCTCCTGTACCCAGCCCCTCTCCTGTACCCAGCCCCTGCTCCTGTACTCAGCCCCTCTCCTGTACCCAGCCCCTCTCCTGTACCCAGCCCCTGCTCCTGTACCCAGCCCCTGCTCCTGTTCCCTGCCCCTGCACCTGTACCCAGCCCCTGCTCCTGTACCCAGCCCCTCTCCTGTACCCAGCCCCTGCTCCTGTACCCAGACCCTCTCCTGAACCCAGCCCCTGCTCCTGTACCCAGCCCCTCTCCTGAACCCAGCCCCTGCTCCTGTACCCAGCCCCTGCACCCAGCCCCCTGCTCCTGTACCCAGCCCCTGCTCCTGTACCCAGCCCCTGCTCCTGTACTCAGCCCCTCTCCTGCACCCAGCCCCCTGCTCCTGTACCCAGCCCCTCTCCTGTACCCAGCTCCTCTCCTGCACCCAGCCCCCTGCTCCTGTACTCAGCCCCTCTCCTGTACTCAGCCCCTGCTCCTGTACTCAGCCCCTGCTCCTGTACCCAGCCCCTGCTCCTGTACCCAGCCCCTGCACCCAGCCCCTGCTCCTGTACCCAGCCCCTCTCCTGTACCCAGCCCCTGTACCCAGCCCCTGCTCCTGCACCCAGCCCCTGTACCCAGCCCCTGCTCCTGTACCCAGCCCCTGCTCCTGTACCCAGCCCCTCTCCTGTACCCAGCCTCTCTCCTGTACCCAGCCCCTGTACCCAGCCCCTGCTCCTGTACCCAGCCCCTGCTCCTGTACCAGCCCCTGCTCCTGTACTCAGCCCCTGCTCCTGCACCCAGCCCCTGTACCCAGCCCCTGCTCCTGTACCCAGCCCCTGCTCCTGTACCCAGCCTCTGCTCCTGTACCAGCCCCTGCTCCTGTACCCAGCCCCTGCTCCTGTACCCAGCCCCTGCTCCTGTACCCAGCCCCTGCTCCTGTACCCAGTCCCTCTCCTGTACCCAGCCCCTGCTCCTGCACCCAGCCCCTGTACCCAGCCCCTGCTCCTGTACCCAGCCTCTGCTCCTGTACCAGCCCCTGCCCCTGTACCCAGCCCCTGCTCCTGTACCCAGCCCCTCTCCTGTACCCAGCCCCTGCTCCTGTACCCAGCCCCTCTCCTGTACCCAGCCCCTCTCCTGTACCCAGCCCCTGCTCCTGTACCCAGCCCCTGCTCCTGTACCCAGTCCCTCTCCTGTACCCAGCCCCTGCTCCTGCACCCAGCCCCTGTACCCAGCCCCTGCTCCTGTACCCAGCCTCTGCTCCTGTACCAGCCCCTGCCCCTGTACCCAGCCCCTGCTCCTGTACCCAGCCTCTGCTCCTGTACCCAGCCTCTGCTCCTGTACCCAGCCCCTCTCCTGTACCCAGCCCCTCTCCTGTACCCAGCCCCTGCCCCTGTACCCAGCCTCTGCTCCTGTACCCAGCCCCTCTCCTGTACCCAGCCCCTGCTCCTGTACCCAGCCTCTGCTCCTGTACCAGCCCCTGCCCCTGTACCCAGCCCCTGCTCCTGTACCCAGCCTCTGCTCCTGTACCCAGCCTCTGCTCCTGTACCCAGCCCCTCTCCTGTACCCAGCCCCTGCACCTGTACCCAGCCCCTGCACCTGTACCCAGCCCCTGCACCTGTACCCAGCCCCTGCTCCTGTACCCAGCCCCTGCTCCTGTACCCAGCCCCTGCTCCTGTACCCAGCCCCTCTCCTGTACCCAGCCCCTGCACCCAGCCCCTGCTCCTGTACCCAGCCCCTGCCCCTGTACCCAGCCCCTGCTCCTGTACCCAGCCCCTGCTCCTGTACCCAGCCCCTGCTCCTGTACCCAGCTCCTCTCCTGTACCCAGCCCCTCTCCTGTACCCAGCCCCTGCTCCTGTACCCAGCCCCTCTCCTGTACCCAGCCCCTCTCCTGTACCCAGCCCCTGCTTCTGTACCCAGCCCCTGCACCCTGCCCCTGCTCCTGTACCCAGCCCCTGCTCCTGTACCCAGCCCCTCTCCTGTACCCAGCCCCTCTCCTGTACCCAGCCCCTCTCCTGTACCCAGCCCCTGCTACTGTACCCAGCTCCCTCTCCTGTACCCAGCCCCTGCTTCTGTACCCAGCCCCTGCACCCTGCCCCTGCTCCTGTACCCAGCCCCTGCTCCTGTACCCAGCCCCTCTCCTGTACCCAGCCCCTCTCCTGTACCCAGCCCCTCTCCTGTACCCAGCTCCTGCTACTGTACCCAGCTCCCTCTCCTGCACCCAGCCCCTCTCCTGTACCCAGCCCCTCTCCTGTACCCAGCTCCTGCTCCTGTACCCAGCCCCTCTCCTGTACCCAGCCCCTGCTCCTGTACCCAGCCCCTCTCCTGTACCCAGCCCCTGCTCCTGTACTCAGCCCCTGCTCCTGTACCCAGCCCCTCTCCTGTACCCAGCCCCTGCTCCTGTACCCAGCCCCTGCTCCTGTACCCAGCCCCTGCTCCTGTACTCAGCCCCTGCTCCTGTACCCAGCCCCTGCTCCTGTACCCAGCCCCTGCTCCCAGCCCCTCTCCTGTACCCAGCCCCTGCTCCTGTACTCAGCCCCTGCTCCTGTACCCAGCCCCTGCTCCTGTACCCTGCCCCTCTCCTGTACCCCTGCTCCTGTACCCAGCCCCTGCTCCTGTACCCAGCCCCTGCTCCTGTACCCAGCCCCTGCTCCTGTACTCAGCCCCTCTCCTGTACCCAGCCCCTCTCCTGTACCCAGCCCCTCTCCTGTACCCAGCCCCTCTCCTGTACTCAGCCCCTCTCCTGTACCCAGCCCCTGCTCCTGTACCCAGCCCCTGCTCCTGTACCCAGCCCCTGCTCCTGTACCCAGCCCCTCTCCTGTACCCAGCCCCTCTCCTGTACCCAGCCCCTGCTCCTG
Source organism: Pseudophryne corroboree (assembly GCF_028390025.1). NCBI lineage: Eukaryota > Metazoa > Chordata > Amphibia > Anura > Myobatrachidae > Pseudophryne > Pseudophryne corroboree. Next base: position 20,813,500 of record NC_086444.1, on the reverse strand, counting down.
TACCCAGCCCCTGCTCCTGTACCCAGCCCCTCTCCTGTACCCAGCCCCTCTCCTGTACCCAGCCCCTCTCCTGTACCCAGTCCCTCTCCTGTACCCAGCCCCTCTCCTGTACCCAGCCCCTGCTCCTGTACCCAGCCCCTGCTCCTGTACCCAGCCCCTGCTTCTGTACCCAGCCCCTCTCCTGTACCCAGCCCCTGCTCCTGTACCCAGCCCCTGCTCCTGTACCCAGCCCCTGCTCCTGTACCCAGCCTCTGCTCCTGTACTCAGCCCCTCTCCTGCACCCAGCCCCTGCTCCTGTACCCAGTCCCTCTCCTGCACCCATCCCCTGCTCCTGTACCCAGCCCCTGCTCCTGTACCCAGCCCCTGCTCCTGTACCCAGCCCCTGCTCCTATACCCAGCCCCTCTCCTGTACCCTGCCCCTGCTCCTGTACCCTGCCCCTCTCCTGTACCCAGCCCCTCTCCTGTACCCAGCCCCTCTCCTGTACCCAGCCCCTCTCCTGTACCCAGCTCCTGCTCCTGTACCCAGCCCCTCTCCTGTACCCAACCCCTGCTCCTGTACCCAGCTCCTGTACCCAGCCCCTCTCCTGTACCCAGCCCCTCTCCTGTACCCAGCCCCTACTCCTGTACCCAGCCCCTGCTCCTGTACTAAGCCCATCTCCTGTACCCAGCCCCTGCTCCTGTACTCAGCCCGTGCTCCTGTACCCAGCCCCTCTCCTGTACCCAGCCCCTGCTCCTGTACCCAGCCCCTCTCCTGTACCCAGCCCCTCTCCTGTACCCAGCCCCTGCTCCTGTACCCAGCCCCTCTCCTGTACCCAGCCCCTGCTCCTGTACCCAGCCCCTGCTCCTGTACCCAGCCCCTGCTTCTGTACCCAGCCCCTCTCCTGTACCCAGCCCCTCTCCTGTACCCAGCCCCTCTCCTGTACCCAGCCCCTCTCCTGTACCCAGCCCCTCTCCTGTACCCAGCCCCTGCTCCTGTACCCAGCCCCTGTACCCAGCCCCTGCTACTGTACCCAGCCCCTGCTCCTGTACCCAGCCCCTGCTCCTGTACCCAGCCCCTGCACCCATCCCCTGCTCCTGTACCCAGCCCCTGCTCCTGTACCCAGCCCCTGCTCCTGTACCCAGCCCCTGCACCCAGCCCCTGCTCCTGTACCCTGCCCCTGCTCCTGTACCCAGCCCCTGCTCCTATACCCAGCCCCTCTCCTGTACCCTGCCCCTGCTCCTGTACCCAGCCCCTGCTTCTGTACCCTGCCCCTGCTCCTGTACCCAGCCCCTGCTCCTGTACCCAGCCCCTGCTCCTGTACCCAGCCCCTCTCCTGTACCCTGCCCCTGCTCCTGTACCCAGCCCCTGCTCCTGTACCCAGCCCCTGCTCCTGTACCCAGCCCCTCTCCTGTACCCAGCCCCTGCTCCTGTACCCAGCCCCTCTCCTGTACCCAGCTCCTGCTCCTGTACCCAGCCCCCTCTCCTGTACCCAGCCCCTGCTCCTGTACCCAGCCCCTCTCCTGTACCCAGCCCCTCTCCTGTACCCAGCCCCTCTCCTGTACCCAGCCCCTCTCCTGTACCCAGCCCCTCTCCTGTACCCAGCCCCTGCTCCTGTACCCAGCCCCTCTCCTGTACCCAGCCCCTCTCCTGTACCCAGCCCCTGCTCCTGTACCCAGCCCCTGCTCCTGTACCCAGCCCCTCTCCTGTACTCAGCCCATCTCCTGTACCCAGCCCCTGCTCCTGTACCCAGCCCCTGCTCCTGTACCCAGCCCCTGCTCCTGTACCCAGCCCCTCTCCTGTACCCAGCCCCTGCTCCTGTACCCAGCCCCTCTCCTGTACCCAGCCCCTGCTCCTGTACCCAGCCCCTGCTCCTGTACCCAGCCCCTGCACCTGTACCCAGCCCCTGTACCCAGCCCCTGCTCCTGTACCCAGTCCCTCTCCTGTACCCAGCCCCTGCTCCTGTACCCAGCCCCTGCTCCTGTACCCAGCCCCTGCTCCTGTACCCAGCCCCTCTCCTGTACCCAGCCCCTGCTCCTGTACCCAGCCCCTGCTCCTGTACCCAGCCCCTGCTCCTGTACCCAGCCCCTGCTCCTGTACCCAGCCCCTGCTCCTGTACCCAGCCCCTCTCCTGTACCCAGCCCCTCTCCTGTACCCAGCCCCTGCTCCTGTACCAAGCCCCTGTTCCTGTACCCAGCCCCTCTCCTGTACCCAGCCCCTGCTCCTGTACCCAGCCCCTGCTCCTGTACCCAGCCCCTGCTCCTGTACCCAGCCCCTGCTCCTGTACCCAGCCCCTGCTCCTGTACCCAGCCCCTGCTCCTGTACCCAGCCCCTCTCCTGTACTCAGCCCCTCTCCTGTACTCAGCCCCTCTCCTGTACCCAGCCCCTGCTCCTGTACCCAGCCCCTGCTCCTGTACCCAGCCCCTGCCCCTGTACCCAGCCCCTGCCCCTGTACCCAGCCCCTGCTCCTGTACCCAGCCCCTGCTCCTGTACCCAGCCCCTGCTCCTGTACCCAGCCCCTGCTTCTGTACCCAGCCCCTCTCCTGCACCCAGCCCCTGCTCCTGTACCCAGCCCCTCTCCTGCACCCAGCCCCTGCTCCTGTACCCAGCCCCTCTCCTGTACCAGCCCCTGCTCCTGTACCCAGCCCCTGCTTCTGTACCCAGCCCCTGCACCCTGCCCCTGCACCCAGCCCCTGCTCCTGTACCCAGCCCCTCTCCTGTACCCAGCCCCTCTCCTGTACCCAGCCTCTGCTCCTGTACCCAGCCCCTGCTTCTGTACCCAGCCCCTGCACCCTGCCCCTGCTCCTGTACCCAGCCCCTGCTCCTGTACCCAGCCCCTCTCCTGTACCCAGCCCCTCTCCTGTACCCAGCCCCTGCTCCTGTACCCAGCCCCTGCTCCTGTACCCAGCCCCTGCACCTGTACCCAGCCCCTGCTCCTGTACCCAGCCCCTGCTCCTGTACCCAGCCCCTGCTCCTGTACCCAGCCCCTCTCCTGTACTCAGCCCCTCTCCTGTACCCAGCCCCTGCTCCTGTACCCAGCCCCTGCTCCTGTACCCAGCCCCTGCTTCTGTACCCAGCCCCTGCACCCTGCCCCTGCACCCAGCCCCTGCTCCTATACCCAGCCCCTCTCCTGTACCCAGCCCCTCTCCTGTACCCAGCCCCTGCTCCTGTACCCAGCCCCTGCTCCCGTACCCAGCCCCTGCACCCAGCCCCTGCTCCTGTACCCAGCCCCTGCTCCTGTACCCAGCCCCTCTCCTGTACCCAGCCCCTCTCCTGTACCCAGCCCCTGCTCCTGTACCCAGCCCCTGCTCCTGTACCCAGTGAAGGGTTAAACATGCTATATGAATTGTTATGTGTTTGAATAGACACGTACGCACTCTCTACAAGATGCCTTTGTCTGTTCATATAATATAAGGCTTGTGTGTGTCTTATCTTCAAGGACAATTACATACCAGATCAAAACTGTTACTTCTGTGTGTTACTAAAATATCCTGCATGTAATGTCGTATGCTACTTCTTTCTATCCAATCATATGCTTGCACATATTGTATACACCCATATGCATTGTCTTTTATACTTTTGTTAACCTCATAATAAAACAGTGTGAATTTTTACTGCTTGTGTTGTGCATGTACCTTGTGGCTAAAAGTTCATACTCCAGACGTCTAAGAGGCCATCACATCGAGGGTTAAAGAATAAAGGGCAAATCCTTTCAGCTGGGGGCTATGTCCGGAATTCAGTGATCGTCCCTGAATGGTAAGGATAGAGAATTTATTGTCTGTCTTTGCCATACAGGATTGCGGTCATACACTGAAGCTGAATCCGTGTCAGTGTTCCGGGAACACGTGACAAGGTAATATTTAAGTCCGGGACTTAATATTACGAAGTTTTATGTAAAAGCATAAAACAGGTATCAGGGATAGCATAGAATCTTTAATGTCTGGGACTTAAAGATACGTCTGAGAAAGGACCAGGCGTCCAAGCGCAATTCTCCAAAGACGTCAGTATCTGGGATACTTAAAAATATAGACCTGGGGTCTATACGTAACGTAGAGAATACCCCGATTTGATCGCCTATATATTCTTGTATGTTTGTAGTGAGATAAGTTCTTATATTTGGTTCAGACGGCTGGTAAGTTTTCGTCTGCCAGATATCTTTACTCAAACACTTTTCTTGCTTCCTGTCTAAAACGCTGTATTTTTCTGACATCTTGTACGAATGGTAAGTATCGTACCGTCAAAAGATTTCATGTTCTCACTATACAGATAATATTGTGATATTGTCAATGACTAATTAACTGGTTAAGCTGATGCATGCATAGAAAGTTTTTGTAAATTGCATTTTTTGTTGTGAAATTGCATAGAAGGTTTTTTTTTTTGTAAACTGCATTTTTGTTGTGATATTGCATAGACAGTTGTTGTAAGTTGTTGTGGAAATTGCGTAGAAAGCTGGTGTAGATTGCATTTACTATGGGAGGGGGTCAGAGTAAGACAGTCATTTATCCTCCACCTTTACCAGGGGAGACATGCAAGATGTATGTTGCCCGTAACTCCACCACAGATTATTATTTAGTTAACCCATGGGTGGATAATTTAGCGGGATGGACAGAGAAAGCAGGACAGGACCCATTCCTACGGGAAGGCAGTAATTACCTTTTCTATATGGAGATTTAAGAAAAAATGTCAGTTCCCAACAGCACAGAAGCGAGGCTGCAGAAAAAACCCTCTCCCTCCCCCTTGCATTCCAATGTATCCTGCGCTCAGAGACACAAATCTCTTGGCAGCAGTAACCCTTTCACACTAAATGGGATTGCCTCCAGCTCCACTGCTGGAGGGTGCGTCCACTAGCTCTGTCCCTAACGCACCAATAACCCAGAGTTTAGATAATAGTAAAACACTGTCCCAAGCCCACCATTACCCTCGATGGCTGTATATCTTATTTGCGCAAAGCTTGCAAAGGACGCAGCTATACACATATGAAGGAAGGCTTTTTTGCCTGTGTTTTTTTTTTTTTTTTTTTTTGCCTGTCGCTGTGGCTTGTAAACAGAAACCTTCATAGTCTGTTGCTGCGTTTTGGAAAAGGTTTAAGGACTGCTGGACAGATGACGCTGGCTTACCTTTGCTTAACTCAGAAAGCTTACTCATTTCCCCACCCACTCATGCCTATCAGAGCTCCGGACGCTTTGACAGACAGAGCCGGCCCCGCAGTCAGGGAACATTCCAAAGACCCCGCGCACTGACGGGGCCCGGAGGAGGGTATCCCAGCCTTTATTCAACTCTCCCGTCATAGTAAAGATTCACCTCTGCTGCCACTTATTATAAATGGAAGTAAAATTCCCTTTTTAGTGGACAGCGGTGCAACAACCAGTGTTTTGTGTTCTGACCTATGCAGTATCCCCTCTCACCAGAAAAGATAGAAGGTCTCCGCCCCATGATACAGCAATTCTTACAACAGGGTATTCTCAGACATATTGTATCACCATACTGTACTCCTGTGAACCCTGTTGCCAAAGCTGATGGCAGTATAAGATTTGTACAGAATCTCAGAGCGATCAATCAGCTAATTGTCCCAATTGCACCAATTGTTCCAGATGTAAACTCACTCATTTCTGCAATCCCTGCAGATGCTGCGTTCTTCTCTGTATTTGATTTGAAGAATGCCTTTTTTTCAGCATGCCTGTAGATTCACAGACACAATTACTTTTGCCTTTTCTTTTGAGGGTAAACAACTTACCTGGTGCAGATTATTGACGCACCTGTTGTCTCCAGGCCACATTGAGGCCCTGGCAACCTCACCATGGTTCAGTCCTGCTACAGTATGCAGATGATCTGCTGCTCTGTAGTAAAACTGAGGAGGCCTGCCGAGAGGATGGTGTTTCATTACTAAACTGGCTTTGTGAATGTGGACACAAGGGGGTATATTTACTAAGCTCCCGATTTTGACCGAGATGCCGTTTTTTCATCAAAGTGTCATCTCGGTCAATCTCGGTCATTTACTAAACACTAATCACGGCAGTGATGAGGGCATTCGTAATTTTTTGCTAGTTCAGGTAAAAAATTACGAATGAATACACCATCGGTCAAATTACGCCTGTTTAGATACGAATCTCGGTCATTTACTAAGCAAAAAAACACAAAACACTGCCGTGAAAAATTACAATTCGCAAAAAAGTCCTAAAAAAAAACAGACCTGCTTTTTTTATTCGTGATTTGAGATGCATGCAGGGATCCATGAGATCCGTGCATGTATATCAATGGGAAGGGGTGGGAAAGTGTTTTTTGTTGTTAAAAAAAATTGCGTGGGGTCCCCCCTCCTAAGCATAACCAGCCTCGGGCTCTTTGAGCCGATCCTGGTTGCAGAAATATGGGGGAAAAAATGACAGGGGTTCCCCCATATTTAAGCAACCAGCATCGGGCTCTGCGCCTGGTCCTGGTCCCAAAAATACGGGGGACAAAAAGAGTAGGGGTCCCCCGTATTTTTAAAACCAGCACCGGGCTCCACTAGCTGGACAGATAATGCCACAGCCGGGGGTCACTTTTATACAGCGCCCTGCGGCCGTGGCATCAAAAATCCAACTAGTCACTCCTGGCCGGGGTACCCTGGGGGAGTGGGGACCCCTTCAATCAAGGGGTCCCCCCCCCCAGCCACCCAAGGGCCAGGGGTGAAGCCCGAGGCTGTCCCCCCCCCCATCCAATGGGCTGCGGATGGGAGGGCTGATAGCCTTTGTTGTAAAATAAAAGATATTGTTTTTAGTAGCAGTACTACAAGTCCCAGCAAGCCTCCCCCGCATGCTTGTACTTGGAGAACCACAAGTACCAGCATGCGGCGGAAAAACGGGCCCGCTGGTACCTGTAGTACTACCACTAAAAAAATACCCAAAAAAACACAAGACACACACACCGTGAAAGTATAATTTTATTACATACATACACACATACATACATACTTACCTTATGTTCCCACGCAGGTCGGTCCTCTTCTCCAGTAGAATCCAAGGGGTACCTGTTGAAGAAATTCTACTCACCAGATCCAGTGGTCCAGGCTCCTCGGCAAATCCAGGGATAATCCACGTACTTGAATAAAACAAAAAAACGGTTGCCCGACCACGAACTGAAAGGTGACCCATGTTTGCCCATGGGTCACCTTCCCACGAATGCCAGAAACCCACTTTGCCTTCTGGCTAAGTGGGTTTCTTCAGCCAATCAGGGAGTGCGACGTTGTAGCACTCTCCTGATCAGCTGTGTGCTGCTGTCCTCACTGACAGGCAGCACGCGGCAGTGTTACAATGTAGCGCCTATGCGCTACATTGTAACCAATGATGGGAACTTTCTGCCCTGCGGTTGACCTAAAGTGACGTCACCGCTGAGCAGAAAGTTCCCATCATTGGTTACAATGTAGCGCATAGGCGCTACATTGTAACACTGCCGCGTGCTGCCTGTCAGTGAGGACAGCAGCACACAGCTGATCAGGAGAGTGCTACAACGTCGCACTCCCTGATTGGCTGAAGAAACCCACTTAGCCAGAAGGCAAAGTGGGTTTCTGGCATTCGTGGGAAGGTGACCCATGTGCAAACATGGGTCACCTTTCAGTTCGTGGTCGGGCAACCGTTTTTTTGTTTTATTCAAGTACGTGGATTATCCCTGGATTTGCCGAGGAGCCTGGACCCCTGGATCTCGTGAGTATAATTTATTCAACAGGTACCCCTTGGATTCTACTGGAGAAGAGGACCGACCTGCGTGGGAACATAAGGTAAGTATGTATGTATGTATGTGTGTATGTATGTAATAAAATTATACTTTCACGGTGTGTGTGTCTTGTGTTTTTTTGGGTATTTTTTTAGTGGTAGTACTACAGGTACCAGCGGGCCCGTTTTTCCGCCGCATGCTGGTACTTGTGGTTCTCCAAGTACCAGCATGCGGGGGAGGCTTGCTGGGACTTGTAGTACTGCTACTAAAAACAATATCTTTTATTTTTACAACAAAGGCTATCAGCCCTCCCATCCGCAGCCCATTGGATGGGGGGGGACAGCCTCGGGCTTCACCCCTGGCCCTTGGGTGGCTGGGGGGGGGGACCCCTTGATTGAAGGGGTTCCCACTCCCCCAGGGTACCCCGGCCAGGGGTGACTAGTTGGATTTTTGATGCCACGGCCGCAGGGCGCTGTATAAAAGTGACCCCCGGCTGTGGCATTATCTGTCCAGCTAGTGGAGCCCGGTGCTGGTTTTAAAAATACGGGGGACCCCTACTCTTTTTGTCCCCCGTATTTTTGGGACCAGGACCAGGCGCAGAGCCCGATGCTGGTTGCTTAAATATGGGGGAACCCCTGTCATTTTTTTCCACATATTTCTGCAACCAGGATCGGCTCAAAGAGCCCGAGGCTGGTTATGCTTAGGAGGGGGGACCCCACGCATTTTTTTTTAAAAAATTACATTGTTTACTTTAAAAAAAACAAAAAAAAAAACCCCAGCACGGATCACACAAATCCGGCCGAGATTGATTGTAAAAAAAAACGGCAGTGTTTTGCTAATCACTGCCGTTAAATTAGGTAAAAAAACACGAATGACATCGACATCGGAAGCAAAGAAAAACACGAATACGACAGCTTAGTAAATTAGTCGTAATCAATTCAAAAAGTTGCAGTTTTACACTGCCGATGTCATTCGTGATTGAACTTTGACCTTTTTTCGGAAATTACGAATCTTAGTAAATAAACCCCAAGGTGTCCAAAATAAAAATGCAATGGTGTAAAAAGCATGTTGATTACTTAGGTTTTGTGCTCACTCAGGGAGAGAGGAAAGTCAGTCCACAACGCATACAGTCTGTATTGGGCCTGGTCACCCCAACTACCCAGAAGGAACTACTGTCCTTCCTGGGTATGGTAAATTACTGCAGACAGTGGATTTCTGATTGCTCCTATTATGATAACATTTTGAGACAAGCCACACTGAAGGACAAACCTAAAACTGTACAATGGTCACAAGAAATGTTAACTGCATATGAAAGTTTAAAATGTATGTTGATAAAAAGTCCGGCACTTGGCCTCCCCAATTATGTACTACCTTTCCATCTATATGCAAGGGACAATTGTAAAACCATGGCGGGGGTGCTCACACAGTTTCATGGAGGGAAGTTGCGCCCCGTGGCATTTTTTTCCCAAAGTCATGCCAGTGTCTGTGCAAGGTATGCCTGCCTGCCTCAGGGCTTTGGCAGCCTGTGCAATGGTTGCAGAAATGGCCACTACCCTCACTTTAGGCCACATCACAGTACTCCACACCACATATGATGTCCTGGCAATACTTAAAAGCTTGCACACACAGCACATGTCAGCACAACGCCTTAGTGGATATGAAGTACTCCTTTTGAGTAACCCTACCCTTACCATTAAGTACACTGCTAGTTCTTCTGGCCCTGCACCCATTCTCAATGCCCTTTTAGGCTTGAAAGGTCCCGAGGATGAACCACCTGACCTACATGACTGTGCTGCTTCCATTGAAGCTGAAACTTCTCCCAGACTTGACATGTCTCCCGTTCCCATACCAGGCGCAGACATAGTTTTTGTTGACGGCTCCTGTAGTAGGCCCAATGACAATACATACCAGGCTGGCTATGCCATTGTCACCCTCCCTGATACTGTGTTGGAAACCCTACCAATACCTTATCAGTCCGCGCAAGCTGCAGAACTCATTGCACTCACTAGAGCATGTCCCTCCCTTTACAACGTCCATCTGCTCACTCAACTTCAAGCTGCTGCGACTAATACTGATCTCTCCGACTGGACTTACCCAATTCTGCAGAAAAAATCCTAAATCAGGATTAATCTGCAAAGAGGGGAAACCCTGTATACCCCAGTCCAGTGCCCCTTTGCTCGTTGCCCAGTGCCGTGGTGTTGGTCACCGTGGTGAAGCCACAACACTCCTCCTACTAACCAATGATTTTTATGTTACTAATGCCAAATCACTTGTGGACCAGTATGTTAGCAGATGCATCACTTGCCTCAGGAACAACCCTAATAAAGCTAAACACCAGCATCTTGAATGCCCCACAGAAAACTCTAGGATACTCACCCTTTGAAATACTAATGGGTAGACCCTTTTCCTACACCCTGGGCTAAGAAACCACTAGTAATACAGGAAGGAGATCTAGAACTCATCAGAGAAGAGTATGTCAGGTCCCTGATAACAAAACTGAATGAAATTGAACATGAGGTTGTTTGTAAAAACCCTTTGAATCCACAGGAACCTACACACCCCTTTAAAGTCAGAGACAGAGTCGTGGTGAAGGTGCTCCCCAGGAACAAGAGCCCAGGAGACTTCACCTATGGTCCAGAGACAGAGGTCGTAGCAGTTACCCGAACAGCAGTCCTGACAGAGGAAAGTCCTACCTGGATCCATGCATCCCGAGTAAAAAAGGTTCCTAGACCAGACCTAGAGAGGGAAGCAAGTGATTCCAGTGAGGTACGAACCGGGGCAGACAGCCCTGACCTCCCACCTAGCGAAGAAAGAAGAACAGAAGAAGATGAGGAACCTGTCCCCTATCTCTATCCTGGGGACTATCTCGATAGCCCTACTGGCCCTCATTCACCTCACAATATGTGAAGTCGACATCACACAAACAAATGGATCCCCACCTTGTGGTATAATTGCTCTAACACACACGTAGCCACATATATCCTTGACTATTTTATGTTCCCCAAAATTGCTGATGACAAATATTATATACAACACAGGAGGAAATCAGGAATGTCTGAGACAGTATATATTTGTGTTACTGACGAATGGTACTATGACATTAGATATTATGGATCTAATTGTAATTCCTGGGAAGCTGTGGGGTGGCAAACAGGATACTATAGTGCAAGACAAAGGTTTTATTTATGGGATATGTATAAAAACCCAAAATACCAGCCTAAAATTGCCCCCCAAAACAAACCTTTAAAGCCCCATATTGCCACTTCTAAAGATATGGTGGCTATTACTAACCCTACCTTTGAAGACACCCTAGCTATTGAAACTGGTTTCCCTGACATTAATTTTTGGTTGGAATGGATGAAGTATAGTGCTAACAAACACAATAAAAGCAACTGTTATGTCTGTGGCAAATCTAGGCCCCACCTAGGTACAGTGCCCCTTAATATACCCCTAGAACAAGAAAATTGTTTTTTCAGCCTTTTTAATGACACCAAAACAAATGACAGTCAGTGCGAAATGTGGAAAAGGGAATATCCCATATTGTCAAAAAATCCCAACCCAGGAAGCACCATAACTATATATCCTGGAAACTACACTTGTTATACATCTAACACCACCACAGGGAGAAATTTAAAAACCTTCCCACCAGGGTATTGTGCAAATAAGCATATTCATACTTGTAACTTTAATTCTTGTAGGCATTATAGTTTATTGTGTAATTCCCTGTGGAAAGAAACTTACCTCCAAAGGCATTGATAAGGCCCTGATGTATTATGATATAACTACCAGTCCTGTCACCTCCTCTGATAGTGAGGGACCCGACGATTATGTCCAATATCTCAAGAACTGGAGGAACAAGAAAGGAGCCTCACTTAAGAATCATGTCATATAACAATCATGATTCTAAGAGGGGATTGAAGGGTTAAACATGCTATATGAATTGTTATGTGTTTGAATAGACACGTACGCACTCTCTACAAGATGCCTTTGTCTGTTCATATAATATAAGGCTTGTGTGTGTCTTATCTTCAAGGACAATTACATACCAGATCAAAACTGTTACTTCTGTGTGTTACTAAAATATCCTGCATGTAATGTCGTATGCTACTTCTTTCTATCCAATCATATGCTTGCACATATTGTATACACCCATATGCATTGTCTTTTATACTTTTGTTAACCTCATAATAAAACAGTGTGAATTTTTACTGCTTGTGTTGTGCATGTACCTTGTGGCTAAAAGTTCATACTCCAGACGTCTAAGAGGCCATCACATCGAGGGTTAAAGAATAAAGGGCAAATCCTTTCACCCAGCCCCTGCACCCAGCCCCTGCTCCTGTACCCAGCCCCTGCTCCTGTACCCAGCCCCTGCTCCTGTACCCAGCCCCTCTCCTGTACCCAGCCCCTGCTCCTGTACCCAGCCCCTGCTCCTGTACCCAGCCCCTGCTCCTGTACCCAGCCCCTGCTCCTGTACTCAGCCCCTCTCCTGTACCCAGCCCCTCTCCTGTACCCAGCCCCTGCTCCTGTACCCAGCCCCTGCCCCTGTACCCAGCCCCTGCTCCTGTACTCAGCCCCTCTCCTGTACCCAGCCCCTCTCCTGTACCCAGCCCCTGCTCCTGTACCCAGCCCCTGCTCCTGTACCCAGCCCCTGCTTCTGTACCCAGCCCCTGCACCCTGCCCCTGCTCCTGTACCCAGCCCCTGCTCCAGTACCCAGCCCCTGCACCCAGCCCCTGCTCCTGTACCCAGCCCCTCTCCTGTACCCAGCCCCTGCTCCTGTACCCAGCCCCTGCTCCTGTACTCAGCCCCTCTCCTGTACCCAGCCCCTGCTCCTGTACCCAGCCCCTGCTCCTGTACCCAGCCCCTGCTCCTGTACTCAGCCCCTCTCCTGTACCCAGCCCCTCTCCTGTACCCAGCCCCTCTCCTGTACCCAGCCCCTGCTCCTGTACCCAGCCCCTGCTCCTGTACTCAGCCCCTCTCCTGTACCCAGCCCCTGCACCTGTACCCAGCCCCTGTACCCAGCCCCTGCTCCTGTACCCAGTCCCTCTCCTGTACCCAGCCCCTGCTCCTGTACCCAGCCCCTGCTCCTGTACCCAGCCCCTGCTCCTGTACCCAGCCCCTACTTCTGTACCCAGCCCCTGCACCCTGCCCCTGCTCCTGTACCCAGCCCCTGCTCCTGTACCCAGCCCCTGCACCCTGCCCCTGCTCCTGTACCCAGCCCCTGCTCCTGTACCCAGCCCCTCTCCTGTACCCAGCCCCTCTCCTGTACCCAGCCCCTGCTCCTGTACCCAGCCCCTGCTCCTGTACCCAGCCCCTGCTCCTGTACCCAACCCCTGCTCCTGTACCCAGCCCCTGCACCCAGCCCCTGCTCCTGTACCCAGCCCCTGCTCCTGTACCCAGCCCCTCTCCTGTACCCAGCCCCTGCTCCTGTACCCAGCCCCTGCTCCTGTACCCAGCCCCTGCTCCTGTACCCAGCCCCTGCTCCTGTACTCAGCCCCTCTCCTGTACCCAGCCCCTCTCCTGTACCCAGCCCCTGCTCCTGTACCCAGCCCCTGCTTCTGTACCCAGCCCCTGCACCCTGCCCCTGTACCCAGCCCCTGCTCCTGTACCCAGCCCCTGCTCCTGTACCCAGCCCCTGCTCCTGTACTCAGCCCCTCTCCTGCACCCAGCCCCTGCTCCTGTACCCAGCCCCTACTTCTGTACCCAGCCCCTCTCCTGTACCCAGCCCCTCTCCTGTACCCAGCCCCTGCTCCTGTACCCAGCCCCTGCTTCTGTACCCAGCCCCTGCTTCTGTACCCAGCCCCTGCTCCTGTACCGAGCCCCTGCACCCAGCCCCTGCTCCTGTACCCAGCCCCTGCTCCTGTACCCAGCCCCTGCTCCTGTACCCAGCCCCTGCACCCAGCCCCTGCTCCTGTACCCTGCCCCTGCTCCTGTACCCAGCCCCTCTCCTGTACCCAGCCCCTGCCCCTGTACCCAGCCCCTGCTCCTGTACCCAGCCCCTCTCCTGTACACAGCCCCTCTCCTGTACCCTGCCCCTGCTCCTGTACCCTGCCCCTGCTCCTGTACCCAGCCCCTCTCCTGTACCCAGCCCCTCTCCTGTACCCAGCTCCTGCTCCTGTACCCAGCCCCCTCTCCTGTACCCAGCCCCTGCTCCTGTACCCAGCCCCTCTCCTGTACCCAGCCCCTCTCCTGTACCCAGCCCCTGCTCCTGTACCCAGCCCCTCTCCTTTACCCAGCCCCTGCTCCTGTACTCAGCCCATCTCCTGTACCCAGCCCCTGCTCCTGTACCCAGCCCCTCTCCTTTACCCAGCCCCTGCTCCTGTACTCAGCCCATCTCCTGTACCCAGCCCCTGCTCCTGTACCCAGCCCCTGCTCCTGTACCCTGCCCCTGCTCCTGTACCCAGCCCCTCTCCTGTACCCAGCCCCTGCCCCTGTACCCAGCCCCTGCTCCTGTACCCAGCCCCTCTCCTATACCCAGCCCCTCTCCTGTACCCTGCCCCTGCTCCTGTACCCAGCCCCTGCTCCTGTACCCAGCCCCTGCTACTGTACCCAGCCCCTCTCCTGTACCCAGCCCCTGCTCCTGTATCCAGCCCCTCTCCTGTACCCAGCTCCTGCTCCTGTACCCAGCCCCCTCTCCTGTACCCAGCCCCTCTCCTGTACCCAGCCCCTCTCCTGTACCCAGCCCCTGCTCCTGTACCCAGCCCCTCTCCTTTACCCAGCCCCTGCTCCTGTACCCAGCCCCTGCTCCTGTACCCAGCCCCTGCTCCTGTACCCAGCCCCTGCTCCTGTACCCAGCCCCTGCTCCTGTACCCAGCCCCTGCTCCTGTACTCAGCCCCTCTCCTGTACCCAGCCCCTGCTCCTGTACCCAGCCCCTGCTCCTGTACCCAGCCCCTCTCCTGTACCCAGCCCCTGCTCCTGTACCCAGCCCCTGCTCCTGTACCCAGCCCCTGCTCCTGTACCCAGCCCCTGCTCATGTACTCAGCCCCTCTCCTGTACCCAGCCCCTGCACCTGTACCCAGCACCTGTACCCAGCCCCTGCTCCTGTACCCAGCCCCTGCTCCTGTACCCAGCCCCTGCGCCTGTACCCAGCCTCTCTCCTGTACCCAGCCCCTGCTCCTGTACCCAGCCCGTGCTCCTGTACCCAGCCCGTGCTCCTGTACCCAGCCCGTGCTCCTGTACCCAGCCCCTGCTCCTGTACCCAGCCCCTGCTCCTGTACTCAGCCCCTGCTCCTGTACCCAGCCCCTGCTCCTGTACCCAGCCCCTGCTCCTGTACTCAGCCCCTCTCCTGCACCCAGCCCCTGCTTCTGTACCCAGCCCCTGCACCCTGCCCCTGCTCCTGTACCCAGCCCCTGCTCCTGTACCCAGCCCCTGCTCCAGTACCCAGCCCCTGCACCCAGCCCCTGCTCCTGTACCCAGCCCCTCTCCTGTACCCAGCCCCTGCTCCTGTACCCAGCCCCTGCTCCTGTACTCAGCCCCTCTCCTGTACCCAGCCCCTGCTCCTGTACCCAGCCCCTGCTCCTGTACCCAGCCCCTGCTCCTGTACTCAGCCCCTCTCCTGTACCCAGCGCCTCTCCTGTACCCAGCCCCTGCTCCTGTACCCAGCCCCTGCTTCTGTACCCAGCCCCTGCACCCTGCCCCTGCACCCAGCCCCTGCTCCTGTACCCAGCCCCTCTCCTGTACCCAGCCCCTGCACCTGTACCCAGCCCCTGCTCCTGTACCCAGCCCCTGCTCCTGTACCCAGCCCCTCTCCTGTACCCAGCCCCTGCTCCTGTACCCAGCCCCTACTTCTGTACCCAGCCCCTCTCCTGTACCCAGCCCCTGCTCCTGTACCCAGCCCCTGCTTCTGTACCCAGCCCCTGCTCCTGTACCCAGCCCCTGCACCCAGCCCCTGCTCCTGTACCCAGCCCCTGCTCCTGTACCCAGCCCCTGCACCCAGCCCCTGCTCCTGTACCCAGCCCCTCTCCTGTACCCAGCCCCTGCTCCTGTACCCAGCCCCTGCTCCTGTACTCAGCCCCTCTCCTGTACCCAGCCCCTGCTCCTGTACCCAGCCCCTGCTCCTGTACCCAGCCCCTGCTCCTGTACTCAGCCCCTCTCCTGTACCCAGCCCCTCCCCTGTACCCAGCCCCTCTCCTGTACCCAGCCCCTGCTCCTGTACCCAGCCCCTGCTTCTGTACCCAGCCCCTGCACCCTGCCCCTGCTCCTGTACCCAGCCCCTGCTCCTGTACCCAGCCCCTGCACCCAGCCCCTGCTCCTGTACCCAGCCCCTGCTCCTGTACCCAGCCCCTGCTCCTGTACTCAGCCCCTCTCCTGCACCCAGCCCCTGCTCCTGTACCCAGCCCCTCTCCTGTACCCAGCCCCTGCTCCTGTACCCAGCACCTGCTTCTGTACCCAGCCCCTGCACCCTGCTCCTGTACCCAGCCCCTGCTCCTGTACCCAGCCCCTGCTCCTGTACCCAGCCCCTGTACCCAGCCCCTGCTCCTGTACCCTGCCCCTGCTCCTGTACCCAGCCCCTGCACCCAGCCCCTGCTCCTGTACCCTGCCCCTGCTCCTGTACCCAGCCCCTCTCCTGTACCCAGCCCCTGCCCCTGTACCCAGCCCCTGCTCCTGTATCCAGCCCCTCTCCTGTACCCAGCCCCTCTCCTGTACCCTGCCCCTGCTCCTGTACCCAGCCCCTCTCCTGTACCCAGCCCCTCTCCTGTACCCAGCTCCCTCTCCTGTACCCAGCCCCTCTCCTGTACCCAGCCCCTGCTCCTGTACCCAGCCCCTCTCCTTTACCCAGCCCCTGCTCCTGTACTCAGCCCATCTCCTGTACCCAGCCCCTGCTCCTGTACCCAGCCCCTGCTCCTGTACCCAGCCCCTGCTCCTGTACCCAGCCCCTGCTCCTGTACTCAGCCCCTCTCCTGTACCCAGACCCTGCTCCTGTACCCAGCCCCTGCTCCTGTACTCAGCCCCTCTCCTGTACCCAGCCCCTGCTCCTGTACCCAGCCCCTGCTCCTGTACTCAGCCCCTCTCCTGTACCCAGACCCTGCTCCTGTACCCAGCCCCTGCTCCTGTACTCAGCCCCTCTCCTGTACCCAGCCCCTCTCCTGTACCCAGCCCCTCTCCTGTACCCAGCCCCTGCTCCTGTACCCAGCCCCTCTCCTGTACCCAGCCCCTGCTCCTGTACTCAGCCCATCTCCTGTACCCAGCCCCTGCTCCTGTACCCAGCCCCTGCTCCTGCACCCAGCCCCTCTCCTGTACCCAGCCCCTGCTCCTGTACCCAGCCCCTGCTCCTGTACCCAGCTCCTCTCCTGTACCCAGCCCCTGCTCCTGTACCCAGCCCCTGCTCCTGTACCCAGCCCCTCTACTGTACCCAGCCCCTGCTCCTGTACCCAGCCCCTGCTCCTGTACCCAGCCCCTGCTCCTGTACCCAGCCCCTGCTCCTGTACCCAGCCCCTGCTCATGTACTCAGCCCCTCTCCTGTACCCAGCCCCTGCACCTGTACCCAGCACCTGTACCCAGCCCCTGCTCCTGTACCCAGCCCCTGCTCCTGTACCCAGCCCCTGCGCCTGTACCCAGCCTCTCTCCTGTACCCAGCCCCTGCTCCTGTACCCAGCCCGTGCTCCTGTACCCAGCCCGTGCTCCTGTACCCAGCCCGTGCTCCTGTACCCAGCCCCTGCTCCTGTACCCAGCCCCTGCTCCTGTACTCAGCCCCTGCTCCTGTACCCAGCCCCTGCTCCTGTACCCAGCCCCTGCTCCTGTACTCAGCCCCTCTCCTGTACCCAGCCCCTCTCCTGCACCCAGCCCCTGCTTCTGTACCCAGCCCCTGCACCCTGCCCCTGCTCCTGTACCCAGCCCCTGCTCCTGTACCCAGCCCCTGCTCCAGTACCCAGCCCCTGCACCCAGCCCCTGCTCCTGTACCCAGCCCCTCTCCTGTACCCAGCCCCTGCTCCTGTACCCAGCCCCTGCTCCTGTACTCAGCCCCTCTCCTGTACCCAGCCCCTGCTCCTGTACCCAGCCCCTGCTCCTGTACCCAGCCCCTGCTCCTGTACTCAGCCCCTCTCCTGTACCCAGCGCCTCTCCTGTACCCAGCCCCTGCTCCTGTACCCAGCCCCTGCTTCTGTACCCAGCCCCTGCACCCTGCCCCTGCACCCAGCCCCTGCTCCTGTACCCAGCCCCTCTCCTGTACCCAGCCCCTGCACCTGTACCCAGCCCCTGCTCCTGTACCCAGCCCCTGCTCCTGTACCCAGCCCCTCTCCTGTACCCAGCCCCTGCTCCTGTACCCAGCCCCTGCTCCTGTACTCAGCCCCTCTCCTGTACCCAGCCCCTCTCCTGTACCCAGCCCCTGCTCCTGTACCCAGCCCCTGCTCCTGTACCCAGCCCCTGCTCCTGTACCCAGCCCCTGCTCCTGTACTCAGCCCCTGCTCCTGTACTCAGCCCCTCTCCTGTACCCAGCCCCTCTCCTGTACCCAGCCCCTGCTCCTGTACCCAGCCCCTACTTCTGTACCCAGCCCCTCTCCTGTACCCAGCCCCTGCTCCTGTACCCAGCCCCTGCTTCTGTACCCAGCCCCTGCTCCTGTACCCAGCCCCTGCACCCAGCCCCTGCTCCTGTACCCAGCCCCTGCTCCTGTACCCAGCCCCTGCACCCAGCCCCTGCTCCTGTACCCAGCCCCTCTCCTGTACCCAGCCCCTGCTCCTGTACCCAGCCCCTGCTCCTGTACTCAGCCCCTCTCCTGTACCCAGCCCCTGGTCCTGTACCCAGCCCCTGCTCCTGTACCCAGCCCCTGCTCCTGTACTCAGCCCCTCTCCTGTACCCAGCCCCTCCCCTGTACCCAGCCCCTCTCCTGTACCCAGCCCCTGCTCCTGTACCCAGCCCCTGCTTCTGTACCCAGCCCCTGCACCCTGCCCCTGCTCCTGTACCCAGCCCCTGCTCCTGTACCCAGCCCCTGCACCCAGCCCCTGCTCCTGTACCCAGCCCCTGCTCCTGTACCCAGCCCCTGCTCCTGTACTCAGCCCCTCTCCTGCACCCAGCCCCTGCTCCTGTACCCAGCCCCTCTCCTGTACCCAGCCCCTGCTCCTGTACCCAGCACCTGCTTCTGTACCCAGCCCCTGCACCCTGCTCCTGTACCCAGCCCCTGCTCCTGTACCCAGCCCCTGCTCCTGTACCCAGCCCCTGCTCCTGTACCCAGCCCCTGCTCCTGTACCCTGCCCCTGCTCCTGTACCCAGCCCCTGCACCCAGCCCCTGCTCCTGTACCCTGCCCCTGCTCCTGTACCCAGCCCCTCTCCTGTACCCAGCCCCTGCCCCTGTACCCAGCCCCTGCTCCTGTATCCAGCCCCTCTCCTGTACCCAGCCCCTCTCCTGTACCCTGCCCCTGCTCCTGTACCCAGCCCCTCTCCTGTACCCAGCCCCTCTCCTGTACCCAGCTCCCTCTCCTGTACCCAGCCCCTCTCCTGTACCCAGCCCCTGCTCCTGTACCCAGCCCCTCTCCTTTACCCAGCCCCTGCTCCTGTACTCAGCCCATCTCCTGTACCCAGCCCCTGCTCCTGTACCCAGCCCCTGCTCCTGTACCCAGCCCCTGCTCCTGTACCCAGCCCCTGCTCCTGTACTCAGCCCCTCTCCTGTACCCAGACCCTGCTCCTGTACCCAGCCCCTGCTCCTGTACTCAGCCCCTCTCCTGTACCCAGCCCCTGCTCCTGTACCCAGCCCCTGCTCCTGTACTCAGCCCCTCTCCTGTACCCAGACCCTGCTCCTGTACCCAGCCCCTGCTCCTGTACTCAGCCCCTCTCCTGTACCCAGCCCCTCTCCTGTACCCAGCCCCTGCTCCTGCACCCAGCCCCTCTCCTGTACCCAGCCCCTGCTCCTGTACCCAGCCCCTGCTCCTGTACCCAGCCCCTGCTCCTGTACTCAGCCCCTCTCCTGTACCCAGCCCCTGCTCCTGTACCCAGCCCCTCTCCTGTACCCAGCCCCTCTCCTGTACCCAGCCCCTGCTCCTGTACCCAGCCCCTCTCCTGTACCCAGCCCCTCTCCTGTACCCAGCCCCTCTCCTGTACCCAGCCCCTGCCCCTGTACCCAGCCCCTGCCCCTGTACCCAGCCCCTGCTCCTGTACCCAGCCCCAGCCCCTCTCCTGTACCCAGCCCCTGCTCCTGTACCCAGCCCCTCTCCTGTACTCAGCCCCTCTCCTGTACCCAGCCCCTGCACCTGTACCCAGCCCCTGTACCCAGCCCCTGCTCCTGTACCCAGCCCCTGCTCCTGTACCCAGCCCCTGCTCCTGTACTCATCCCCTCTCCTGTACCCAGCCCCTGCACCTGTACCCAGCCCCTGTACCCAGCCCCTGCTCCAGTACCCAGTCCCTGCTCCTGTTCCCAGCCCCTGCTCCTGTACCCAGCCCCTCTCCTGTACCCAGCCCCTGCTCCTGTACCCAGCCCCTGCTCCTGTACCCAGCCCCTGCTCCTGTACCCAGCCCCTCTCCTGTACCCAGCCCCTGCTCCTGTACCCAGCCCCTGCTCCTGTACCCAGCCCCTCTCCTGTACCCAGCCCCTGCTCCTGTACCCAGCCCCTGCTCCTGTACCCAGCCCCTGCTCCTGTACCCAGCCCCTCTCCTGTACCCAGCCCCTCTCCTGTACCCAGCCCCTGCTCCTGTACCCAGCCCCTGTTCCTGTACTCAGCCCCTCTCCTGCACCCAGCCCCTGCTCCTGTACCCAGCCCCTCTCCTGTACCCAGCCCCTGCTCCTGTACCCAACCCCTGCTCCTGTACCCAGCCCCTGCACCCTGCCCCTGCACCCAGCCCCTCTCCTGTACCCAGCCCCTGCTCCTGTACCCAGCCCCTCTCCTGTACCCAGCCCCTCTCCTGTACCCAGCCCCTGCTCCTGTACCCAGCCCCTCTCCTGTACCCAGCCCCTGCCCCTGTACCCAGCCCCTGCCCCTGTACCCAGCCCCTGCCCCTGTACCCAGCCCCTGCTCCTGTACCCAGCCCCTGCTCCTGTACCCAGCCCCTGCTCCTGTACCCAGCCCCTGCTCCTGTACTCAGCCCCTGCTCCTGTACCCAGCCTCTGCTCCTGTACCCAGCCCCTGCTCCTGTACCCAGCCCCTGCTCCTGTACCCAGCCCCTGCTCCTGTACCCAGCCCCTGCTCCTGTACCCAGCCCCTGTTCCTGTACCCAGCCCCTGCTCCTGTACCCAGCCCCTGCTCCTGTACCCAGCCCCTGCTCCTGTACCCAGCCCCTCTCCTGTACCCAGCCCCTGCTCCTGTACCCAGCTCCTCTCCTGTACCCAACCCCTCTACTGTACCCAGCCCCTGCTCCTGTACCCAGCCCCTGCCCCTGTACCCAGCCCCTGCTCCTGTACCCAGCCCCAGCCCCTCTCCTGTACCCAGCCCCTGCTCCTGTACCCAGCCCCTGCTCCTGTACCCAGCCCCTGCTCCTGTACTCAGCCCCTCTCCTGTACCCAGACCCTGCTCCTGTACCCAGCCCCTCTCCTGTACCCAGCCCCTCTCCTGTACCCAGCCCCTGCTCCTGTACCCAGCCCCTGCTCCTGTACTCAGCCCCTCTCCTGTACCCAGCCCCTCTCCTGTACCCAGCCCCTGCTCCTGTTCCCAGCCCCTGCTCCTGTACCCAGCCCCTGCTCCTGTACCCAGCCCCTGCTCCTGTACCCAGCCCCTCTCCTGTACCCAGCCCCTGCTCCTGTACCCAGCCCCTGCTCCTGTACCCAGCCCCTGCTCCTGTACTCAGCCCCTCTCCCGCACCCAGCCCCTGCTCCTGTACCCAGCTCCTCTCCTGTACCCAACCCCTCTACTGTACCCAGCCCTGCTCCTGTACCCAGCCCCTGCCCCTGTACCCAGCCCCTGCTCCTGTACCCAGCCCCAGCCCCTCTCCTGTACCCAGCCCCTGCTCCTGTACCCAGCCCCTGCTCCTGTACCCAGCCCCTGCTCCTGTACTCAGCCCCTCTCCTGTACCCAGACCCTGCTCCTGTACCCAGCCCCTCTCCTGTACCCAGCCCCTCTCCTGTACCCAGCCCCTGCTCCTGTACCCAGCCCCTGCTCCTGTACTCAGCCCCTCTCCTGTACCCAGCCCCTCTCCTGTACCCAGCCCCTGCTCCTGTTCCCAGCCCCTGCTCCTGTACCCAGCCCCTGCTCCTGTACCCAGCCCCTGCTCCTGTACCCAGCCCCTCTCCTGTACCCAGCCCCTGCTCCTGTACCCAGCCCCTGCTCCTGTACCCAGCCCCTGCTCCTGTACTCAGCCCCTCTCCCGCACCCAGCCCCTGCTCCTGTACCCAGCCCCTCTCCTGTACCCAGCCCCTGCTCCTGTACCCAGCTCCTGCTCCTGTACCCAGCCCCTCTCCTGTACCCAGCCTCTGCTCCTGTACTCAGCCCCTCTCCTGCACCCAGCCCCTGCTCCTGTACCCAGCCCCTGCTCCTGTACCCAGCCCCTGCTCCTGTACCCAGCCCCTGCTCCTGTACCCAGCCCCTGCTCCTGTATTCAGCCCCTCTCCCGCACCCAGCCCCTGCTCCTGTACCCAGCCCCTCTCCTGTACCCAGCCTCAGCCCCTGCTCCTGTACCCAGCCCCTGCTCCTGTACCCAGCCCCTGCTCCTGTACCCAGCCCCTGCTCCTGTACCCAGCCCCTGCTCCTGCACCCAGCCCCTGCTCCTGTACCCAGCCCCTGCTCCTGTACCCAGCCCCTGCTCCTGTATTCAGCCCCTCTCCCGCACCCAGCCCCTGCTCCTGTACCCAGCCCCTCTCCTGTACCCAGCCTCAGCCCCTGCTCCTGTACCCAGCCCCTGCTCCTGTACCCAGCCCCTGCTCCTGTACCCAGCCCCTGCTCCTGTACCCAGCCCCTGCTCCTGTACCCAGCCCCTCTCCTGTACCCAGCCCCTGCTCCTGTACCCAGCCCCTGCTCCTGTACCCAGCCCCTGCTCCTGCACCCAGCCCCTGCTCCTGTACCCAGCCTCTCTCCTGTACCCAGCCCCTGCTCCTGTTCCCAGCCCCTGCTCCTGTACCCAGCCCCTGCTCCTGTACCCAGCCCCTGCTCCTGTACCCAGCCCCTGCTCCTGTACCCAGCCCCTCTCCTGTACCCAGCCCCTGCTCCTGTACCCAGCCCCTGCTCCTGTACCCAGCCCCTGCTCCTGTACCCAGCCCCTCTCCTGTACCCAGCCCCTGCTCCTGTACCCAGCCCCTGCTCCTGTACTCAGCCCCTCTCCTGTACCCAGCCCCTGCTCCTGTACCCAGCCCCTCTCCTGTACCCAGCCCCTGCTCCTGTACCCAGCCCCTGCTCCTGTACCCAGCCCCTGCTCCTGTACCCAGCCCCTGTTCCTGTACTCAGCCCCTCTCCTGTACCCAGTCTCTGCTCCTGTACCAGCCCCTGCTCCTGTACTCAGCCCCTGCTCCTGTACCCAGCCCCTGCTCCTGTACCCAGCCCCTGCACCTGTACCCAGCCCCTGTACCCAGCCCCTGCTCCTGTACCCAGCCCCTGCTCCTGTACTCAGCCCCTCTCCTGTACCCAGCCCCTGCACCCAGCCCCTGCTCCTGTACCCAGCCCCTGCTCCTGTACCCAGCCCCTGTACCCAGCCCCTGCTCCTGTACCCAGCCCCTGCTCCTGTACCCAGCCCCTGCTCCTGTTCCCAGCCCCTCTCCTGTACCCAGCCCCTGCTCCTGTACTCAGCCCCTCTCCTGTACCCAGCCCCTGCTCCTGTACCAAGCCCCTCTCCTGTACCCAGCCCCTGCTCCTGTACCCAGCCCCAGCCCCTGCTCCTGTACCCAGCCCCTGCTCCTGTACCCAGCCCCTGCTCCTGTACCCAGCCCCTGCTCCTGTACCCAGCTCCTGCTCCTGTACCCAGCCCCTCTCCTGAACCCAGCCCCTCTCCTGTACCCAGCCCCTGCTCCTGTACTCAGCCCCTGCTCCTGTACCCAGCCCCTGCTCCTGTACCCAGCCCCTCTCCTGCCCCCTGCCCCTGCTCCTGTACCCAGCCCCTCTCCTGTACCCAGCCCCTCTCCTGTACCCAGCTCCTGCTCCTGTACTCAGCCCCTGCTCCTGTACCCAGCCCCTCTCCTGTACCCAGCCCCTCTCCTGTACCCAGCCCCTGCTCCTGTACCCAGCCCCTGCTCCTGTACCCAGCCCCTGCTCCTGTACCCAGCCCCTCTCCTGTACCCAGCCCCTGCTCCTGTACCCAGCCCCTGCTCCTGTACCCAGCCCCTGCTCCTGTACCCAGCTCCTGCTCCTGTACCCAGCCCCTGCTCCTGTACCCAGCCCCTCTCCTGTACCCAGCCCCTGCTCCTGTACCCAGCCCCTCTCCTGTACCCCTGCTCCTGTACCCAGCCCCTCTCCTGTACCCAGCCCCTGCTCCTGTACCCAGCCCCTCTCCTGTACCCCTGCTCCTGTACCCAGTCCCTGCTCCTGTACCCAGCCCCTGCTCCTGTACCCAGCCCCTCTCCTGTACCCAGCCCCTGCTCCTGTACCCAGTCCCTGCTCCTGTACCCAGCCCCTGCTCCTGTACCCAGCCCCTGCTCCTGTACCCAGCCCCTGCCCCTGCTCCCAGCCCCTCTCCTGTACCCAGCCCCTGCTCCTGTACTCAGCCCCTGCTCCTGTACCCAGCCCCTCTCCTGTACCCAGCCCCTCTCCTGTACCCAGTCCCTCTCCTGTACCCAGTCCCTGCTCCTGTACCCAGCCCCTGCTCCTGTACCCAGCCCCTCTCCTGTACCCAGCCCCTCTCCTGTACCCCTGCTCCTGTACCCAGCCCCTGCTCCTGTACCCAGCCCCTCTCCTGTACCCAGTCCCTGCTCCTGTACCCAGCCCCTGCTCCTGTACCCAGCCCCTCTCCTGTACCCCTGCTCCTGTACCCAGCCCCTGCTCCTGTACCCAGCCCCTGCTCCTGTACCCAGCCCCTGCTCCTGTACTCAGCCCCTCTCCTGTACCCAGCTCCTGCTACTGTACCCAGCCCCTCTCCTGTACCCAGCCCCTGCTCCTGTACCCAGCCCCTCTCCTGCCCCCTGCCCCTGCTCCTGTACCCAGCCCCTCTCCTGTACCCAGCCCCTGCTCCTTTACCCAGCCCCTCTCCTGTACCCAGCCCCTGCTCCTGTACCCAGCCCCTCTCCTGTACCCAGCCCCTCTCCTGTACCCAGCCCCTCTCCTGTACTCAGCCCCTCTCCTGTACCCAGCCCCTGCTCCTGTACCCAGCCCCTGCTCCTGTACCCAGCCCCTCTCCTGTACCCAGCCCCTCTCCTGTACCCAGCCCCTGCTCCTGTACCCAGTCCCTCTCCTGTACCCAGCCCCTCTCCTGTACCCAGCCCCTGCTCCTGTACCCAGCCCCTGCTCCTGTACCCAGCCCCTGCTTCTGTACCCAGCCCCTCTCCTGTACCCAGCCCCTCTCCTGTACCCAGCCCCTGCTCCTGTACCCAGCCCCTGCTCCTGTACCCAGCCTCTACTCCTGTACCCAGCCTCTGCTCCTGTACTCAGCCCCTCTCCTGCACCCAGCCCCTGCTCCTGTACCCAGTCCCTCTCCTGCACCCATCCCCTGCTCCTGTACCCAGCCCCTGCTCCTGTACCCAGCCCCTGCACCCAGCCCCTGCTCCTGTACCCAGCCCCTGCTCCTATACCCAGCCCCTCTCCTGTACCCTGCCCCTGCTCCTGTACCCAGCCCCTCTCCTGTACCCAGCCCCTCTCCTGTACCCAGCCCCTGCTCCTGTACCCAGCCCCTGCTCCTGTACCCAGCCCCTGCTCCTGTACCCAGCCCCTGCTCCTGTACCCAGCCCCTCTCCTGTACCCAGCCCCTCTCCTGTACCCAGCCCCTGCTCCTGTACCCAGCCCCTCTCCTGTACCCAGCCCCTGCTCCTGTACCCAGCCCCTGCTCCTGTACCCAGCCCCTGCTTCTGTACCCAGCCCCTCTCCTGTACCCAGCTCCTCTCCTGTACCCAGCCCCTCTCCTGTACCCAGCCCCTGCTCCTGTACCCATCCCCTGCTCCTGTACCCAGCCCCTGCTTCTGTACCCAGCCCCTGCTCCTGTACCCATCCCCTGCTCCTGTACCCAGCCCCTCTCCTGTACCCAGCCCCTCTCCTGTACCCAGCCCCTCTCCTGTACCCAGCCCCTCTCCTGTACCCTGCCCCTCTCCTGTACCCAGCCCCTCTCCTGTACCCAGCCCCTCTCCTGTACCCAGCCCCTGCTCCTGTACCCAGCCCCTGCTCCTGTACCCTGCCCCTACTCCTGTACCCTGCCCCTGCACCCAGCCCCTGCTCCTGTACCCAGCCCCTGCTCCTGTACCCAGCCCCTGCTCCTGTACCCAGCCCCTGCTCCTGTACCCAGCCCCTGCTCCTGTACCCAGCCCCTGCACCCAGCCCCTGCTCCTGTACCCAGCCCCTGCTCCTGTACCCAGCCCCTCTCCTGTACCCAGCCCCTGCTCCTGTACCCAGCCCCTGCTCCTGTACCCAGCCCCTGCTCCTGTACCCAGCCCCTGCTCCTGTACCCAGCCCCTGCTCCTGTACCCAGCCCCTGCTCCTGTACTCAGCCCCTCTCCTGTACCCAGCCCCTGCTCCTGTACCCAGCCCCTGCTCCTGTACCCAGCCCCTGCTCCTGTACCCAGCCCCTGCACCCTGCCCCTGTACCCAGCCCCTGCTCCTGTACCCAGCCCCTGCTCCTGTACCCAGCCCCTGCTCCTGTACTCAGCCCCTCTCCTGCACCCAGCCCCTGCTCCTGTACCCAGCCCCTCTCCTGTACCCAGCCCCTGCACCCTGCTCCTGTACCCAGCCCCTGCTCCTGTACCCAGCCCCTGCTCCTGTACCCAGCCCCTGCACCCAGCCCCTGCTCCTGTACCCAGCCCCTGCTCCTGTACCCAGCCCCTGCTCCTGTACCCAGCCCCTGCACCTGTACCCAGCCCCTGCTCCTGTACCCTGCCCCTGCTCCTGTACCCAGCCCCTCTCCTGTACCCAGCCCCTGCCCCTGTACCCAGCCCCTGCTCCTGTACCCAGCCCCTCTCCTGTACACAGCCCCTCTCCTGTACCCTGCCCCTGCTCCTGTACCCTGCCCCTGCTCCTGTACCCAGCCCCTCTCCTGTACCCAGCCCCTCTCCTGTACCCAGCTCCTGCTCCTGTACCCAGCCCCCTCTCCTGTACCCAGCCCCTGCTCCTGTACCCAGCCCCTGCTCCTGTACCCAGCCCCTCTCCTGTACCCAGCCCCTCTCCTGTACCCAGCCCCTCTCCTGTACCCAGCCCCTGCTCCTGTACCCAGCCCCTCTCCTTTACCCAGCCCCTGCTCCTGTACTCAGCCCATCTCCTGTACCCAGCCCCTGCTCCTGTACCCAGCCCCTCTCCTTTACCCAGCCCCTGCTCCTGTACTCAGCCCATCTCCTGTACCCAGCCCCTGCTCCTGTACCCAGCCCCTGCTCCTGTACCCTGCCCCTGCTCCTGTACCCAGCCCCTCTCCTGTACCCAGCCCCTGCCCCTGTACCCAGCCCCTGCTCCTGTACCCAGCCCCTCTCCTATACCCAGCCCCTCTCCTGTACCCTGCCCCTGCTCCTGTACCCAGCCCCTGCTCCTGTACCCAGCCCCTGCTCCTGTACCCAGCCCCTGCTACTGTACCCAGCCCCTCTCCTGTACCCAGCCCCTCTCCTGTACCCAGCTCCTGCTCCTGTACCCAGCCCCCTCTCCTGTACCCAGCCCCTGCTCCTGTACCCAGCCCCTGCTCCTGTACCCAGCCCCTCTCCTGTACCCAGCCCCTGCTACTGTACCCAGCCCCTCTCCTGTACCCAGCCCCTCTCCTGTACCCAGCCCCTCTCCTGTACCCAGCCCCTGCTCCTGTACCCAGCCCCTCTCCTTTACCCAGCCCCTGCTCCTGTACCCAGCCCCTGCTCCTGTACTCAGCCCCTCTCCTGTACCCAGCCCCTGCTCCTGTACCCAGCCCCTGCTCCTGTACCCAGCCCCTGCTCCTGTACCCAGCCCCTGCTCCTGTACCCAGCCCCTGCTCCTGTACCCAGCCCCTGCTCCTGTACTCAGCCCCTCTCCTGTACCCAGACCCTGCTCCTGTACCCAGCCCCTCTCCTGTACCCAGCCCCTCTCCTGTACCCAGCCCCTGCTCCTGTACCCAGCCCCTCTCCTGTACCCAGCCCCTGCTCCTGTACCCAGCCCCTCTCCTGTACCCAGCCCCTGCTCCTGTACTCAGCCCATCTCCTGTACCCAGCCCCTGCTCCTGTACCCTGCCCCTGCTCCTGTACCCAGCCCCTGCTCCTGTACTCAGCCCCTCTCCTGTACCCAGCCCCTGCTCCTGTACCCAGCCCCTCTCCTGTACCCAGCCCCTCTCCTGTACCCAGCCCCTGCTCCTGTACCCAGCCCCTGCTCCTGTACCCAGCCCCTGCTCCTGTACTCAGCCCCTGCTCCTGTACCCAGCCCCTGCACCTGTACCCAGCCCCTGTACCCAGCCCCTGCTCCTGTACCCAGCCCCTCTCCTGTACCCAGCCCCTCTCCTGTACCCAGCCCCTGCTCCTGTACCCAGCCCGTGCTCCTGTACCCAGCCCCTGCTCCTGTACCCAGCCCCTGCTCCTGTACTCAGCCCCTCTACTGTACCCAGCCCCTGCTCCTGTACCCAGCCCCTGCTCCTGTACCCAGCCCCTGCTCCTGTACCCAGCCCCTGCTCCTGTACTCAGCCCCTCTCCTGTACCCAGCCCCTCTCCTGCACCCAGCCCCTGCTTCTGTACCCAGCCCCTGCACCCTGCCCCTGCTCCTGTACCCAGCCCCTGCTCCTGTACCCAGCCCCTGCTCCAGTACCCAGCCCCTGCACCCAGCCCCTGCTCCTGTACCCAGCCCCTCTCCTGTACCCAGCCCCTGCTCCTGTACCCAGCCCCTGCTCCTGTACTCAGCCCCTCTCCTGTACCCAGCCCCTGCTCCTGTACCCAGCCCCTGCTCCTGTACCCAGCCCCTGCTCCTGTACCCAGCCCCTGCTCCTGTACCCAGCCCCTGCACCCAGCCCCTGCTCCTGTACCCAGCCCCTCTCCTGTACCCAGCGCCTCTCCTGTACCCAGCCCCTGCTCCTGTACCCAGCCCCTGCTTCTGTACCCAGCCCCTGCACCCTGCCCCTGCACCCAGCCCCTGCTCCTGTACCCAGCCCCTCTCCTGTACCCAGCCCCTGCACCTGTACCCAGCCCCTCTCCTGTACCCAGCCCCTGCTCCTGTACCCAGCCCCTACTTCTGTACCCAGCCCCTCTCCTGTACCCAGCCCCTGCTCCTGTACCCAGCCCCTGCTTCTGTACCCAGCCCCTGCACCCAGCCCCTGCTCCTGTACCCAGCCCCTCTCCTGTACCCAGCCCCTGCTCCTGTACCCAGCCCCTGCTCCTGTACTCAGCCCCTCTCCTGTACCCAGCCCCTGCTCCTGTACCCAGCCCCTGCTCCTGTACCCAGCCCCTGCTCCTGTACTCAGCCCCTCTCCTGTACCCAGCCCCTCTCCTGTACCCAGCCCCTCTCCTGTACCCAGCCCCTGCTCCTGTACCCAGCCCCTGCTTCTGTACCCAGCCCCTGCACCCTGCCCCTGCTCCTGTACCCAGCCCCTGCTCCTGTACCCAGCCCCTGCACCCAGCCCCTGCTCCTGTACCCAGCCCCTGCTCCTGTACCCAGCCCCTGCTCCTGTACTCAGCCCCTCTCCTGCACCCAGCCCCTGCTCCTGTACCCAGCCCCTCTCCTGTACCCAGCCCCTGCTCCTGTACCCAGCACCTGCTTCTGTACCCAGCCCCTGCACCCTGCTCCTGTACCCAGCCCCTGCTCCTGTACCCAGCCCCTGCTCCTGTACCCAGCCCCTGCACCCAGCCCCTGCTCCTGTACCCAGCCCCTGCTCCTGTACCCAGCCCCTGCACCCAGCCCCTGCTCCTGTACCCTGCCCCTGCTCCTGTACCCAGCCCCTCTCCTGTACCCAGCCCCTGCCCCTGTACCCAGCCCCTGCTCCTGTATCCAGCCCCTCTCCTGTACCCAGCCCCTCTCCTGTACCCTGCCCCTGCTCCTGTACCCTGCCCCTGCTCCTGTACCCAGCCCCTCTCCTGTACCCAGCCCCTCTCCTGTACCCAGCCCCTCTCCTGTACCCAGCTCCCTCTCCTGTACCCAGCCCCTCTCCTGTACCCAGCCCCTGCTCCTGTACCCAGCCCCTCTCCTTTACCCAGCCCCTGCTCCTGTACTCAGCCCATCTCCTGTACCCAGCCCCTGCTCCTGTACCCAGCCCCTGCTCCTGTACCCAACCCCTGCTCCTGTACCCAGCCCCTGCTCCTGTACTCAGCCCCTCTCCTGTACCCAGACCCTGCTCCTGTACCCAGCCCCTGCTCCTGTACCCAGCCCCTGCTCCTGTACCCAGCCCCTGCTCCTGTACCCAGCCCCTGCTCCTGTACCCAGCCCCTGCTCCTGTACTCAGCCCCTCTCCTGTACCCAGACCCTGCTCCTGTACCCAGCCCCTGCTCCTGTACTCAGCCCCTCTCCTGTACCCAGCCCCTCTCCTGTACCCAGCCCCTGCTCCTGTACCCAGCCCCTCTCCTGTACCCAGCCCCTGCTCCTGTACTCAGCCCATCTCCTGTACCCAGCCCCTGCTCCTGTACCCAGCCCCTGCTCCTGCACCCAGCCCCTCTCCTGTACCCAGCCCCTGCTCCTGTACCCAGCCCCTGCTCCTGTACCCAGCCCCTGCTCCTGTACCCAGCCCCTCTCCTGTACCCAGCCCCTGCTCCTGTACCCAGCCCCTCTCCTGTACCCAGCCCCTCTCCTGTACCCAGCCCCTGCTCCTGTACCCAGCCCCTGCTCCTGTACTCAGCCCCTCTCCTGTACCCAGCCCCTGCACCTGTACCCAGCCCCTGTACCCAGCCCCTGCTCCTGTACCCAGCCCCTGCTCCTGTACCCAGCCCCTGCTCCTGTACCCAGCCTCTCTCCTGTACCCAGCCCCTGCTCCTGTACCCAGCCCGTGCTCCTGTACCCAGCCCCTGCTCCTGTACCCAGCCCCTGCTCCTGTACTCAGCCCCTCTCCTGTACCCAGCCTCTCTCCTGTACCCAGCCCCTGCTCCTGTACCCAGCCCGTGCTCCTGTACCCAGCCCCTGCTCCTGTACCCAGCCCCTGCTCCTGTACCCAGCCTCTCTCCTGTACCCAGCCCCTGCTCCTGTACCCAGCCCGTGCTCCTGTACCCAGCCCCTGCTCCTGTACTCAGCCCCTCTCCTGTACCCAGCCCCTGCTCCTGTACCCAGCCCCTCTCCTGTACCCAGCCCCTGCTCCTGTACCCAGCCCCTGCTCCTGTACCCAGCCCCTGCTCCTGTACTCAGCCCCCCTCCTGCACCCAGCCCCTGCTCCTGTACCCAGCCCCTCTCCTGTACCCAGCCCCTGCTCCTGTACCCAGCCCCTGCTCCTGTACCCAGCCCCTCTCCAGTACCCAGCCCCTGCTCCTGTACCCAGCCCCTACTCCTGTACCCAGCCCCTGCTCCTGTACCCAGCCCCTGCTCCTGTACTCAGCCCCTCTCCTGCACCCAGCCCCTGCTCCTGTACCCAGCCCCTCTCCTGTACCCAGCCCCTGCTCCTGTACCCAGCCCCTGCTTCTGTACCCAGCCCCTGCATCCTGCCCCTGTACCCAGCCCCTGCTCCTGTACCCAGCCCCTGCTCCTGTACCCAGCCCCTGCTCCTGTACCCAGCCCCTGCTCCTGTACCCAGCCCCTGCTCCTGTACCCAGCCCCTGCACCCAGCCCCTGCTCCTGTACCCAGCCCCTCTCCTGTACCCTGCCCCTGCTCCTGTACCCTGCCCCTGCTCCTGTACCCAGCCCCTCTCCTGTACCCAGCCCCTCTCCTGTACCCAGCTCCTGCTCCTGTACCCAGCCCCCTCTCCTGTACCCAGCCCCCTCTCCTGTACCCAGCCCCTGCTCCTGTACCCAGCCCCTCTCCTGTACCCAGCCCCTCTCCTGTACCCAGCCCCTGCACCTGTACCCAGCCCCTGTACCCAGCCCCTCTCCTGTACCCAGCCCCTGCTCCTGTACCCAGCCCCTGCTCCTGTACTCAGCCCCTCTCCTGTACCCAGCCCCTGCACCTGTACCCAGCCCCTGTACCCAGCCCCTGCTCCTGTACCCAGCCCCTCTCCTGTACCCAGCCCCTGCTCCTGTACCCAGCCCCTGCTCCTGTTCCCAGCCCCTGCTCCTGTTCCCAGCCCCTGCTCCTGTTCCTAGCCCCTGCACCCAGCCCCTGCTCCTGTACCCAGCCCCTGCTCCTGTTCCCAGCCCCTGCTCCTGTACCCAGCCCCTGCTCCTGTTCCCAGCCCCTGCTCCTGTTCCCAGCCCCTGCTCCTGTACCCAGCCCCTGCACCTGTACCCAGCCCCTGCTCCTGTTCCCAGCCCCTGCTCCTGTACCCAGCCCCTGCTCCTGTTCCCAGCCCCTGCTCCTGTACCCAGCCCCTGCTCCTGTACCCAGCCCCTCTCCTGTACCCAGCCCCTGCTCCTGTACCCAGCCCCTGCTCCTGTACCCAGCCCCTGCTCCTGTACCCAGCCCCTGCTCCTGTACCCAGCCCCTCTCCTGTACCCAGCCCCTGCTCCTGTACCCAGCCCCTGCTCCTGTACCCAGCCCCTGCTCCTGTACCCAGCCCCTCTCCTGTACCCAGCCCCTGCTCCTTTACCCAGCCCCTGCTCCTGTACTCAGCCCCTCTCCTGTACCCAGCCCCTGCTCCTGTACCCAGCCCCTGCTCCTGTACCCAGCCCCTCTCCTGTACCCAGCCCCTGCTCCTGTACCCAGCCCCTGCTCCTGTACCCAGCCCCTCTCCTGTACCCAGCTCCTGCTCCTGTACCCAGCTCCTGCTCCTGTACCCAGCCCCTCTCCTGTACCCAGCCCCTCTCCTGTACCCAGCCCCTGCTCCTGTACCCAGCCCCTGTACTCAGCCCCTCTCCTGTACCCAGCCCCTCTCCTGTACCCAGCCCCTGCCCCTGTACCCAGCCCCTGCCCCTGTACCCAGCCCCTGCTCCTGTACCCAGCCCCAGCCCCTCTCCTGTACCCAGCCCCTGCTCCTGTACCCAGCCCCTGCTCCTGTACCCAGCCCCTGCTCCTGTACCCAGCCCCTCTCCTGTACTCAGCCCCTCTCCTGTACCCAGCCCCTGCACCTGTACCCAGCCCCTGTACCCAGCCCCTGCTCCTGTACCCAGCCCCTGCTCCTGTACCCAGCCCCTGCACCTGTACCCAGCCCCTGCTCCTGTACCCAGCCCCTGCTCCTGTTCCCAGCCCCTGCTCCTGTACCCAGCCCCTCTCCTGTACCCAGCCCCTGCTCCTGTACCCAGCCCCTGCTCCTGTACCCAGCCCCTGCTCCTGTACCCAGCCCCTCTCCTGTACCCAGCCCCTGCTCCTGTACCCAGCCCCTGCTCCTGTACCCAGCCCCTCTCCTGTACCCAGCCCCTGCTCCTGTACCCAGCCCCTGCTCCTGTACCCAGCCCCTCTCCTGTACCCAGCCCCTCTCCTGTACCCAGCCCCTCTCCTGTACCCAGCCCCTGCTCCTGTACCCAGCCCCTGTTCCTGTACTCAGCCCCTCTCCTGCACCCAGCCCCTGCTCCTGTACCCAGCCCCTCTCCTGTACCCAGCCCCTGCTCCTGTACCCAACCCCTGCTCCTGTACCCAGCCCCTGCACCCTGCCCCTGCACCCAGCCCCTGCTCCTGTACCCAGCCCCTGCTCCTGTACCCAGCCCCTCTCCTGTACCCAGCCCCTGCTCCTGTACCCAGCCCCTCTCCTGTACCCAGCCCCTGCCCCTGTACCCAGCCCCTGCCCCTGTACCCAGCCCCTGCCCCTGTACCCAGCCCCTGCTCCTGTACCCAGCCCCTGCTCCTGTACCCAGCCCCTGCTCCTGTACCCAGCCCCTGTTCCTGTACTCAGCCCCTGCTCCTGTACCCAGCCCCTGCTCCTGTACCCAGCCCCTCTCCTGTACCCAGCCCCTGCTCCTGTACCCAGCTCCTCTCCTGTACCCAACCCCTCTACTGTACCCAGCCCCTCTCCTGTACCCAGCCCCTGCTCCTGTACCCAGCCCCTGCTCCTGTACCCAGCCCCTGCTCCTGTACCCAGCCCCTGCCCCTGTACCCAGCCCCTGCTCCTGTACCCAGCCCCAGCCCCTCTCCTGTACCCAGCCCCTGCTCCTGTACCCAGCCCCTGCTCCTGTACCCAGCCCCTGCTCCTGTACTCAGCCCCTGCTCCTGTACTCAGCCCCTCTCCTGTACCCAGACCCTGCTCCTGTACCCAGCCCCTCTCCTGTACCCAGCCCCTCTCCTGTACCCAGCCCCTGCTCCTGTACCCAGCCCCTGCTCCTGTACTCAGCCCCTCTCCTGTACCCAGCCCCCTCTCCTGTACCCAGCCCCTGCTCCTGTACCCAGCCCCTGCTCCTGTACCCAGCCCCTGCTCCTGTACCCAGCCCCTCTCCTGTACCCAGCCCCTGCTCCTGTACCCAGCCCCTCTCCTGTACCCAGCCCCTGCTCCTGTACCCAGCCCCTGCTCCTGTACCCAGCCCCTGCTCCTGTACCCAGCCCCTCTCCTGTACCCAGCCCCTCTCCTGTACCCAGCCCCTCTCCTGTACCCAGCCCCTCTCCCGCACCCAGCCCCTGCTCCTGTACGCAACCCCTCTCCTGTACCCAGCCCCTGCTCCTGTACCCAGCTCCTGCTCCTGTACCCAGCCCCTCTCCTGTACCCAGCCTCTGCTCCTGTACTCAGCCCCTCTCCTGCACCCAGCCCCTGCTCCTGTACCCAGCCCCTGCTCCTGTACCCAGCCCCTGCTCCTGTACCCAGCCCCTGCTCCTGTACCCAGCCCCTGCTCCTGTACTCAGCCCCTCTCCCGCACCCAGCCCCTGCTCCTGTACCCAGCCCCTCTCCTGTACCCAGCCTCAGCCCCTGCTCCTGTACCCAGCCCCTGCTCCTGTACCCAGCCCCTGCTCCTGTACCCAGCCCCTGCTCCTGCACCCAGCCCCTGCTCCTGTACCCAGCCTCTCTCCTGTACCCAGCCCCTGCTCCTGTACCCAGCCCCTCTCCTGTACCCAGCCCCTGCTCCTGTACCCAGCCCCTCTCCTGTACCCAGCCCCTGCTCCTGTACCCAGCCCCTCTCCTGTACCCAGCCCTGTACCCAGCCCCTGCTCCTGTACCCAGCCCCTGCTCCTGTACCCAGCCCCTCTCCTGTACCCAGCCCCTGCTCCTGTACCCAGCCCCTGCTCCTGTACCCAGCCCCTCTCCTGTACCCAGCCCCTCTCCTGTACCCAGCCCCTGCTCCTGTACCCAGCCCCTCTCCTGTACCCAGCCCCTGCTCCTGTACCCAGCCCCTGCACCCTGCCCCTGCTCCTGTACCCAGCCCCTGCTCCTGTACCCAGCTCCTCTCCTGAACCCAACCCCTCTCCTGTACCCAGCCCCTGCTCCTGTACCCAGCCCCTCTCCTGTACCCAGCCCCTGCCCCTGTACCCAGCCCCTGCTCCTGTACCCAGCCCCAGCCCCTCTCCTGTACCCAGCCCCTGCTCCTGTACCCAGCCCCTGCTCCTGTACCCAGCCCCTGCCCCTGTACCCAGCCCCTGCTCCTGTACCCAGCCCCAGCCCCTCTCCTGTACCCAGCCCCTGCTCCTGTACCCAGCCCCTGCTCCTGTACCCAGCCCCTGCTCCTGTACCCAGCCCCTCTCCTGTACCCAGCCCCTGCTCCTGTACCCAGCCCCTGCTCCTGTACCCTGCCCCTGCTCCTGTACCCAGCCCCTCTCCTGTACCCAGCCCCTGCTCCTGTACCCAGCCCCTGCTCCTGTACCCAGCCCCTCTCCTGTACCCAGCCCCTGCTCCTGTACCCAGCCCCTGCTCCTGTACCCAGCCCCTCTCCTGTACCCAGCCCCTGCTCCTGTACCCAGCCCCTGCTCCTGTACCCAGCTCCTCTCCTGTACCCAACCCCTCTCCTGTACCCACCCCCTGCTCCTGTACCCAGCCCCTGCTCCTGTACCCAGCCCCTGCTCCTGTACTCAGCCCCTGCTCCTGTACCCAGCCCCTCTCCTGTACCCAGCCCCTGCTCCTGTACCCAGCCCCTGCTCCTGTACCCAGCCCCTGCTCCTGTACTCAGCCCCTGTACCCAGCCCCTGCTCCTGTACCCAGCCCCTGTACCCAGCCCCTGCTCCTGTACCCAGCCCCTGCACCTGTACCCAGCCCCTGTACCCAGCCCCTGCTCCTGTACCCAGCCCCTGCTCCTGTTCCCAGCCCCTGCTCCTGTACCCAGCCCCTGCTCCTGTACCCAGCCCCTGCTCCTGTTCCCAGCCCCTGCTCCTGTACCCAGCCCCTGCTCCTGTACCCAGCCCCTCTCCTGTACCCAGCCCCTCTCCTGTACCCAGCCCCTCTCCTGTACCCAGCCCCTGCTCCTGTACTCAGCCCCTCTCCCGCACCCAGCCCCTGCTCCTGTACCCAGCCCCTCTCCTGTACCCAGCCCCTGCTCCTGTACCCAGCTCTTGCTCCTGTACCCAGCCCCTCTCCTGTACCCAGCCCCTCTCCTGTACCCAGCCCCTGCTCCTGTACTCAGCCCCTCTCCCGCACCCAGCCCCTCTCCTGTACCCAGCCCCTCTCCTGTACCCAGCCCCTGCTCCTGTACCCAGCTCTTGCTCCTGTACCCAGCCCCTGCTCCTGTACCCAGCCCCTCTCCTGTACCCAGCCTCTGCTCCTGTACCCAGCCCCTGCTCCTGTGCCCAGCGCCTGCTCCTGTACCCAGCCCCTGCTCCTGTACCCAGCCCCTGCACCCTGCCCCTGCTCCTGTACCCAGCCCCTGCTCCTGTACCCAGCTCCTCTCCTGTACCCAACCCCTCTCCTGTACCCAGCCCCTGCTCCTGTACCCAGCCCCTCTCCTGTACCCAGCCCCTGCCCCTGTACCCAGCCCCTGCTCCTGTACCCAGCCCCTGCTCCTGTACCCAGCCCCTGCCCCTGTACCCAGCCCCTGCTCCTGTACCCAGCCCCAGCCCCTCTCCTGTACCCAGCCCCTGCTCCTGTACCCAGCCCCTGCTCCTGTACCCAGCCCCTGCTCCTGTACCCAGCCCCTCTCCTGTACCCAGCCCCTGCTCCTGTACCCAGCCCCTGCTCCTGTACCCTGCCCCTGCTCCTGTACCCAGCCCCTCTCCTGTACCCAGCCCCTGCTCCTGTACCCAGCCCCTGCTCCTGTACCCAGCCCCTCTCCTGTACCCAGCCCCTGCTCCTGTACCCAGCCCCTGCTCCTGTACCCAGCCCCTCTCCTGTACCCAGCCCCTGCTCCTGTACCCAGCCCCTGCTCCTGTACCCAGCTCCTCTCCTGTACCCAACCCCTCTCCTGTACCCACCCCCTGCTCCTGTACCCAGCCCCTGCTCCTGTACCCAGCCCCTGCTCCTGTACTCAGCCCCTGCTCCTGTACCCAGCCCCTCTCCTGTACCCAGCCCCTGCTCCTGTACCCAGCCCCTGCTCCTGTACCCAGCCCCTGCTCCTGTACTCAGCCCCTGTACCCAGCCCCTGCTCCTGTACCCAGCCCCTGCACCTGTACCCAGCCCCTGTACCCAGCCCCTGCTCCTGTACCCAGCCCCTGCTCCTGTTCCCAGCCCCTGCTCCTGTACCCAGCCCCTGCTCCTGTACCCAGCCCCTGCTCCTGTTCCCAGCCCCTGCTCCTGTACCCAGCCCCTGCTCCTGTACCCAGCCCCTCTCCTGTACCCAGCCCCTGCTCCTGTACCCAGCCCCTGCTCCTGTACTCAGCCCCTCTCCCGCACCCAGCCCCTGCTCCTGTACCCAGCCCCTCTCCTGTACCCAGCCCCTGCTCCTGTACCCAGCTCTTGCTCCTGTACCCAGCCCCTCTCCTGTACCCAGCCCCTCTCCTGTACCCAGCCCCTGCTCCTGTACTCAGCCCCTCTCCCGCACCCAGCCCCTGCTCCTGTACCCAGCCCCTCTCCTGTACCCAGCCCCTCTCCTGTACCCAGCCCCTGCTCCTGTACCCAGCCCCTCTCCTGTACCCAGCCCCTCTCCTGTACCCAGCCCCTGCTCCTGTACCCAGCTCTTGCTCCTGTACCCAGCCCCTGCTCCTGTACCCAGCCCCTCTCCTGTACCCAGCCTCTGCTCCTGTACCCAGCCCCTGCTCCTGTGCCCAGCGCCTGCTCCTGTACCCAGCCCCTGTTCCTGTACTCAGCCCCTCTCCTGCACCCAGCCCCTGCTCCTGTACCCAGCCCCTCTCCTGTACCCAGCCTCTGCTCCTGTACCCAGCCCCTGCTCCTGTACCCAGCTCCTGCGCCTGTACCCAGCCCCTGCTCCTGTACCCAGCCCCTGCTCCTGTACCCAGCCCCTGCACCTGTACCCAGCCCCTCTCCTGTACCCAGCCTCTGCTCCTGTACCCAGCCCCTCTCCTGTACCCAGCTCCTGCTCCTGTACCCAGCCCCTGCTCCTGTACTCAGCCCCTGCTCCTGTACTCAGCCCATCTCCTGTACCCAGCCCCTGCTCCTGTACCCAGCCTCTCTCCTGTACCCAGCCCCTGCTCCTGTACCCAGCCTCTCTCCTGTACCCAGCCCCTCTCCTGTACCCAGCCCCTCTCCTGTACCCAGCCCCTGCCCCTGTACCCAGCCCCTCTCCTGTACCCAGCCCCTGCTCCTGTACCCAGCCCCTGCTCCTGTTCCCAGCCCCTGCTCCTGTACCCAGCCCCTCTCCTGTACCCAGCTCCTGCCCCTGTACCCAGCCCCTGCCCCTGTACCCAGCCCCTGCTCCTGTACCCAGCCCCTGCTCCTGTACCCAGCCCCTCTCCTGTACCCAGCCCCTGCCCCTGTACCCAGCCCCTGCCCCTGTACCCAGCCCCTCTCCTGTACCCAGCCCCTGCTCCTGTTCCCAGCCCCTGTTCCTGTACCCAGCCCCTCTCCTGTACCCAGCCCCTGCCGCTGTACCCAGCCCCTGCCCCTGTACCCAGCCCCTGCTCCTGTACCCAGCCCCTGCTCCTGTACCCAGCCCCAGCCCCTCTCCTGTACTCAGCCCCTCTCCTGTACTCAGCCCCTCTCCTGTACCCAGCTCCTCTCCTGTACTCAGCCCCTCTCCTGTACCCAGCCCCTCTCCTGTACCCAGCCCCTGCTCCTGTACCCAGCTCCTGCTCCTGTACCCAGCCCCTGCTCCTGTACCCAGCCCCTGTACCCAGCCCCTGCCCCTGTACCCAGCCCCTGCCCCTGTACCCAGCCCCTGCTTCTGTACCCAGCCCCTGCACCCAGCCCCTCTCCTGTACCCAGCTCCTGCTCCTGTACCCAGCCCCTGCTCCTGTACTCATCCCCTCTCCTGTACCCAGCCCCTCTCCTGTACCCAGCCCCTGTTCCTGTACCCAGCCCCTGCTCCTGTACCCAGCTCCTCTCCTGTACCCAGCCCCTGCTCCTGTACCCAGCCCCTCTCCTGTACCCAGCCCCTGCTCCTGTACCCAGCCCCTGTCCTGTACCCAGCCCCTCTCCTGTACCCAGCCCCTCTCCTGTACCCAGCCCCTGCTCCTGTACCCAGCCCCTGCTCCTGTACCCAGCTCCTGCTCCTGTACCCAGCCCCTGCTCCTGTACTCAGCCCCTCTCCTGTACCCAGCCCCTGCTCCTGTACCCAGCCCCTGCTCCTGTACCCAGCCCCTCTCCTGTACCCAGCCCCTGCTCCTGTACCCAGCCCCTGTCCTGTACCCAGCCCCTGCTCCTGTACCCAGCCCCTGCTCCTGTACCCAGCTCCTCTCCTGTACCCAGCCCCTGCACCTGTACCCAGCCCCTCTCCTGTACCCAGCCCCTGCACCTGTACCCAGCCCCTGCTCCTGTACCCAGTCCCTGCTCCTGTACCCAGCCCCTCTCCTGTACCCAGCCCCTGCTCCTGTACCCAGCCCCTGCTCCTGTACTCAGCCCCCCTCCTGCACCCAGCCCCTGCTCCTGTACCCAGCCCCTCTCCTGTACCCAGCCCCTGCTCCTGTACCCAGCCCCTGCTCCTGTACCCAGCCCCTCTCCAGTACCCAGCTCCTGTACCCAGCCCCTACTCCTGTACCCAGCCCCTGCTCCTGTACCCAGCCCCTGCTCCTGTACTCAGCCCCTCTCCTGCACCCAGCCCCTGCTCCTGTACCCAGCCCCTCTCCTGTACCCAGCCCCTGCTCCTGTACCCAGCCCCTGCTTCTGTACCCAGCCCCTGCATCCTGCCCCTGTACCCAGCCCCTGCTCCTGTACCCAGCCCCTGCTCCTGTACCCAGCCCCTGCTCCTGTACCCAGCCCCTGCTCCTGTACCCAGCCCCTGCTCCTGTACCCAGCCCCTGCACCCAGCCCCTGCTCCTGTACCCAGCCCCTCTCCTGTACCCTGCCCCTGCTCCTGTACCCTGCCCCTGCTCCTGTACCCAGCCCCTCTCCTGTACCCAGCCCCTCTCCTGTACCCAGCTCCTGCTCCTGTACCCAGCCCCCTCTCCTGTACCCAGCCCCCTCTCCTGTACCCAGCCCCTGCTCCTGTACCCAGCCCCTCTCCTGTACCCAGCCCCTCTCCTGTACCCAGCCCCTGCACCTGTACCCAGCCCCTGTACCCAGCCCCTCTCCTGTACCCAGCCCCTGCTCCTGTACCCAGCCCCTGCTCCTGTACTCAGCCCCTCTCCTGTACCCAGCCCCTGCACCTGTACCCAGCCCCTGTACCCAGCCCCTGCTCCTGTACCCAGCCCCTCTCCTGTACCCAGCCCCTGCTCCTGTACCCAGCCCCTGCTCCTGTTCCCAGCCCCTGCTCCTGTTCCCAGCCCCTGCTCCTGTTCCTAGCCCCTGCACCCAGCCCCTGCTCCTGTACCCAGCCCCTGCTCCTGTTCCCAGCCCCTGCTCCTGTACCCAGCCCCTGCTCCTGTTCCCAGCCCCTGCTCCTGTTCCCAGCCCCTGCTCCTGTACCCAGCCCCTGCACCTGTACCCAGCCCCTGCTCCTGTTCCCAGCCCCTGCTCCTGTACCCAGCCCCTGCTCCTGTTCCCAGCCCCTGCTCCTGTACCCAGCCCCTGCTCCTGTACCCAGCCCCTCTCCTGTACCCAGCCCCTGCTCCTGTACCCAGCCCCTGCTCCTGTACCCAGCCCCTGCTCCTGTACCCAGCCCCTGCTCCTGTACCCAGCCCCTCTCCTGTACCCAGCCCCTGCTCCTGTACCCAGCCCCTGCTCCTGTACCCAGCCCCTGCTCCTGTACCCAGCCCCTCTCCTGTACCCAGCCCCTGCTCCTTTACCCAGCCCCTGCTCCTGTACTCAGCCCCTCTCCTGTACCCAGCCCCTGCTCCTGTACCCAGCCCCTGCTCCTGTACCCAGCCCCTCTCCTGTACCCAGCCCCTGCTCCTGTACCCAGCCCCTGCTCCTGTACCCAGCCCCTCTCCTGTACCCAGCTCCTGCTCCTGTACCCAGCTCCTGCTCCTGTACCCAGCCCCTCTCCTGTACCCAGCCCCTCTCCTGTACCCAGCCCCTGCCCCTGTACCCAGCCCCTGCCCCTGTACCCAGCCCCTGCTCCTGTACCCAGCCCCTGCTCCTGTACCCAGCCCCTGCTCCTGTACCCAGCCCCTCTCCTGTACCCAGCTCCTGCTCCTGTACCCAGCTCCTGCCCCTGTACTCAGCCCCTCTCCTGTACCCAGCCCCTCTCCTGTACCCAGCCCCTGCCCCTGTACCCAGCCCCTGCCCCTGTACCCAGCCCCTGCTCCTGTACCCAGCCCCAGCCCCTCTCCTGTACCCAGCCCCTGCTCCTGTACCCAGCCCCTGCTCCTGTACCCAGCCCCTGCTCCTGTACCCAGCCCCTCTCCTGTACTCAGCCCCTCTCCTGTACCCAGCCCCTGCACCTGTACCCAGCCCCTGTACCCAGCCCCTGCTCCTGTACCCAGCCCCTGCTCCTGTACCCAGCCCCTGCACCTGTACCCAGCCCCTGCTCCTGTACCCAGCCCCTGCTCCTGTTCCCAGCCCCTGCTCCTGTACCCAGCCCCTCTCCTGTACCCAGCCCCTGCTCCTGTACCCAGCCCCTGCTCCTGTACCCAGCCCCTGCTCCTGTACCCAGCCCCTCTCCTGTACCCAGCCCCTGCTCCTGTACCCAGCCCCTGCTCCTGTACCCAGCCCCTCTCCTGTACCCAGCCCCTGCTCCTGTACCCAGCCCCTGCTCCTGTACCCAGCCCCTCTCCTGTACCCAGCCCCTCTCCTGTACCCAGCCCCTCTCCTGTACCCAGCCCCTGCTCCTGTACCCAGCCCCTGTTCCTGTACTCAGCCCCTCTCCTGCACCCAGCCCCTGCTCCTGTACCCAGCCCCTCTCCTGTACCCAGCCCCTGCTCCTGTACCCAACCCCTGCTCCTGTACCCAGCCCCTGCACCCTGCCCCTGCACCCAGCCCCTGCTCCTGTACCCAGCCCCTGCTCCTGTACCCAGCCCCTCTCCTGTACCCAGCCCCTGCTCCTGTACCCAGCCCCTCTCCTGTACCCAGCCCCTGCCCCTGTACCCAGCCCCTGCCCCTGTACCCAGCCCCTGCCCCTGTACCCAGCCCCTGCTCCTGTACCCAGCCCCTGCTCCTGTACCCAGCCCCTGCTCCTGTACCCAGCCCCTGTTCCTGTACTCAGCCCCTGCTCCTGTACCCAGCCCCTGCTCCTGTACCCAGCCCCTCTCCTGTACCCAGCCCCTGCTCCTGTACCCAGCTCCTCTCCTGTACCCAACCCCTCTACTGTACCCAGCCCCTGCTCCTGTACCCAGCCCCTGCCCCTGTACCCAGCCCCTGCTCCTGTACCCAGCCCCAGCCCCTCTCCTGTACCCAGCCCCTGCTCCTGTACCCAGCCCCTGCTCCTGTACCCAGCCCCTGCTCCTGTACTCAGCCCCTGCTCCTGTACTCAGCCCCTCTCCTGTACCCAGACCCTGCTCCTGTACCCAGCCCCTCTCCTGTACCCAGCCCCTCTCCTGTACCCAGCCCCTGCTCCTGTACCCAGCCCCTGCTCCTGTACTCAGCCCCTCTCCTGTACCCAGCCCCTGCTCCTGTACCCAGCCCCAGCCCCTCTCCTGTACCCAGCCCCTGCTCCTGTACCCAGCCCCTGCTCCTGTACCCAGCCCCTGCTCCTGTACCCAGCCCCTCTCCTGTACCCAGCCCCTGCTCCTGTACCCAGCCCCTCTCCTGTACCCAGCCCCTGCTCCTGTACCCAGCCCCTGCTCCTGTACCCAGCCCCTGCTCCTGTACCCAGCCCCTCTCCTGTACCCAGCCCCTCTCCTGTACCCAGCCCCTCTCCTGTACCCAGCCCCTCTCCCGCACCCAGCCCCTGCTCCTGTACGCAACCCCTCTCCTGTACCCAGCCCCTGCTCCTGTACCCAGCTCCTGCTCCTGTACCCAGCCCCTCTCCTGTACCCAGCCTCTGCTCCTGTACTCAGCCCCTCTCCTGCACCCAGCCCCTGCTCCTGTACCCAGCCCCTGCTCCTGTACCCAGCCCCTGCTCCTGTACCCAGCCCCTGCTCCTGTACCCAGCCCCTGCTCCTGTACTCAGCCCCTCTCCCGCACCCAGCCCCTGCTCCTGTACCCAGCCCCTCTCCTGTACCCAGCCTCAGCCCCTGCTCCTGTACCCAGCCCCTGCTCCTGTACCCAGCCCCTGCTCCTGTACCCAGCCCCTGCTCCTGCACCCAGCCCCTGCTCCTGTACCCAGCCTCTCTCCTGTACCCAGCCCCTGCTCCTGTACCCAGCCCCTCTCCTGTACCCAGCCCCTGCTCCTGTACCCAGCCCCTCTCCTGTACCCAGCCCCTGCTCCTGTACCCAGCCCCTCTCCTGTACC
Organism: Pseudophryne corroboree; assembly: GCF_028390025.1. Lineage (NCBI taxonomy): Eukaryota > Metazoa > Chordata > Amphibia > Anura > Myobatrachidae > Pseudophryne > Pseudophryne corroboree. Next base: position 20,770,191 of record NC_086444.1, on the reverse strand, counting down.
CAGCCCTGTACCCAGCCCCTGCTCCTGTACCCAGCCCCTGCTCCTGTACCCAGCCCCTCTCCTGTACCCAGCCCCTGCTCCTGTACCCAGCCCCTGCTCCTGTACCCAGCCCCTCTCCTGTACCCAGCCCCTCTCCTGTACCCAGCCCCTGCTCCTGTACCCAGCCCCTCTCCTGTACCCAGCCCCTGCTCCTGTACCCAGCCCCTGCACCCTGCCCCTGCTCCTGTACCCAGCCCCTGCTCCTGTACCCAGCTCCTCTCCTGAACCCAACCCCTCTCCTGTACCCAGCCCCTGCTCCTGTACCCAGCCCCTCTCCTGTACCCAGCCCCTGCCCCTGTACCCAGCCCCTGCTCCTGTACCCAGCCCCAGCCCCTCTCCTGTACCCAGCCCCTGCTCCTGTACCCAGCCCCTGCTCCTGTACCCAGCCCCTGCCCCTGTACCCAGCCCCTGCTCCTGTACCCAGCCCCAGCCCCTCTCCTGTACCCAGCCCCTGCTCCTGTACCCAGCCCCTGCTCCTGTACCCAGCCCCTGCTCCTGTACCCAGCCCCTCTCCTGTACCCAGCCCCTGCTCCTGTACCCAGCCCCTGCTCCTGTACCCTGCCCCTGCTCCTGTACCCAGCCCCTCTCCTGTACCCAGCCCCTGCTCCTGTACCCAGCCCCTGCTCCTGTACCCAGCCCCTCTCCTGTACCCAGCCCCTGCTCCTGTACCCAGCCCCTGCTCCTGTACCCAGCCCCTCTCCTGTACCCAGCCCCTGCTCCTGTACCCAGCCCCTGCTCCTGTACCCAGCTCCTCTCCTGTACCCAACCCCTCTCCTGTACCCACCCCCTGCTCCTGTACCCAGCCCCTGCTCCTGTACCCAGCCCCTGCTCCTGTACTCAGCCCCTGCTCCTGTACCCAGCCCCTCTCCTGTACCCAGCCCCTGCTCCTGTACCCAGCCCCTGCTCCTGTACCCAGCCCCTGCTCCTGTACTCAGCCCCTGTACCCAGCCCCTGCTCCTGTACCCAGCCCCTGTACCCAGCCCCTGCTCCTGTACCCAGCCCCTGCACCTGTACCCAGCCCCTGTACCCAGCCCCTGCTCCTGTACCCAGCCCCTGCTCCTGTTCCCAGCCCCTGCTCCTGTACCCAGCCCCTGCTCCTGTACCCAGCCCCTGCTCCTGTTCCCAGCCCCTGCTCCTGTACCCAGCCCCTGCTCCTGTACCCAGCCCCTCTCCTGTACCCAGCCCCTCTCCTGTACCCAGCCCCTCTCCTGTACCCAGCCCCTGCTCCTGTACTCAGCCCCTCTCCCGCACCCAGCCCCTGCTCCTGTACCCAGCCCCTCTCCTGTACCCAGCCCCTGCTCCTGTACCCAGCTCTTGCTCCTGTACCCAGCCCCTCTCCTGTACCCAGCCCCTCTCCTGTACCCAGCCCCTGCTCCTGTACTCAGCCCCTCTCCCGCACCCAGCCCCTCTCCTGTACCCAGCCCCTCTCCTGTACCCAGCCCCTGCTCCTGTACCCAGCTCTTGCTCCTGTACCCAGCCCCTGCTCCTGTACCCAGCCCCTCTCCTGTACCCAGCCTCTGCTCCTGTACCCAGCCCCTGCTCCTGTGCCCAGCGCCTGCTCCTGTACCCAGCCCCTGCTCCTGTACCCAGCCCCTGCACCCTGCCCCTGCTCCTGTACCCAGCCCCTGCTCCTGTACCCAGCTCCTCTCCTGTACCCAACCCCTCTCCTGTACCCAGCCCCTGCTCCTGTACCCAGCCCCTCTCCTGTACCCAGCCCCTGCCCCTGTACCCAGCCCCTGCTCCTGTACCCAGCCCCTGCTCCTGTACCCAGCCCCTGCCCCTGTACCCAGCCCCTGCTCCTGTACCCAGCCCCAGCCCCTCTCCTGTACCCAGCCCCTGCTCCTGTACCCAGCCCCTGCTCCTGTACCCAGCCCCTGCTCCTGTACCCAGCCCCTCTCCTGTACCCAGCCCCTGCTCCTGTACCCAGCCCCTGCTCCTGTACCCTGCCCCTGCTCCTGTACCCAGCCCCTCTCCTGTACCCAGCCCCTGCTCCTGTACCCAGCCCCTGCTCCTGTACCCAGCCCCTCTCCTGTACCCAGCCCCTGCTCCTGTACCCAGCCCCTGCTCCTGTACCCAGCCCCTCTCCTGTACCCAGCCCCTGCTCCTGTACCCAGCCCCTGCTCCTGTACCCAGCTCCTCTCCTGTACCCAACCCCTCTCCTGTACCCACCCCCTGCTCCTGTACCCAGCCCCTGCTCCTGTACCCAGCCCCTGCTCCTGTACTCAGCCCCTGCTCCTGTACCCAGCCCCTCTCCTGTACCCAGCCCCTGCTCCTGTACCCAGCCCCTGCTCCTGTACCCAGCCCCTGCTCCTGTACTCAGCCCCTGTACCCAGCCCCTGCTCCTGTACCCAGCCCCTGCACCTGTACCCAGCCCCTGTACCCAGCCCCTGCTCCTGTACCCAGCCCCTGCTCCTGTTCCCAGCCCCTGCTCCTGTACCCAGCCCCTGCTCCTGTACCCAGCCCCTGCTCCTGTTCCCAGCCCCTGCTCCTGTACCCAGCCCCTGCTCCTGTACCCAGCCCCTCTCCTGTACCCAGCCCCTGCTCCTGTACCCAGCCCCTGCTCCTGTACTCAGCCCCTCTCCCGCACCCAGCCCCTGCTCCTGTACCCAGCCCCTCTCCTGTACCCAGCCCCTGCTCCTGTACCCAGCTCTTGCTCCTGTACCCAGCCCCTCTCCTGTACCCAGCCCCTCTCCTGTACCCAGCCCCTGCTCCTGTACTCAGCCCCTCTCCCGCACCCAGCCCCTGCTCCTGTACCCAGCCCCTCTCCTGTACCCAGCCCCTCTCCTGTACCCAGCCCCTGCTCCTGTACCCAGCCCCTCTCCTGTACCCAGCCCCTCTCCTGTACCCAGCCCCTGCTCCTGTACCCAGCTCTTGCTCCTGTACCCAGCCCCTGCTCCTGTACCCAGCCCCTCTCCTGTACCCAGCCTCTGCTCCTGTACCCAGCCCCTGCTCCTGTGCCCAGCGCCTGCTCCTGTACCCAGCCCCTGTTCCTGTACTCAGCCCCTCTCCTGCACCCAGCCCCTGCTCCTGTACCCAGCCCCTCTCCTGTACCCAGCCTCTGCTCCTGTACCCAGCCCCTGCTCCTGTACCCAGCTCCTGCGCCTGTACCCAGCCCCTGCTCCTGTACCCAGCCCCTGCTCCTGTACCCAGCCCCTGCACCTGTACCCAGCCCCTCTCCTGTACCCAGCCTCTGCTCCTGTACCCAGCCCCTCTCCTGTACCCAGCTCCTGCTCCTGTACCCAGCCCCTGCTCCTGTACTCAGCCCCTGCTCCTGTACTCAGCCCCTCTCCTGTACCCAGCCCCTGCTCCTGTACTCAGCCCATCTCCTGTACCCAGCCCCTGCTCCTGTACCCAGCCTCTCTCCTGTACCCAGCCCCTGCTCCTGTACCCAGCCTCTCTCCTGTACCCAGCCCCTCTCCTGTACCCAGCCCCTCTCCTGTACCCAGCCCCTGCCCCTGTACCCAGCCCCTCTCCTGTACCCAGCCCCTGCTCCTGTACCCAGCCCCTGCTCCTGTTCCCAGCCCCTGCTCCTGTACCCAGCCCCTCTCCTGTACCCAGCTCCTGCCCCTGTACCCAGCCCCTGCCCCTGTACCCAGCCCCTGCTCCTGTACCCAGCCCCTGCTCCTGTACCCAGCCCCTCTCCTGTACCCAGCCCCTGCCCCTGTACCCAGCCCCTGCCCCTGTACCCAGCCCCTCTCCTGTACCCAGCCCCTGCTCCTGTTCCCAGCCCCTGCTCCTGTACCCAGCCCCTCTCCTGTACCCAGCCCCTGCCGCTGTACCCAGCCCCTGCTCCTGTACCCAGCCCCAGCCCCTCTCCTGTACCCAGCCCCTGCACCCTGCCCCTGCTCCTGTACCCAGCCCCTGCTCCTGTACCCAGCTCCTCTCCTGAACCCAACCCCTCTCCTGTACCCAGCCCCTGCTCCTGTACCCAGCCCCTCTCCTGTACCCAGCCCCTGCCCCTGTACCCAGCCCCTGCTCCTGTACCCAGCCCCAGCCCCTCTCCTGTACCCAGCCCCTGCTCCTGTACCCAGCCCCTGCTCCTGTACCCAGCCCCTGCCCCTGTACCCAGCCCCTGCTCCTGTACCCAGCCCCAGCCCCTCTCCTGTACCCAGCCCCTGCTCCTGTACCCAGCCCCTGCTCCTGTACCCAGCCCCTGCTCCTGTACCCAGCCCCTCTCCTGTACCCAGCCCCTGCTCCTGTACCCAGCCCCTGCTCCTGTACCCTGCCCCTGCTCCTGTACCCAGCCCCTCTCCTGTACCCAGCCCCTGCTCCTGTACCCAGCCCCTGCTCCTGTACCCAGCCCCTCTCCTGTACCCAGCCCCTGCTCCTGTACCCAGCCCCTGCTCCTGTACCCAGCCCCTCTCCTGTACCCAGCCCCTGCTCCTGTACCCAGCCCCTGCTCCTGTACCCAGCTCCTCTCCTGTACCCAACCCCTCTCCTGTACCCACCCCCTGCTCCTGTACCCAGCCCCTGCTCCTGTACCCAGCCCCTGCTCCTGTACTCAGCCCCTGCTCCTGTACCCAGCCCCTCTCCTGTACCCAGCCCCTGCTCCTGTACCCAGCCCCTGCTCCTGTACCCAGCCCCTGCTCCTGTACTCAGCCCCTGTACCCAGCCCCTGCTCCTGTACCCAGCCCCTGCACCTGTACCCAGCCCCTGTACCCAGCCCCTGCTCCTGTACCCAGCCCCTGCTCCTGTTCCCAGCCCCTGCTCCTGTACCCAGCCCCTGCTCCTGTACCCAGCCCCTGCTCCTGTTCCCAGCCCCTGCTCCTGTACCCAGCCCCTCTCCTGTACCCAGCCCCTGCTCCTGTACCCAGCCCCTGCTCCTGTACTCAGCCCCTCTCCCGCACCCAGCCCCTGCTCCTGTACCCAGCCCCTCTCCTGTACCCAGCCCCTGCTCCTGTACCCAGCTCTTGCTCCTGTACCCAGCCCCTCTCCTGTACCCAGCCCCTCTCCTGTACCCAGCCCCTGCTCCTGTACTCAGCCCCTCTCCCGCACCCAGCCCCTGCTCCTGTACCCAGCCCCTCTCCTGTACCCAGCCCCTCTCCTGTACCCAGCCCCTGCTCCTGTACCCAGCCCCTCTCCTGTACCCAGCCCCTCTCCTGTACCCAGCCCCTGCTCCTGTACCCAGCTCTTGCTCCTGTACCCAGCCCCTGCTCCTGTACCCAGCCCCTCTCCTGTACCCAGCCTCTGCTCCTGTACCCAGCCCCTGCTCCTGTGCCCAGCGCCTGCTCCTGTACCCAGCCCCTGTTCCTGTACTCAGCCCCTCTCCTGCACCCAGCCCCTGCTCCTGTACCCAGCCCCTCTCCTGTACCCAGCCTCTGCTCCTGTACCCAGCCCCTGCTCCTGTACCCAGCTCCTGCGCCTGTACCCAGCCCCTGCTCCTGTACCCAGCCCCTGCTCCTGTACCCAGCCCCTGCACCTGTACCCAGCCCCTCTCCTGTACCCAGCCTCTGCTCCTGTACCCAGCCCCTCTCCTGTACCCAGCTCCTGCTCCTGTACCCAGCCCCTGCTCCTGTACTCAGCCCCTGCTCCTGTACTCAGCCCCTCTCCTGTACCCAGCCCCTGCTCCTGTACTCAGCCCATCTCCTGTACCCAGCCCCTGCTCCTGTACCCAGCCTCTCTCCTGTACCCAGCCCCTGCTCCTGTACCCAGCCTCTCTCCTGTACCCAGCCCCTCTCCTGTACCCAGCCCCTCTCCTGTACCCAGCCCCTGCTCCTGTACCCAGCCCCTGCTCCTGTTCCCAGCCCCTGCTCCTGTACCCAGCCCCTCTCCTGTACCCAGCTCCTGCCCCTGTACCCAGCCCCTGCCCCTGTACCCAGCCCCTGCTCCTGTACCCAGCCCCTGCTCCTGTACCCAGCCCCTCTCCTGTACCCAGCCCCTGCCCCTGTACCCAGCCCCTGCCCCTGTACCCAGCCCCTCTCCTGTACCCAGCCCCTGCTCCTGTTCCCAGCCCCTGCTCCTGTACCCAGCCCCTCTCCTGTACCCAGCCTCTCTCCTGTACCCAGCCCCTCTCCTGTACCCAGCCCCTCTCCTGTACCCAGCCCCTGCCCCTGTACCCAGCCCCTCTCCTGTACCCAGCCCCTGCTCCTGTACCCAGCCCCTGCTCCTGTTCCCAGCCCCTGCTCCTGTACCCAGCCCCTCTCCTGTACCCAGCTCCTGCCCCTGTACCCAGCCCCTGCCCCTGTACCCAGCCCCTGCTCCTGTACCCAGCCCCTGCTCCTGTACCCAGCCCCTCTCCTGTACCCAGCCCCTGCCCCTGTACCCAGCCCCTGCCCCTGTACCCAGCCCCTCTCCTGTACCCAGCCCCTGCTCCTGTTCCCAGCCCCTGCTCCTGTACCCAGCCCCTCTCCTGTACCCAGCCCCTGCCGCTGTACCCAGCCCCTGCCCCTGTACCCAGCCCCTGCTCCTGTACCCAGCCCCTGCTCCTGTACCCAGCCCCAGCCCCTCTCCTGTACTCAGCCCCTCTCCTGTACTCAGCCCCTCTCCTGTACCCAGCCCCTCTCCTGTACCCAGCCCCTGCTCCTGTACCCAGCTCCTGCTCCTGTACCCAGCCCCTGCTCCTGTACCCAGCCCCTGTACCCAGCCCCTGCCCCTGTACCCAGCCCCTGCCCCTGTACCCAGCCCCTGCTTCTGTACCCAGCCCCTGCACCCAGCCCCTCTCCTGTACCCAGCTCCTGCTCCTGTACCCAGCCCCTGCTCCTGTACTCATCCCCTCTCCTGTACCCAGCCCCTCTCCTGTACCCAGCCCCTGTTCCTGTACCCAGCCCCTGCTCCTGTACCCAGCTCCTCTCCTGTACCCAGCCCCTGCTCCTGTACCCAGCCCCTCTCCTGTACCCAGCTCCTGCTCCTGTACCCAGCACCTCTCCTGTACCCAGCCCCTGCTCCTGTACCCAGCCCCTCTCCTGTACCCAGCCCCTGCTCCTGTACCCAGCCCCTGTCCTGTACCCAGCCCCTCTCCTGTACCCAGCCCCTCTCCTGTACCCAGCCCCTGCTCCTGTACCCAGCTCCTGCTCCTGTACCCAGCCCCTGCTCCTGTACCCAGCCCCTCTCCTGTACCCAGCCCCTCTCCTGTACCCAGCTCCTGCTCCTGTACCCAGCCCCTGCTCCTGTACTCAGCCCCTCTCCTGTACCCAGCCCCTGCTCCTGTACCCAGCCCCTGCTCCTGTACCCAGCCCCTCTCCTGTACCCAGCCCCTGCTCCTGTACCCAGCCCCTGTCCTGTACCCAGCCCCTGCTCCTGTACCCAGCCCCTGCTCCTGTACCCAGCCCCTGTACCTGTACCCAGCCCCTCTCCTGTACCCAGCCCCTGCACCTGTACCCAGCCCCTGCTCCTGTACCCAGTCCCTGCTCCTGTACCCAGCCCCTCTCCTGTACCCAGCCCCTGCCCCTGTACCCAGTCCCTGCACCTGTACCCAGCCCCACTCCTGTACCCAGCCCCTGCTCCTGTACCCAGCCCCTGCCCCTGTACCCAGCCCCTGCTCCTGTACCCAGCCCCTGCTCCTGTACCCAGCCCCTCTCCTGTACCCAGCCCCTGCTCCTGTACCCAGCCCCTGCTCCTGTACCCAGCCCCTGCTCCTGTACCCAGCCCCTCTCCTGTACCCAGCCCCTGCTCCTGTACCCAGCCCCTCTCCTGTACCCAGCCCCTGCACCTGTACCCAGCCCCTGCTCCTGTACCCAGCCCCTCTCCTGTACCCAGCTCCTGCTCCTGTACCCAGCCCCTCTCCTGTACCCAGCCCCTCTCCTGTACCCAGCCCCTGTTCCTGTACCCAGCCCCTGCTCCTGTACTCAGCCCCTCTCCTGTACCCAGCCCCTGCTCCTGTACCCAGCCCCTCTCCTGTACTCAGCCCCTCTCCTGTACCCAGACCCTGCTCCTGTACCCAGCCCCTGCTCCTGTACCCAGCTCCTCTCCTGTACCCAGCCCCTCTCCTGTACCCAGCCCCTCTCCTGTACTCAGCCCCTCTCCTGTACCCAGCCCCTGCTCCTGTACCCAGCCCCTGCTCCTGTACCCAGCCCCTGCTCCTGTACCCAGCCCCAGCTCCTGTACCCAGCCCCAGCCCCTGCTCCTGTACCCAGCCCCAGCCCCTCTCCTGTACCCAGCCCCTGCTCCTGTACCCAGCCCCTGCTCCTGTACCCAGCCCCAGCCCCTCTCCTGTACCCAGCCCCTGCTCCTGTACCCAGCCCCAGCCCCTCTCCTGTACTCAGCCCCTCTCCTGTACTCAGCCCCTCTCCTGTACCCAGCTCCTCTCCTGTACTCAGCCCCTCTCCTGTACCCAGCCCCTCTCCTGTACCCAGCCCCTGCTCCTGTACCCAGCCCCAGCTCCTGTACCCAGCCCCAGCCCCTGCTCCTGTACCCAGCCCCAGCCCCTCTCCTGTACCCAGCCCCTGCTCCTGTACCCAGCCCCTGCTCCTGTACCCAGCCCCAGCCCCTCTCCTGTACCCAGCCCCTGCTCCTGTACCCAGCCCCAGCCCCTCTCCTGTACTCAGCCCCTCTCCTGTACTCAGCCCCTCTCCTGTACCCAGCTCCTCTCCTGTACTCAGCCCCTCTCCTGTACTCAGCCCCTCTCCTGTACTCAGCCCCTCTCCTGTACCCAGCTCCTCTCCTGTACTCAGCCCCTCTCCTGTACCCAGCCCCTGCTCCTGTACCCAGCCCCAGCCCCTCTCCTGTACCCAGCCCCTGCTCCTGTACCCAGCCCCAGCCCCTCTCCTGTACCCAGCCCCTGCTCCTGTACCCAGCCCCAGCCCCTCTCCTGTACTCAGCCCCTCTCCTGTACCCAGCTCCTGCTCCTGTACCCAGCCCCTCTCCTGTACTCAGCCCCTGCACCTGTACCCAGCCCCTGCTCCTGTACCCAGCCCCTCTCCTGTACCCAGCCCCTCTCCTACACCCAGCCCCTGCTCCTGTACTCAGCCCCTCTCCTGTACCCAGCCCCTGCTCCTGTACCCAGCCCCTGCTCCTGTACCCAGCCCCTGCTCCTGTACCCAGCCCTGTGTGTGAGTGTGTCAGCACCCTTTGCTGTACCCAGCCCCTCTCTTTGTGTTAATGATTGTGTGTCTATATGCTGGAGGTTTGGTGTCTGTGTTCAGTCTCGGTGGTGGTGACTGTGTGTTGTTTGGAATATGGAGGTTTGGTGTCTGTGTTCAGTCTCGGTGGTGGTGACTGAGTGTTGTTTGGAGTATGGAGGTTTGGTGTCTGTGTTCAGTCTTGGTGGTGGTGAATGAGTGTTGTTTGGAGTATGGAGGTTTGGTGTCTGTGTTCAGTCTTGGTGGTGGTGACTGAGTGTTGTTTGGAATATGGAGGTTTGGGGTCTGTGTTCAGTCTCGGTGGTGGTGACTGAGTGTTGTTTGGAGTATAGAGGTTTGGTGTCTGTGTTCAGTCTCGGTGGTGGTGACTGAGTGTTGTTTGGAGTATGGAGGTTTGGTGTCTGTGTTCAGTCTCGGTGGTGGTGACTAAGTGTTGTTTGGAATATGGAGGTTTGGTGTCTGTGTTCAGTCTTGGTGGTGGTGACTGAGTGTTGTTTGGAATATGGAGGTTTGGGGTCTGTGTTCAGTCTCGGTGGTGGTGACTGAGTGTTGTTTGGAATATGGAGGTTTGGTGTCTGTGTTCAGTCTCGTGGTGGTGACTGAGTGTTGTTTGGAGTATGGAGGTTTGGTGTCTGTGTTCAGTCTTGGTGGTGGTGACTGAGTGTTGTTTGGAATATGGAGGTTTGGTGTCTGTGTTCAGTCTCGGTGGTGGTGACTGAGTGTTGTTTGGAGTATGGAGATTTGGTGTCTGTGTTCAGTCTCGGTGGTGGTGACTGAGTGTTGTTTGGAATATGGAGGTTTGGTGTCTGTGTTCAGTCTCGGTGGTGGTGAATGAGTGTTGTTTGGAATATGGAGGTTTGCGGTCTGTGTTCAGTCTCGGTGGTGGTGACTGAGTGTTGTTTGGAATATGGAGGTGTGGCCGGAGGGACCCCAGCCACGAGGAGAATGGTGGCTGCGGCACTGAAGGTGTTAACCCTCGTGCCCGGCGCCATATTAAGAGACAATGGGCGCTTGGCGCCACTTTTAAACCGTACACTGGTGCTAAGCGCCATCTTTAAATGTAGTGTGGGTGCTAGGCACCGGGTATTTAAAAATATATTTAATACTGTGTGTTTAAGGCAATAGGCACAGTTGTAAGATTGCACATTTACATTGCATGCAAATGCCAGCACTTAGAAGGAATGTGTAAGCTGTGTTGGTTTTAAAATGCATTTACGTTTGTGGACAAATGGCTTGGAAGCTTCTCACCTAGGAATTGAGATGCTGATGACCCTGGCACCTGGCACCTGGAAAGGGGTGTATGGACAAGCCATTTGTTTGAGATTGAGATGTGTCTCTGTGTAACTTTCTAGACACATGCAGGTGAAAGGATTTGTTGCTGTCTTCTCTGAATATTGTGTGAACTGGGTTTGCATGGAGATGTTAGAGGAGACAGGAACATGTTAATCAGATTGTGTTTCACAAATGCAAACTAGTGGGTTTCATTCAACAACAGTTTGATGTAACATTTCTTAGGCTGCATTATGTGTGATGCAGATTATGTTTCATTCACAATATAAGAACGTTGTCTATGTGTGAGAGGGTGAATGCAATTGAAATGCAAGTTATATTTACATTTGTGAAAGAGACAGGAAGATGATAATCAGATTGTGTTTGGGAAAGCCACTGGTTTGGTTATATATGAAGAGGAGCAGGAATGTGCTTTATCTAAGTCTTAACTTTTGAAATGTAAACTTGTATTTCTTTATATTTTCTGCGATAACCTGATTGGTTGGAGAAGACAGGGAGGGCTTACCCCCCTGTGGTACTGTGTGTAGAACTGGGATAAAAAGAGGATGCCTGTGAGCCTCCAAGTGTATTGTAACATCTTCTTCTGCTGAAAAGATCTTGATTGTATGCTGTTGCCCCTAGCAATAGGGAGGAGCCTTTTTAAAGGTTATTTGAGCAATAAACACCTTTGCCTCAAGAAGACTGCTTCATCTTGTGACCAACAGGGTTAGGCCAAACCTAGCCCCGTTCTCCGGCTGTCCAGGGAAGCACCTGACGTCTCCAAGCTCCGCCTTCCGCCAGCTACCGGTAGAGGCCTAGCAAGTGGCTAGAGGGGATTCGTCAACACCACACAGCTGTGGTAAGGCAGTGCGTCGGCACATACAGAGCAGAACCGTGGTTCCAAACGCCACGGCAGGTTAGGAGTTTGGTGGTGGCAGCAAGAACCCGCCCACAGCGCAGTGGGTGGAGTCAGTAACAGGCGGTTACTGACGGTAAGCGGGAATCCCCTATGTGGTCAGGCCTCGTGCGGCTTGACCTTCCATTCTGTGCGCAGTCAACGGGACGCGGAAGCAGCGAGTGCTCCCGTACGGCACCGTCCTGTCACAGAAATTGGTGGCATAGTGGTGGGATAATCCCAGGCGGCTTTTCATCACCCGATTGGAGAAGCCGAGTTACTCAGGAGAGGAGTAACTGCAGCGCAGGAGAACGCACAAGATGGCGGAATTCAGCGGATTGTCCAAGTGCGATTTGGAGATCGTGTGCCAGGAGAAGGGTGTGGATATCCCTTCCAACGCGTCCAGAATCGTTATGAAGGCGGCGCTCAGGAGCGTGGAGGAGTCTCATCGGGCGGAGGTGGAGAGCACTGACGGCGTCAGCATCGCAGAGGACGGCCCAACAGTGGACCTTCGTAAGGAACCGGTGAGAACCACAAGCCCCGCCCTCTCTCACAGCAGCAATGTTTCCCAGCAATCCCTAGCAGGGCCAGGATCCCAACGTCCCAGGGGGGGCGACCCGGATACCCTAGCAGATCGGCTAGCGGAATTGGGGGAAAGGGCAACGGAGCAAGAACGCATGCTTGTCATCCGGATGTGGCATGCGGAGCGGGCACCACAGGCCGTGGTACCCCGGGAGCCGTTGTCAGCTGTTGTACACAGATCGGGACGCATTCAGTTTGCCAAGTTTGCAGACAGTGACGGGGACATTGATGGACATTTGCAAGTCTTTGAGAGGACTTGTAAACTACATGATCTACCCAAGTCAGAGTGGGTGAGACACCTTGTGCCCACTCTGCATGGAGAGGCCTTGGAGGCCTATCGAGGAGTGGCGACGGAGGACTGTGGGAACTACGACGAAGTCGAGAAGGCCCTCCTCCAGCGATTCTTCATCACTCCAGAGTCTTACAGGAAGAAGTTCAGAGACTTGCCTAAGAATCCTAGCAGCACCCATGAGCAGTTCGCCACCCAGCTGCGGCAGTACGTGGTGAAGTGGGTGAAGGATTCGGAAGCCACTACATGGGACGCACTGATCGACCTGATCTGCAGGGAGCAGTTCTACCGCAGGTGCGCCCAAGAAGTGAAGGAGTGGGTGCTAGATCGGGAGCCACCCAGCTTAAAGATGGCTGCCCAATTAGCCGACAAGTATGTGGCAATTCGGCCACGGGGGCAGAAGCGCCCCGCCAGCAGCCAGCTACAACAGACTGTACCACCAAGGGGACCCCCCTCTTCAACTCATCACCCCCAAAGACAAGCATCTTCCAACCCGGGTGCTCTTGGCCAGCAACCGCACCGCAGCGTCCCTGCAACTGATCAGAGATCATCGGTGCCACGACTGGAGAAGAAGTGCTACGGCTGTGGGAAAATCGGACATCTGAGGATGAACTGTCCTGCATCCCAAGCACCCCAGACTCGTGCCCCAAATCCGAGTGCTGGAGCCCGGATCGCTTGTTTGACGAGAGGAGATGAGCCTACAGAGACTGTTCCCCCTCCAGTCTGTCCGATGGAGTGTGGCGAGAGACAGGTGCACTCTGCGGAGAGAGTAACCTGCATGGCCAAAAAGCCCCTACACAACATGTGGAGGCACCTGCAGTCAGTCCACGTGGGACCCCTGCAGGGAGAAGGCCTAAGAGACTCTGGGGCCTCAATCACTGTGGTGAGCCCCCACCTTATAGATCCTGCTGCAGTATTGCAGGGTCGCACTGCCACGGTCACCCTGGCAGAAGGAACAGAAAAAGCGGTTCCCATGGCAAGAGTCTACCTGGACTGGGGAGCTGGACCAGAGTTGCGAGAAGTTGCCGTCATGGATGGTCTCCCAACTGATGTGGTCCTAGGAAATGATCTGGGTGGTGGGATCGTCACTATGTTTGTTGGCGCCATTCCCCAGAGTCAAATTCCACAACCACCGTTGACATCAGCTGCTCCAGCACAGCCCAGCCCAGAGGAAAAGACTACAGCTGCTAGACAACTGCCAGCACAGCCAACCACAGCATCAACCAGCCCAGAGGAAAAGATTACAGCGGCTAGATCAGTACATCGACCCCGCATGCCTTTTGCCTCAGGTATGCCTACGTCCCCTAGCAACGCAGAGGATGTCGGTTCCAGCTCGTTTGATCCTGTGGGGGTGCCCAATGATGCTCCTGACCCAAGTGGTTTGCCAACTCCGGCGGTGAGTATGAGAAACCACACCGACTTTTCCATGACTGACCCCTACCAGACTGTCCCTAGTAGTCCCCACCTAGATCCCCCTGTAGAGTGTCCCAATTTAGGAGAGATTGAGGGCCACAGGCAGGAGTTTAGGGAGGTTCAACTCTCTGACCCATCCCCGAAAGGCATGAGGCGCCACTCTGGCAGCGGCCTTGACAGGGTTGGGGCGGGAAGTTTGACCTGGCGGGAAGGGTTAAGGTACAGGGTAGTCAGGAAAGTGGGAGGGGATAGACCAGATAGGGAATGTGTCCAACTGGTCCCCTCAGGGAACGTTCCTGCGCAACCGGTGTCGGTTGCCAGCGAAACCCCTTTGGACAGTAACCCGGAGACAGACCGTACCCTGAAGTGCCTGACACAGAGCTTACCCTGGTCTGGAATGTCGGATGACGCCAAGACCAACTGTAAGGCTGGTGCCATGCGTTGGCAGCCGGGGCACTCCAGCGTTTGTGGTGTCTCTGAGCCTCTGCCCATAGGAGAACCCTTGCAGCAAGTTGCTGTGGACATAGCAGGTCCCCTGCCTGTGCACAGTAGATCGGGGAAGACACGCAGCCTCGCTGTAGTGGATGCCACACAGGAGCCAGAGGCTGGTGGTCTGGCCGCCATCACTGTGGCACAGGTAGCGGACGAGGAGGAAGGAGTAGGCCTAGGTGACAGGGTAGGTTTCCCAAGTCATAGGTCGACCGAAGAGGATTGGAGGGCAGGTCTGACAGTTAGGGCAGACAGTTGCCAGATAGGTATGACGGAGGTGCAGTGCCTGGGGCACCATGTGGGAGGAGACAGGGGTAGGCCCAACCCAGAGGGGGTGGAGGCAACCAGAGGCTGTTCCCGACCCACATCACCCAGACCGGTACTGACCTTAGAACCTGTAAGGCCCTACGGACATGTTGTCATTGACTTTAGTCCTGTAGTGAACCCCTTGACAGAGATGGCTAGGAAGGGCATTCCCAAGTCAGTGGACTTTGCACCCGCTTGCGAGTTGGCATTCCAGTCATTGAAGGAGGCTCGGGTACCTGCTCCAGTGCTGATGGCGCACATTCTTGACCAGGACTGTGTGTTACGAACTATTGCGCCACTGCACGGACTGGGAGCAGTACCGAGCCAGAAAGAGCCATATGGGCAGGAGCACCCTGTGGCCTGGTTGAGCAGTATACTGCTATTGTGGGAGGTGGGGTATGCCACAGTTGGGACACCGTGGGTGGCACTTGTTTGTAACCGGCCCCCCACCGTGGTGACTTACCACCTACCGGTTAGGTGGCTGCAACCTACCTTGGGGGAATTGGACAGACTTTTGTGGTGGAGCCTTGAACTTGGACTTCAGGTGGACTACTTGAACATTGTGCACCCACGAAGAGAGGCCCACTACACTATGGATGAACTGTCTAGGCCAGAGCCTACAACCCCCAGGTAGCGTCCTCTTCACCCCAACGGACTGCGGGACCAGGACCCAAATCGTTGGGACATGGGTCCCTGGTTGACCCGCTTGAATGGGGGGGGAGGAGTGTGGCCGGAGGGACCCCAGCCACGAGGAGAATGGTGGCTGCGGCACTGAAGGTGTTAACCCTCGTGCCCGGCGCCATATTAAGAGACAATGGGCGCTTGGCGCCACTTTTAAACCGTACACTGGTGCTAAGCGCCATCTTTAAATGTAGTGTGGGTGCTAGGCACCGGGTATTTAAAAATATATTTAATACTGTGTGTTTAAGGCAATAGGCACAGTTGTAAGATTGCACATTTACATTGCATGCAAATGCCAGCACTTAGAAGGAATGTGTAAGCTGTGTTGGTTTTAAAATGCATTTACGTTTGTGGACAAATGGCTTGGAAGCTTCTCACCTAGGAATTGAGATGCTGATGACCCTGGCACCTGGAAAGGGGTGTATGGACAAGCCATTTGTTTGAGATTGAGATGTGTCTCTGTGTAACTTTCTAGACACATGCAGGTGAAAGGATTTGTTGCTGTCTTCTCTGAATATTGTGTGAACTGGGTTTGCATGGAGATGTTAGAGGAGACAGGAACATGTTAATCAGATTGTGTTTCACAAATGCAAACTAGTGGGTTTCATTCAACAACAGTTTGATGTAACATTTCTTAGGCTGCATTATGTGTGATGCAGATTATGTTTCATTCACAATATAAGAACGTTGTCTATGTGTGAGAGGGTGAATGCAATTGAAATGCAAGTTATATTTACATTTGTGAAAGAGACAGGAAGATGATAATCAGATTGTGTTTGGGAAAGCCACTGGTTTGGTTATATATGAAGAGGAGCAGGAATGTGCTTTATCTAAGTCTTAACTTTTGAAATGTAAACTTGTATTTCTTTATATTTTCTGCGATAACCTGATTGGTTGGAGAAGACAGGGAGGGCTTACCCCCCTGTGGTACTGTGTGTAGAACTGGGATAAAAAGAGGATGCCTGTGAGCCTCCAAGTGTATTGTAACATCTTCTTCTGCTGAAAAGATCTTGATTGTATGCTGTTGCCCCTAGCAATAGGGAGGAGCCTTTTTAAAGGTTATTTGAGCAATAAACACCTTTGCCTCAAGAAGACTGCTTCATCTTGTGACCAACAGGGTTAGGCCAAACCTAGCCCCGTTCTCCGGCTGTCCAGGGAAGCACCTGACGTCTCCAAGCTCCGCCTTCCGCCAGCTACCGGTAGAGGCCTAGCAAGTGGCTAGAGGGGATTCGTCAACACCACACAGCTGTGGTAAGGCAGTGCGTCGGCACATACAGAGCAGAACCGTGGTTCCAAACGCCACGGCAGGTTAGTAGTTTGGTGGTGGCAGCAAGAACCCGCCCACAGCGCAGTGGGTGGAGTCAGTAACAGGCGGTTACTGACGGTAAGCGGGAATCCCCTATGTGGTCAGGCCTCGTGCGGCTGACCTTCCATTCTGTGCGCAGTCAACGGGACGCGGCAAGCGGCGAGTGCTTCCGTACGGTACCGTCCTGTCACAGGAGGTTTGGTGTCTGTGTTCAGTCTTGGTGGTGGTGAATGAGTGTTGTTTGGAGTATGGAGGTTTGGTGTCTGTGTTCAGTCTCGGTGGTGGTGACTGAGTGTTGTTTGGAATATGGAGGTTTGGTGTCTGTGTTCAGTCTCGGTGGTGGTGAATGAGTGTTGTTTGGAATATGGAGGTTTGCGGTCTGTGTTCAGTCTCGGTGGTGGTGACTGAGTGTTGTTTGCAATATGGAGGTGTGGCCGGAGAGACTAGCCAGCCACACGTGTAATGGCGTCTGCGGCACTGAAGGGGTTAACCCTCGTGCCCAGCGCCATGTTGCGGACTGTTTAAAAGTTTGTTGAATCATGTGTTTTACTTTTAACATGTCATATGTAGTGCTCTGTGCACTATTGCAGGAATGCATGTTTAACTGTATCTATTTTATATTCAAGACAGGCTTGGTGTATATTTAAAGGAAAAATGCAGTTACTATAGATGTCTGAATACGCATCTCTTATCCTCTGGAAATAGGAAGTGGCATGCTAATGGCCCTGTTCTATAAGAGAGGTGTGAAGGACAATACCTTTTGATGTGTAAGTTCCTTAGAGAGAGATGCTAATCATTGGGTTTATGGGCTTGGATTTGATATACGATCCCTGAATGGAAGATAAAGGAAGGAAGACTGTTTGTTTGTATTGTAGCCATTCCTGTTGTAATCTTAAACACTGGGATTGCCTGGAGATGTGAATGACCAGAAACATCTGTATTTTGAAGATATGTGATAAATTTATCAATAGTGAATGTTAATCTGATACCAAACGTTGTCTGGGTGACAGGAAGGAGGATATTGTTTTATTGCACTTATATCCTTGTAAAATGTAATTTATTGGTATTTTGTAAAATAACCTGATTGGTTGGAGAAGACAGGGAGGGCTTACCCCCCTGTGGTACTGTGTGGAAAACTGACATAAAAAGGAGACCTGCGTGCCTCCAGAGTTGTAGTTGTACCATCTTTATTCTGCTGGAACATCTTGCTGTATGCTGTTGCCCCTAGCAATAGGGAAGGGTTCTCTTTAGAACTATTGAGCAAATAAACATCTTTGCCTCAAGAAGACTGCTTCATCTTGTGACCAACAGGGTTAGGCCAAACCTAGCCCCGTCCTCCGGCTGTCCAGGGAAGCACCTAGCGTCTCCAAGCTCCGCCTTCCGCCAGCTACCGGTAGAGGCCTAGCAAGTGGCTAGTGGGGATTCGTCAGCACCACACAGCTGTGGTAAAGCAGTGCGTCGGCACATACAGAGCAGAACCGTGGTTCCAAACGCCACGGCAGGTTAGGAGTTTGGTGGTGGCAGCAAGAACCCGCCCACAGCGCAGTGGGTGGAGTCAGTAACAGGCGGTTACTGACGGTAAGCGGGAATCCCCTATGTGGTCAGGCCTCGTGCGGCTTGACCTTCCATTCTGTGCGCAGTCGACGGGACGCGGCAAGCGGCGAGTGCTTCCGTACGGTACCGTCCTGTCACAGAAATTGGTGGCATAGTGGTGGGATATTCCCAGGCGGCTTTTCATCACCCGATTGGAGAAGCCGAGTTACTCAGGAGAGGAGTAACTGCAGCGCAGGAGAACGCACAAGATGGCGGAATTCAGCGGAATGTCCAAGGATGATCTGGAGATCGTGTGCCAGGAGAAGGGTGTGGATATCCCTTTCAACGCGTCCAGAAGCGTCATGAAGGCGGCGCTCAGGAGCGTGGAAGAGTCCCATCGGGCGGAGGTGGAAAGCACTGACGGCGTCAGCATCGCAGAGGACGGCCCAACAGTGGACCTTCGTAAGGAACCGGTGAGAACCACAAGCCCCGCCCTTTCTCACAGCAGCAATGTTTCCCAGCAATCCCTAGCAGGGCCAGGATCCCAACGTCCCAGGGGGGGCGGCCCGGATACCCTAGCAGATCGGCTAGCGGAATTGGGGGAAAGGGCAACGGAGCAAGAACGCATGCTTGTCATTCGGATGTGGCATGCAGAGCGGGCACCACAGGCCGTGGTACCCCGGGAGCCGTTGTCAGCTGTTGTACACAGATCAGGACGTATACAGTTTGCCAAGTTTGCAGACAGTGATGGGGACATTGATGGACATTTGCAAGTTTTTGAAAGGACTTGTAAACTACACGATCTACCCAAGTCAGAGTGGGTGAGACACCTTGTGCCCACTCTGCATGGAGAGGCCTTGGAGGCCTATCGAGGAGTGGCGACGGAGGACTGTGGGAACTACGACGAAGTCGCGAAGGCCCTCCTCCAGCGATTCTTCATCACTCCAGAGTCTTACAGGAAGAAGTTCAGAGACTTGCCCAAGAATCCGAGCAGCACCCATGAGCAGTTCGCCACCCAGCTGCGGCAGTACGTGGTGAAGTGGGTGAAGGATTCGGAAGCCACTACATGGGACGCACTGATCGACCTGATCTGCAGGGAGCAGTTCTACCGCAGGTGCGCCCAAGAAGTGAAGGAGTGGGTGCTAGATCGGGAGCCACCTAGCTTAAAAATGGCTGCCCAATTAGCCGACAAATATGTGGCAATTTGGCCACGGGGGCAGAAGCGCCCCGCCAGCAGCCAGCTCCAACAGACTGTACCACCAAGGGGACCCCCCTCTTCAACTCATCACCCCCAAAGACAAGCATCTTCCAACCCGGGTGCTCTTGGCCAGCAACCGCACCGCAGCGTCCCTGCAACTGATCAGAGATCATCGGTGCCACGACTGGAGAAGAAGTGCTACGGCTGTGGGAAAATCGGACATCTGAGGATGAACTGTCCTGCATCCCAAGCACCCCAGACTCGTGCCCCAAATCCGAGTGCTGGAGCCCGGATCGCTTGTTTGACGAGAGGAGATGAGATTACAGAGACTGTTCCCCCTCCAGTCAGTCCGATGGAGTGTGGCGAGAGACAGGTGCACTCTGCGGAGAGAGTCACCTGCATGGCCAAACAGCCCCTACACAACATGTGGAGGCACCTGCAGTCAGTCCACGTGGGACCCCTGCAGGGAGAAGGCCTAAGAGACTCTGGGGCCTCAATCACTGTGGTGAGCCCCCACCTTATAGATCCTGCTGCAGTATTGCAGGGTCGCACTGCCACGGTCACCCTGGCAGAAGGAACAGAAAAAGCGGTTCCCATGGCAAGAGTCAACCTGGACTGGGGAGCTGGACCAGAGTTGCGAGAAGTTGCCGTCATGGATGGTCTCCCAACTGATGTGGTCCTAGGAAATGATCTGGGTGGTGGGATCGTCACTATGTTTGTTGGCGCCATTCCCCGGAGTCAAGTTCCAAAACCACCGTTGACATCAGCTACTCCAGCACAGCCCAGCCCAGAGGAAAAGACTACAGCTGCTAGACAACTGCCAGCACAGCCAACCACAGCATCAACCAGCCCAGAGGAAAAGATCACAGCGGCTAGATCAGTACATCGACCCCGCATGCCTTTTGCCTCTGGTATGCCTACGTCCCCTAGCAACGCAGAGGATGTCGGTTCCAGCTCGTTTGATCCTGTGGGGGTGCCCAATGATGCTCCTGACCCAAGTGGTTTGCCAACTCCGGCGGTGAGTATGAGAAACCACACTGACTTTTCCATGACTGACCCCTACCAGACTGACCCTAGTAGTCCCCACCTAGATCCCCCTGTAGAGTGTCCCAATTTAGGAGAGATTGAGGGCCACAGGCAGGAGTTTAGGGAGGCTCAACTCTCTGACCCATCCCCGAAAGGCATGAGGCGCCACTCTGGCAGCGGCCTTGACAGGGTTGGGGCGGGGAGGTTGACCTGGCGGGAAGGGTTAAGGTACAGGGTAGCCCGGAAAGTGGGAGGGGATAGACCAGATAGGGAATGTGTCCAACTGGTCCCCTCAGGGAACGTTCCTGCGCAACCGGTGTCGGTTGCCAGCGAAACCCCTTTGGACAGTAACCCGGAGACAGACCGTACCCTGAAGTGCCTGACACAGAGCTTACCCTGGTCTGGAATGTCGGATGACGCCCAGACCAACTGTAAGGCTGGTGCCATGCGTTGGCAGCCGGGGCACTCCAGCGGTTGTGTTGTCTCTGGGCCTCTGCCCATAGGAGAACCCTTGCAGCAAGTTGCTGTGGACATAGCAGGTCCCCTGCCTGTGCACAGTAGATTGGGGAAGACATGCAGCCTCCCTGTAGTGGATGCCACACAGGATCCAGAGGCTGGTGGTCTGGCCGCCATCACTGTGGCACAGGTAGCGGACGAGGAGGGAAGAGTAGGCCTAGGTGACAGGGTAGGTTTCCCGAGTCATAGGTCGACGGAGGAGGATTGGAGGGCAGGTCTGACGGTTAGGGCAGACAGTTGCCAGTTAGGTATGACGGAGGTGCAGTGCCTGGGGCACCATGTGGGAGGAGACAGGGGTAGGCCCAACCCAGAGGGGGTGGAGGCAACCAGAGGCTGTCCCCGGCCCACATCACCCAGACCGGTACTGACCTTAGAACCTGTAAGGCCCTACGGACATGTTGTCATTGACTTTAGTCCTGTAGTGAACCCCTTGACAGAGATGGCTAGGAAGGGCATTCCCAAGTCAGTGGACTTTGCACCCGCTTGCGAGTTGGCATTCCAGTCATTAAAGGAGGCTCGGGTACCCGCTCCAGTGCTGATGGCGCACATTCTTGACCAGGACTGTGTGTTACGAACTACTGCGCCACTGCACGGACTGGGAGCAGTACCGAGCCAGAAAGAGCCATATGGGCAGGAGCACTCTGTGGCCTGGTTGAGCAGTATACTGCTATTGTGGGAGGTGGGGTATGCCACAATTGGGACACCTTGGGTGGCACTTGTTTGTAACCGGCCCCCCACCGTGGTGACTTACCACCTACCTGTTAGGTGGCTGCAACCTACCTTGGGGGAATTGGACAGACTTTTGTGGTGGAGCCTTGAACTTGGACTTCAGGTGGACTATTTGAACATTGTGCACCCACGAAGAGAGGCCCACTGCACTATGGATGAACTGTCTAGGCCGGAGCCTACACACCCTAGGTAGCGTCCCCTTCAACACAAGGGACTGCGGGACCAGGACCCAAATCGTTGGGACATGGGTCCCTGGTTGACCCGCTTGAATGGGGGGGAAGGAATGTGGCCGGAGAGACTAGCCAGCCACACGTGTAATGGCGTCTGCGGCACTGAAGGGGTTAACCCTCGTGCCCAGCGCCATGTTGCGGACTGTTTAAAAGTTTGTTGAATCATGTGTTTTACTTTTAACATGTCATATGTAGTGCTCTGTGCACTATTGCAGGAATGCATGTTTAACTGTATCTATTTTATATTCAAGACAGGCTTGGTGTATATTTAAAGGAAAAATGCAGTTACTATAGATGTCTGAATACGCATCTCTTATCCTCTGGAAATAGGAAGTGGCATGCTAATGGCCCTGTTCTATAAGAGAGGTGTGAAGGACAATACCTTTTGATGTGTAAGTTCCTTAGAGAGAGATGCTAATCATTGGGTTTATGGGCTTGGATTTGATATACGATCCCTGAATGGAAGATAAAGGAAGGAAGACTGTTTGTTTGTATTGTAGCCATTCCTGTTGTAATCTTAAACACTGGGATTGCCTGGAGATGTGAATGACCAGAAACATCTGTATTTTGAAGATATGTGATAAATTTATCAATAGTGAATGTTAATCTGATACCAAACGTTGTCTGGGTGACAGGAAGGAGGATATTGTTTTATTGCACTTATATCCTTGTAAAATGTAATTTATTGGTATTTTGTAAAATAACCTGATTGGTTGGAGAAGACAGGGAGGGCTTACCCCCCTGTGGTACTGTGTGGAAAACTGACATAAAAAGGAGACCTGCGTGCCTCCAGAGTTGTAGTTGTACCATCTTTATTCTGCTGGAACATCTTGCTGTATGCTGTTGCCCCTAGCAATAGGGAAGGGTTCTCTTTAGAACTATTGAGCAAATAAACATCTTTGCCTCAAGAAGACTGCTTCATCTTGTGACCAACAGGGTTAGGCCAAACCTAGCCCCGTCCTCCGGCTGTCCAGGGAAGCACCTAGCGTCTCCAAGCTCCGCCTTCCGCCAGCTACCGGTAGAGGCCTAGCAAGTGGCTAGTGGGGATTCGTCAGCACCACACAGCTGTGGTAAAGCAGTGCGTCGGCACATACAGAGCAGAACCGTGGTTCCAAACGCCACGGCAGGTTAGGAGTTTGGTGGTGGCAGCAAGAACCCGCCCACAGCGCAGTGGGTGGAGTCAGTAACAGGCGGTTACTGACGGTAAGCGGGAATCCCCTATGTGGTCAGGCCTCGTGCGGCTTGACCTTCCATTCTGTGCGCAGTCGACGGGACGCGGCAAGCGGCGAGTGCTTCCGTACGGTACCGTCCTGTCACAGGAGGTTTGGGGTCTGTGTTCAGTCTTGGTGGTGGTGACTGAGTGTTGTTTGGAATATCGAGGTTTGGTGTCTGTGTTCAGTCTCGGTGGTGGTGACTGAGTGTTGTTTGGAATATGGAGGTTTTGGGGTTTTTGCTCAGTCTCGGTGGTGGTGACTGAGTGTTGTTTGGAATATGGAGGTTTGGGGTCTGTGTTCAGTCTCGGTGACTGAGTGTTGTTTGGAGTATGGAGGTTTGATGTCTGTGTTCAGTCTCGGTGACTGAGTGTTGTTTGGAGTATGGAGGTTTGGTGTCTGTGTTCAGTCTAGAGATGAGCGGGTTCGGTTTCTTTGAATCCGAACCCGCACGAACTTCACTTTTTTTTTCACGGGTCCGAGCGACTCGGATCTTCCCGCCTTGCTCGGTTAACCCGAGCGCGCCCGAACGTCATCATGACGCTGTCGGATTCTCGCGAGACTCGGATTCTATATAAGGAGCCGCGCGTCGCCGCCATTTTCACACGTGCATTGAGATTGATAGGGAGAGGACGTGGCTGGCGTCCTCTCCATTAGAATAGATTAGAAGAGAGAGAGAGAGAGAGAGATTGTGCAGACAGAGTTTACCACAGTGACCAGTGCAGTTGTTGTTAAGTTAACTTTTATTTAATATATCCGTTCTCTGCTATATCCGTTCTCTGCCTGAAAAAAACGATACACAGCAGTCACACAGTGTGACTCAGTCTGTGTGCACTCAGCTCAGCCCAGTGTGCTGCACATCAATGTATAAAAGCTTATAATAATTGTGGGGGAGACTGGGGAGCACTGCAGGTTGTTATAGCAGGAGCCAGGAGTACATAATATTATATTAATTTAAAATTAAACAGTGCACACTTTTGCTGCAGGAGTGCCACTGCCAGTGTGACTAGTGGTGACCAGTGCCTGACCACCAGTATAGTAGTATATTGTTGTATACTATCTCTTTATCAACCAGTCTATATTAGCAGCAGACACAGTACAGTGCGGTAGTTCACTGCTGTGGCTACCTCTGTGTCGGCAGTCGGCACTCGGCAGGCAGTCCGTCCATCCATAATTGTATAATTATATACCACCTAACCGTGGTATTTTTTTTTCTTTCTTTATACCGTCGTCATAGTCATACTAGTTGTTACGAGTATACTACTATCTCTTTATCAACCAGTGTACAGTGCGGTAGTTCACGGCTGTGGCTACCTCTGTGTCGGCAGTCGGCAGGCAGTCCGTCCATCCATAATTGTATTATAATATATACCACCTAACCGTGGTTTTTTTTTCATTCTTTATACCGTCATAGTGTCATACTAGTTGTTACGAGTATACTACTATCTCTTTATCAACCAGTGTACAGTGCGGTAGTTCACGGCTGTGGCTACCTCTGTGTCGGCAGTCGGCAGGCAGTCCGTCCATCCATAATTGTATTATAATATATACCACCTAACCGTGGTTTTTTTTTCATTCTTTATACCGTCATAGTCAGTCATACTAGTTGTTACGAGTATACTACTATCTCTTTATCAACCAGTGTACAGTGCGGTAGTTCACGGCTGTGGCTACCTCTGTGTCGGCAGTCGGCAGGCAGTCCGTCCATCCATAATTGTATTATAATATATACCACCTAACCGTGGTTTTTTTTTCATTCTTTATACCGTCATAGTGTCATACTAGTTGTTACGAGTATACTACTATCTCTTTATCAACCAGTGTACAGTGCGGTAGTTCACGGCTGTGGCTACCTCTGTGTCGGAACTCGGCAGGCAGTCCGTCCATCCATAATTGTATTATTATAATATATACCACCTAACCGTGGTTTTTTTTTCATTCTTTATACCGTCATAGTGTCATACTAGTTGTTACGAGTATACTACTATCTCTTTATCAACCAGTGTACAGTGCGGTAGTTCACGGCTGTGGCTACCTCTGTGTCGGCAGTCGGCAGGCAGTCCGTCCATCCATAATTGTATTATAATATATACCACCTAACCGTGGTTTTTTTTTCATTCTTTATACCGTCGTCATACTAGTTGTTACGAGTATACTACTATCTCTTTATCAACCAGTGTACAGTGCGGTAGTTCACGGCTGTGGCTACCTCTGTGTCGGCAGTCGGCAGGCAGTCCGTCCATCCATAATTGTATTATAATATATACCACCTAACCGTGGTTTTTTTTTCATTCTTTATACCGTCATAGTCAGTCATACTAGTTGTTACGAGTATACTACTATCTCTTTATCAACCAGTGTACAGTGCGGTAGTTCACGGCTGTGGCTACCTCTGTGTCGGAACTCGGCAGGCAGTCCGTCCATCCATAATTGTATTACAATATATACCACCTAACCGTGGTTTTTTTTTCATTCTTTATACCGTCATAGTCAGTCATACTAGTTGTTACGAGTATACTACTATCTCTTTATCAACCAGTGTACAGTGCGGTAGTTCACGGCTGTGGCTACCTCTGTGTCGGCACTCGGCAGGCAGTCCGTCCAACCATAATTGTATTATAATATATACCACCTAACCGTGGTTTTTTTTTCATTCTTTATACCGTCGTCATACTAGTTGTTACGAGTATACTACTATCTCTTTATCAACCAGTGTACAGTGCAGTAGTTCACGGCTGTGGCTACCTCTGTGTCGGCAGTCGGCAGGCAGTCCGTCCATCCATAATTGTATTATAATATATACCACCTAACCGTGGTTTTTTTTTCATTCTTTATACCGTCATAGTCAGTCATACTAGTTGTTACGAGTATACTACTATCTCTTTATCAACCAGTGTACAGTGCGGTAGTTCACGGCTGTGGCTACCTCTGTGTCGGAACTCGGCAGGCAGTCCGTCCATCCATAATTGTATTACAATATATACCACCTAACCGTGGTTTTTTTTTCATTCTTTATACCGTCATAGTCAGTCATACTTGTTGTTACGAGTATACTACTATCTCTTTATCAACCAGTGTACAGTGCGGTAGTTCACGGCTGTGGCTACCTCTGTGTCGGCACTCGGCAGGCAGTCCGTCCAACCATAATTGTATTATAATATATACCACCTAACCGTGGTTTTTTTTTCATTCTTTATACCGTCGTCATACTAGTTGTTACGAGTATACTACTATCTCTTTATCAACCAGTGTACAGTGCGGTAGTTCACGGCTGTGGCTACCTCTGTGTCGGCACTCGGCAGGCAGTCCGTCCATCCATAATTGTATTATATACCACCTAACCGTGGTTTTTTTATACCACCTAACCGTGGCAGTCCGTCCATAATTGTATACTAGTATCCAATCCATCCATCTCCATTGTTTACCTGAGGTGCCTTTTAGTTCTGCCTATAAAATATGGAGAACAAAAAAGTTGAGGTTCCAAAATTAGGGAAAGATCAAGATCCACTTCCACCTCGTGCTGAAGCTGCTGCCACTAGTCATGGCCGAGACGATGAAATGCCAGCAACGTCGTCTGCCAAGGCCGATGCCCAATGT
Organism: Pseudophryne corroboree; assembly: GCF_028390025.1. Taxonomy (NCBI): domain Eukaryota; kingdom Metazoa; phylum Chordata; class Amphibia; order Anura; family Myobatrachidae; genus Pseudophryne; species Pseudophryne corroboree. The sequence continues at coordinate 20,743,865 of NC_086444.1, read as the reverse complement.
CATAGTACAGAGCATGTCAAATCCAAAACACCAAATATCAGAAAAAAAAGGACTCCAAAACCTAAAATAAAATTGTCGGAGGAGAAGCGTAAACTTGCCAATATGCCATTTACCACACGGAGTGGCAAGGAACGGCTGAGGCCCTGGCCTATGTTCATGGCTAGTGGTTCAGCTTCACATGAGGATGGAAGCACTCAGCCTCTCGCTAGAAAACTGAAAAGACTCAAGCTGGCAAAAGCACCGCAAAGAACTGTGCGTTCTTTGAAATCCCAAATCCACAAGGAGAGTCCAATTGTGTCGTTTGCGATGCCTGACCTTCCCAACACTGGACGTGAAGAGCATGCGCCTTCCACCATTTGCACGCCCCCTGCAAGTGCTGGAAGGAGCACCCGCAGTCCAGTTCCTGATAGTCAGATTGAAGATGTCAGTGTTGAAGTACACCAGGATGAGGAGGATATGGGTGTTGCTGGCGCTGGGGAGGAAATTGACCAGGAGGATTCTGATGGTGAGGTGGTTTGTTTAAGTCAGGCACCCGGGGAGACACCTGTTGTCCGTGGGAGGAATATGGCCGTTGACATGCCAGGTGAAAATACCAAAAAAATCAGCTCTTCGGTGTGGAGGTATTTCACCAGAAATGCGGACAACAGGTGTCAAGCCGTGTGTTCCCTTTGTCAAGCTGTAATAAGTAGGGGTAAGGACGTTAACCACCTCGGAACATCCTCCCTTATACGTCACCTGCAGCGCATTCATAATAAGTCAGTGACAAGTTCAAAAACTTTGGGTGACAGCGGAAGCAGTCCACTGACCAGTAAATCCCTTCCTCTTGTAACCAAGCTCACGCAAACCACCCCACCAACTCCCTCAGTGTCAATTTCCTCCTTCCCCAGGAATGCCAATAGTCCTGCAGGCCATGTCACTGGCAAGTCTGACGAGTCCTCTCCTGCCTGGGATTCCTCCGATGCATCCTTGCGTGTAACGCCTACTGCTGCTGGCGCTGCTGTTGTTGCCGCTGGGAGTCGATGGTCATCCCAGAGGGGAAGTCGTAAGCCCACTTGTACTACTTCCAGTAAGCAATTGACTGTTCAACAGTCCTTTGCGAGGAAGATGAAATATCACAGCAGTCATCCTACTGCAAAGCGGATAACTGAGTCCTTGACAACTATGTTGGTGTTAGACGTGCGTCCGGTATCCGCCGTTAGTTCACAGGGAACTAGACAATTTATTGAGGCAGTGTGCCCCCGTTACCAAATACCATCTAGGTTCCACTTCTCTAGGCAGGCGATACCGAGAATGTACACGGACGTCAGAAAAAGACTCACCAGTGTCCTAAAAAATGCAGTTGTACCCAATGTCCACTTAACCACGGACATGTGGACAAGTGGAGCAGGGCAGGGTCAGGACTATATGACTGTGACAGCCCACTGGGTAGATGTATGGACTCCCGCCGCAAGAACAGCAGCGGCGGCACCAGTAGCAGCATCTCGCAAACGCCAACTCTTTCCTAGGCAGGCTACGCTTTGTATCACCGCTTTCCAGAATACGCACACAGCTGAAAACCTCTTACGGCAACTGAGGAAGATCATCGCGGAATGGCTTACCCCAATTGGACTCTCCTGTGGATTTGTGGCATCGGACAACGCCAGCAATATTGTGTGTGCATTAAATATGGGCAAATTCCAGTACGTCCCATGTTTTGCACATACCTTGAATTTGGTGGTGCAGAATTTTTTAAAAAACGACAGGGGCGTGCAAGAGATGCTGTCGGTGGCCAGAAAAATTGCGGGACACTTTCGGCGTACAGGCACCACGTACAGAAGACTGGAGCACCACCAAAAACTACTGAACCTGCCCTGCCATCATCTGAAGCAAGAAGTGGTAACGAGGTGGAATTCAACCCTCTATATGCTTCAGAGGTTGGAGGAGCAGCAAAAGGCCATTCAAGCCTATACAATTGAGCACGATATAGGAGATGGAATGCACCTGTCTCAAGTGCAGTGGAGAATGATTTCAACGTTGTGCAAGGTTCTGATGCCCTTTGAACTTGCCACACGTGAAGTCAGTTCAGACACTGCCAGCCTGAGTCAGGTCATTCCCCTCATCAGGCTTTTGCAGAAGAAGCTGGAGGCATTGAAGAAGGAGCTAACACGGAGCGATTCCGCTAGGCATGTGGGACTTGTGGATGCAGCCCTTAATTCGCTTAACAAGGATTCACGGGTGGTCAATCTGTTGAAATCAGAGCACTACATTTTGGCCACCGTGCTCGATCCTAGATTTAAAGCCTACCTTGGATCTCTCTTTCCGGCAGACACAGGTCTGCTGGGGTTGAAAGACCTGCTGGTGACAAAATTGTCAAGTCAAGCGGAACGCGACCTGTCAACATCTCCTCCTTCACATTCTCCCGCAACTGGAGGTGCGAGGAAAAGGCTCAGAATTCCGAGCCCACCCGCTGGCGGTGATGCAGGGCAGTCTGGAGCGACTGCTGATGCTGACATCTGGTCCGGACTGAAGGACCTGACAACGATTACGGACATGTCGTCTACTGTCACTGCATATGATTCTCTCAACATTGATAGAATGGTGGAGGATTATATGAGTGACCGCATCCAAGTAGGCACGTCACACAGTCCGTACTTATACTGGCAGGAAAAAGAGGCAATTTGGAGGCCCTTGCACAAACTGGCTTTATTCTACCTAAGTTGCCCTCCCACAAGTGTGTACTCCGAAAGAGTGTTTAGTGCCGCCGCTCACCTTGTCAGCAATCGGCGTACGAGGTTACATCCAGAAAATGTGGAGAAGATGATGTTCATTAAAATGAATTATAATCAATTCCTCCGCGGAGACATTGACCAGCAGCAATTGCCTCCACAAAGTACACAGGGAGCTGAGATGGTGGATTCCAGTGGGGACGAATTGATAATCTGTGAGGAGGGGGATGTACACGGTGATATATCGGAGGGTGAAGATGAGGTGGACATCTTGCCTCTGTAGAGCCAGTTTGTGCAAGGAGAGATTAATTGCTTCTTTTTTGGGGGGGGTCCAAACCAACCCGTCATATCAGTCACAGTCGTGTGGCAGACCCTGTCACTGAAATGATGGGTTGGTTAAAGTGTGCATGTCCTGTTTTGTTTATACAACATAAGGGTGGGTGGGAGGGCCCAAGGATAATTCCATCTTGCACCTCTTTTTTCTTTTCTTTTTCTTTGCATCATGTGCTGATTGGGGAGGGTTTTTTGGAAGGGACATCCTGCGTGACACTGCAGTGCCACTCCTAGATGGGCCCGGTGTTTGTGTCGGCCACTAGGGTCGCTAATCTTACTCACACAGCTACCTCATTGCGCCTCTTTTTTTCTTTGCGTCATGTGCTGTTTGGGGAGGGTTTTTTGGAAGGGACATCCTGCGTGACACTGCAGTGCCACTCCTAGATGTGCCCGGTGTTTGTGTCGGCCACTAGGGTCGCTAATCTTACTCACACAGTCAGCTACCTCATTGCGCCTCTTTTTTTCTTTGCGTCATGTGCTGTTTGGGGAGGGTTTTTTGGAAGGGCCATCCTGCGTGACACTGCAGTGCCACTCCTAGATGGGCCCGGTGTTTGTGTCGGCCACTAGGGTCGCTAATCTTACTCACACAGCTACCTCATTGCGCCTCTTTTTTTCTTTGCGTCATGTGCTGTTTGGGGAGGGTTTTTTGGAAGGGACATCCTGCGTGACACTGCAGTGCCACTCCTAGATGGGCCCGGTGTTTGTGTCGGCCACTAGGGTCGCTTATCTTACTCACACAGCGACCTCGGTGCAAATTTTAGGACTAAAAATAATATTGTGAGGTGTGAGGTATTCAGAATAGACTGAAAATGAGTGTAAATTATGGTTTTTGAGGTTAATAATACTTTGGGATCAAAATGACCCCCAAATTCTATGATTTAAGCTGTTTTTTAGTGTTTTTGGAAAAAAACACCCGAATCCAAAACACACCCGAATCCGACAAAAATAATTCGGTGAGGTTTTGCCAAAACGCGTTCGAACCCAAAACACGGCCGCGGAACCGAACCCAAAACCAAAACACAAAACCCGAAAAATTTCAGGCGCTCATCTCTAGTTCAGTCTCGGTGGCGGTGACTGAGTGTTGTTTGGAATATGGAGGTTTGGTGTCTGTGTTCAGTCTCGGTGGTGGTGACTGAGTGTTGTTTGGAGTATGGAGGTTTGGTGTCTGTGTTCAGTCTCGGTGGCGGTGACTGAGTGTTATTTGGAATATGGAGGTTTGGTGTCTGTGTTCAGTCTCGGTGGTGGTGACTGAGTGTTGTTTGGAATATGGAGGTTTGGTGTCTGTGTTCAGTCTCGGTGGTGGTGACTAGTGTTGTTTGGAATATGGAGGTTTGGTGTCTGTGTTCAGTCTCGGTGGTGGTGACTGAGTGTTGTTTGGAGTATGGAGGTTTGGTGTCTGTGTTCAGTCTCGGTGGTGGTGACTGAGTGTTTTTTGGAGTATGGAGGTTTGGTGTCTGAGTTCAGTCTCGGTGGTGGTGACTGAGTGTTGTTTGGAATATGGAGGTTTGGGGTCTGTGTTCAGTCTCGGTGGTGGTGACTGAGTGTTGTTTGGAGTATGGAGGTTTGGTGTCTGAGTTCAGTCTCGGTGGTGGTGACTGAGTGTTGTTTGGAGTATGGAGGTTTGGGGGTCTGTGTTCAGTCTCGGTGGTGGTGAATGAGTGTTGTTTGGAATATGGAGGTTTGGGGTTTGTGTTCAGTCTCGGTGGTGGTGACTGAGTGTTGTTTGGAATATGGAGGTTTTGGGGTTTTTGTTCAGTCTCGGTGGTAGTGACTGAGTGTTGTTTGGAATATGGAGGTTTGGTGTCTGTGTTCAGTCTCGGTGGTGGTGGCTGGGTGTTGTTTGGAATATGGAGGTTTGGGGTTTGTCACTGCAGGCTAACTGTCTATGAGTGTTGGGGCCTTGACTACCAATAACAGTGAAACCAACAACTTCCACACAAGTGTAGTGATGTACTTATCCTTCCTACTTTGGTGTTGGTCCCGCCTACATTTCATTTGGTGCTGCCCATGTGAGGACACGTTTAGAAATTTCTCTTACGTCCTAGAGGATGCTGGGGACTCCGTAAGGACCATGGGGCATAGACGGGCTCCGCAGGAGACATGGGCACTATAAAGAACTTTTAGTATGGGTGTGCACTGGCTCCTCCCTCTATACCCCTCCTCCAGACCTCAGTTAGATCCTGTGCCCAGAGGTGATTGGGTGCACTACAGGGAGCTCTCCTGAGTTTCTCTGAAAAAGAATTTTGTTAGGTTTTTTATTTTCAGGGAGCACTGCTAGCAACAGGCTCTCTGCATCGTGGGACTGAGGAGAGAGAAGCAGACCTACTTAAGTGATAGGCTCTGCTTCTTAGGCTACTGGACACCATTAGCTCCAGAGGGAGTCGGAACGCAGGTCTCCCCCCGCCGTTCGTCCCAGAGCCGCGCCGCCGTCCTCCTCAAAGAGCCGGAAGATAGAAGCCGGGTGAGTATAAGAAGAAAAGAAGACTTCAAGGCGGCAGAAGACTTCAGATCTTCCCTGAGGTAAGTGCGCAGCGGTAACGCTGCGCGCCATTGCTCCCACACACTACACACACTAGTAGCAGGCACTGATGGGTGCAGGGCGCAGGGGGGCGCCCTGGGCAGCAATATAAACCTCTGTACTTGCAATTATAGTACTACTAGGTGCTTCATCGCGCCCTACGGGCGCTCTTCACACCGTCGCAAGGGGCTACGCCCCTTTAACCCTTGCATGCCTATATGGGGTTCAATATTTGTATTATATGGAGTATTACCTGCATTCCTTTGTTAGTGGTTAAATATTGCACAATGAAAGGGCGTGTGATGGTGAAGGAGGCGCAGCCCCTTGCGACGGCGTGAACAGCACCTGCAGGGCACGATGTACAGAATGAGCGGGTGCGGGGGGGATTGTGGATGGGGAAGAGAGTTTGTAGATGCTGCAGGTGGAGGGGGGGGGGGCAGATGCGGGGGGGGGGCGGATGGGGAAGGGTTGGGACGTGCTGCGGGTGGGGGAGAGACAGAAGAGTGGGGGCTGTAGATGGCGGAGGGGTCCGGTGGCACTGCAGGTGGGGGAGGGGCAGGGGTGCCACTGGGGAGGGGCAGGTGCAGGGATGTTGTGGATGGGTGAAGAGTTCCGGAGGTGCTGTGGGATGGGAAGGGGCGGGGGTGCCGTGGGTGGGGTAGGGGGTCCGGAGGCACCGCGGTGGGGGAGAGGCAGGTGCAGGTGGTGCGGAGGACTGGGAAGGGGGTCCGGAGGCGCTGCAGGTGGTGGAGGGGCAGGTGCGGAGGTGCCGTGGGTGGGTGAGGGGGGGACCGCGAATGGAGGAGGGTGTCTGCAGATGCTGTGGGTGGAGGGGGGTAGGTGTGGGGGGAGACATATATGGGGGGTGGATGGTGGAGGGGGTCTGGAGGTGCTGTGGGTGGTGGGGGAGTGGGAGGCGCTGGTGGTGTAGGGGTCTGGAGGCACAGCGTGTTGGGGAGGGGTGCAGTGTCGCATGTGGTGGAGGGGAAGGTGCGGAGGTGTGATGCATTGGGGAGGGGTCTGGAGGCGCTGCGGGTACTGTACCTGCCAAAGAGGTAGTTGGAGGGTATGCAGTAACAGGGCCAGGACAGGGGTGACAGGGTCAGAACAGGGGTGACGGGGCCAGGACAGGGGTGACGGGGCTAGGACAGGGGTGACAGGGCAAGGATGGGGGTGACGGGGCCAGGACAGAAATGACAGGGACAGGATAGGGGTGACAGGGCCAGGGTAGGGGTGGCAGGACCAGGATTTGGTTGACAGGGCCAGGATAGGGGTGACAGGGCCAGGATAAGGGTGAAAGGGCCAGGATAAGGGTGACAGGGCAAGGTCAGGAGTGACAGGGCAAGGCCAGGGGTGACAGGGACATGACAGAACACAGGGCACGGGAGAGATTGGTATTAGGGACAGAACAGTGGTGACAGACAGATGTGTCTTACCGGAGTCAATGCTGCTGGCTGCTGCTGTTCCACTCCAACCTGTTGGGATCTGCTGCTGGTGGAGACTTGGCATGGCTGACGCTCTCAGGCTGGAGTCCTGCTTCCTCTGCCCGTCCGCATCCCTTCCCCCCTCCTCAATCACACACCGCGGACCTCGCGCGGCTGCCGGGCACTGTGGTAAGGGGAGACTGGGAGTGACTGGTTAGCCCCCAGGAGATGCTGCAGCTGGAGGGGGTCGGATCCTGCAAGCAGCGTGGACTTCTGCAGCGCTGCCCGCCGGCTAAAGTGTATGAAGGAGCTGGGCGCACCTCACTGCGGGCGGCAGCGCTGCAGCTAGCGTTGGGGTTGCCGGGGCTGGAGATAACAGAGGCGGTACGGAACCTGCACAGCGGCAGGTGCCCCACAAAACTGCAGCTAAGAAGCGTGGAGTGTGCCAGAAAGTGACGCTCCTCTGCGCCAGAGAGACCCTGCTGAGTATGCTGATGTGGGGGTGTCAAGTACACAGTGAGCCGGTGCCCGTCTCTCTGTATGGCATACCCCCTCACACCCCCCCATACCTCCCAACTGTCCCGATTTTAGTGGGACAGTCCCATTTTTTTTGGTCTGTCCCACTATCCCACCCGCGGGTCGCAGTGTCCCGTGGGGGTGGGGGTGGGGGGGGGCAGTTGGGAAGCTCCTGAACTCGCTGTTCTGCTTAGCATACACACAGCGTCTATTTAGTGGAGACAGAGGGAGAGGGGGCATCAGGGGGTACGGATTAAGGGTGGGCCCAGTAGGTACGTACCCCGGGCCTCACAGTTTTAGGGGGCCCGCGGCTGGAGTAGCTCTGTCCCAGCTCTGAAGCTCCCCCGTCCTGCCAGTAACAGCGGCAGCATTGTGCTGCTGTGTATTGGCAGGTCTGTGGTGTTGCAGGGAGGCAGCAATCTCCCTGCTTTCTTCTGCCTGTGCGGGTGTGTATGGGGGAGCAACCATCCCATCTGGATTTATCCCTAGCTGAGGGGCCAAAATCCCATAAAAAAAAATAAATCCCGGAATTTGCATAAGGGAGCGTGACCACGAAGGGCGCAATTAGGCCACGCCCCCAAACCCACAGCAGGCACAGCAATGAGATAGGGTTCCTGTCTCAAGTGCCCTGGGCCCCCCAGACTCATAATTCACCCCTGGGGGCATGCCAGCAGCTCACAGAGCGCTGGGCATGCCCCCCACTGACGAACACAGGGGCGTGGCTCGCGATCGCGGGTCCACCCGCGAAGCCACGCCCCCTTTCCAGTTAGCCATGCCCCCTTTTTGCTGTGCGTGTGTCCCTCCTGCCTGAAGAAAGCTGGGAGGTATGCTGCACCCCTGCCTGTGCCATGCCCATACCCTCTGCTCCTGCTCCAAGTCTCCTATAGATTTGCCCAGATCTGTGACTCATTTGACTAACTCCGCCCACTATTTTGACTCCGCCCAGCGTTAGCAAATGAAGCACAAAGTCACAGATCTGGGCTATTATATAGGAGATAGGCTGCGGAGGCAGTTAATAGATAAATCCCCCGCCATTTTTTATACAACTGAGCGGGACCGAAGCCTGCCGCTGGAGGGGGCGGAGCTTGGTCCCTCAGCACTAACCAGCGCCATTTTCTGCACAGAGATCTGCAGAGAAGCTGGCTCCCCGGACTCTCCCCTGCTGAACACGGTGACACTGGGCTAAAGAGGGGGGGGGGGGGCTCTTGTAGGCGCAGTGAGTGTATTACACCATTATTATATATATAAAAGCGCTATATCTGGGAATTTGTTTCCAGTGTCAGTTGGCGCTGGGTGTGTGCTGGCATACTCTCTTTCTGTCTCTCCAAAGGGCCTTGTTGGGGAACTGTCCCCTTATAGATAATAAGAATTTACTCACCGGTAATTCTATTTCTCGTAGTCCGTAGTGGATGCTGGGAACTCCGTAAGGACCATGGGGAATAGCGGGCTCCGAAGGAGGCTGGGCACTCTAGAAAGATTTATGACTACCTGGTGTGCACTGGCTCCTCCCACTATGACCCTCCTCCAAGCCTCAGTTAGGACACTGTGCCCGGACGAGCTGACATAATAAGGAAGGATTTAGAATCCCGGGTAAGACTCTTACCAGCCACACCAATCACACCGTACAACTCGTGATACTATATCCAGTTTGACAGTATGAAAACAACTGAGCCTCTCAACAGATGGCTCAACAATAACCCTTTAGTTAACAATAACTATTTACAAGTATTGCAGACAATCCGCACTTGGGATGGGCGCCCAGCATCCACTACGGACTACGAGAAATAGAATTACCGGTGAGTAAATTCTTATTTTCTCTGACGTCCTAGTGGATGCTGGGAACTCCGTAAGGACCATGGGGATTATACCAAAGCTCCCAAACGGGCGGGAGAGTGCGGATGACTCTGCAGCACCGAATGAGAGAACTCCAGGTCCTCCTCAGCCAGGGTGTCAAATTTGTAGAATTTTGCAAACGTGTTTGCCCCTGACCAAGCAGCTGCTCGGCAAAGTTGTAAAGCCGAGACCCCTCGGGCAGCCGCCCAAGATGAGCCCACCTTCCTTGTGGAATGGGCATTTACAGATTTTGGCTGTGGCAGGCCTGCCACAGAATGTGCAAGCTGAATTGTACTACAAATCCAGCGAGCAATAGACTGCTTAGAAGCAGGAGCACCCAGCTTGTTGGGTGCATACAGGATAAACAGCGAGTCAGATTTTCTGACTCCAGCTGTCCTGGAAACATATATTTTCAGGGCCCTGACAACGTCTAGCAACTTGGAGTCCTCCAAATCCTTAGTAGCCGCAGGCACCACAATAGGCTGGTTCAGGTGAAACGCTGACACCACCTTGGGGAGAAATTGGGGACGAGTCCTCAATTCTGCCCTATCCATATGGAAAATCAGATAAGGGCTTTTACATGATAAAGCCGCCAATTCTGACACTCGCCTGGCTGAAGCCAAGGCCAATAACATGACCACTTTCCACGTGAGATATTTCAGATCCACGGTTTTTAGTGGCTCAAACCAATGTGATTTTAAGAAACTCAACACCACGTTGAGATCCCAAGGTGCCACAGGAGGCACAAACGGGGGCTGAATATGCAGCACTCCTTTCACAAATGTCTGAACTTCAGGGACTGAAGCTAGTTCTTTTTGAAAGAAAATCGACAGAGCCGAGATCTGTACTTTAATGGAGCCTAGTTTCAGGCCCATATTCACTCCTGCTTGCAGGAAATGCAGAAATCGACCTAGTTGAAATTCCTCTGTTGGGGCCTTTTTGGCCTCGCACCATGCAACATATTTCCGCCATATGCGGTGATAATGCTTTGCCGTAACATCTTTCCTGGCCTTAATAAGCGTAGGAATGGCTTCTTCCGGAATACCCTTTTCCTTTAGGATCCGGTGTTCAACCGCCATGCCGTCAAACGCAGCCGCGGTAAGTCTTGGAACAGACAGGGCCCCTGCTGTAGCAGGTCCTGTCTGAGCGGTAGAGGCCACGGGTCCTCTGAGAGCATCTCTTGAAGTTCCGGGTACCACGAACGTCTTGGCCAATCCGGAACCACGAGAATTGTGTTTACTCCTCGCTTTCTTATTATTCTCAATACCTTTGGTATGAGAGGCAGAGGAGGGAACACATAAACCGACTGGTACACCCACGGTGTCACTAGAGCGTCCACAGCTACCGCCTGAGGGTCCCTTGACCTGGCGCAATATATTTTTAACTTTTTGTTGAGGCGGGACGCCATCATGTCCACCTGTGGTTTTTCCCAACGGTTTACCAGCATCTGGAAGACTTCTGGATGAAGTCCCCACTCTCCCGGGTGGAGGTCGTGTCTGCTGAGGAAGTCTGCTTCCCAGTTGTCCACTCCCGGAATGAACACTGCTGACAGTGCTAGTACATGATTCTCCGCCCATCGGAGGATTCTTGTGGCTTCTGCCATCGCCATCCTGCTTTTTGTGCCGCCCTGTCGATTTACATGGGCGACTGCCGTGATGTTGTCTGACTGGATCAGCACCGGCTGGTGTAGGAGCAGGGATTTTGCTTGACTTAGGGCATTGTAGATGGCCCTTAGTTCCAGAATATTTATGTGAAGGGAAGTCTCCTGACTCGACCATAGTCCTTGGAAGTTTCTTCCCTGTGTGACTGCCCCCCAGCCTCGAAGGCTGGCATCCGTGGTCACCAGGACCCAGTCCTGTATGCAGAACCTGCGGCCCTCTAGAAGATGGGCACTCTGCAGCCACCACAGTAGAGACACCCTGGTTCTTGGAGACAGGGTTATCAAGCGATGCATCTGAAGATGCGATCCGGACCACTGGTCCAACAGGTCCCACTGAAAGATTCTGGCATGGAACCTGCCGAAGGGAATTGCTTCGTAAGAAGCTACCATCTTTCCCAGGACCCGCGTGCAGCGATGCACTGATACCTGTTTTGGTTTCAGGAGGTCTCTGACTAGAGATGACAACTCCCTGGCTTTTTCCTCCGGGAGAAACACTTTTTTCTGGACTGTATCCAGAATCATCCCCAGGAACAGTAACCGTGTCGTCGGAACCAGCTGTGACTTCGGAATATTCAGAATCCAGCCGTGCTGGTGCAGCACCTCCTGAGATAGTGCTACTCCCACCAACAACTGTTCCTTGGACCTCGCTTTTATTAGGAGATCGTCCAAGTACGGGATAATTAAAATTCCCTTTTTTCGAAGGAGTATCATCATTTCCGCCATCACCTTGGTAAATACCCTTGGTGCCGTGGACAGTCCAAACGGCAGCGTCTGGAATTGGTAATGGCAATCCTGTACCACAAATCTGAGGTACTCCTGGTGTGGATGGTAAATGGGGACATGCAAGTAAGCATCCTTGATGTCCAGGGATACCATGTAATCCCCCTCTTCCAGGCTCGCAATAACCGCCCTGAGCGATTCCATCTTGAACTTGAATTTTTTTATGTATGTGTTCAAGGATTTCAAATTTAAAATGGGTCTCACCGAACCGTCCGGTTTCGGTACCACAAATAGTGTGGAATAGTAACCCCGGCCTTGTTGAAGTAGGGGTACCTTGATTATCACCTGCTGGGAATACAGCTTGTGAATTGCCGCTAGCACCGCCTCCCTGTCTGAGGGAGCAATCGGCATGGCAGATTTTAGGAACCGGTGGGGTGGAGACGCCTCGAATTCCAGTTTGTACCCCTGAGATACTATTTGAAGGATCCAGGGATCCACCTGTGAGCGAGCCCACTGATCGCTGAAATTCTTGAGGCGGCCCCCCACCGTACCAGGCTCCGCCTGTGGAGCCCCACCGTCATGTGGCGGACTTGGCAGAAGAAGCGGGGGAGGACTTTTGCTCCTGGGAACCTGCTGTTTGTTGCAGCCTTTTTCCCCTACCTCTGCCTCTGGATAGAAAAGACCCGCCTTTTCCACGCCTGTTTTTCTGGGTCCGAAAGGACTGAACCTGATAAAACGGCGCCTTCTTAGTAGAGATGAGCGGGTTCGGTTTCTCTGAATCCGAACCCGCCCGAACTTCATGTTTTTTTTCACGGGTCCGAGCGACTCGGATCTTCCCGCCTTGCTCGGTTAACCCGAGCGCGCCCGAACGTCATCATGACGCTGTCGGATTCTCGCGAGGCTCGGATTCTATCGCGAGACTCGGATTCTATATAAGGAGCCGCGCGTCGCCGCCATTTTCACACGTGCATTGAGATTGATAGGGAGAGGACGTGGCTGGCGTCCTCTCCATTTAGATTAGGGTTGAGAGAGAGAGAGAGAGAGATTGACCTGAGGCTGTGATACTGTAGAAGAGAGTGCAGAGTTTAGTGAATGACGACCACAGTGACCACCAGACAGTGCAGTTGTTTGTTTTATTTAATATATCCGTTCTCTGCCTGAAAAAAACGATACACACAGTGACTCAGTCACATACCATATCTGTGTGCACTGCTCAGCCCAGTGTGCTGCATCAATGTATATATATATCTGACTGTGCTCAGCTCACACAGCTTATAATTGTGGGGGAGACTGGGGAGCACTGCAGTGCCAGTTATAGGTTATAGCAGGAGCCAGGAGTACATAATATTATATTAAAATTAAACAGTGCACACTTTTGCTGCAGGAGTGCCACTGCCAGTGTGACTAGTGACCAGTGACCTGACCACCAGTATATATAATATTAGTAGTATACTATCTCTTTATCAACCAGTCTATATTAGCAGCAGACACAGTACAGTGCGGTAGTTCACGGCTGTGGCTACCTCTGTGTCGGCACTCGGCAGCCCGTCCATAATTGTATATACCACCTAACCGTGGTTTTTTTTTCTTTCTTTATACATACATACTAGTTACGAGTATACTATCTCTTTATCAACCAGTCTATATTAGCAGCAGACACAGTACAGTGCGGTAGTTCACGGCTGTGGCTACCTCTGTGTCGGCACTCGGCAGCCCGTCCATAATTGTATATACCACCTAACCGTGTTTTTTTTTTCTTTCTTTATACATACATACTAGTTACAAGTATACTATCTCTTTATCAACCAGTCTATATATTAGCAGCAGACACAGTACAGTGCGGTAGTTCACGGCTGTGGCTACCTCTGTGTCGGCACTCGGCAGCCCGTCCATAATTGTATATACCACCTAACCGTGGTTTTTTTTTCTTTCTTTATACATACATACTAGTTACGAGTATACTATCTCTTTATCAACCAGTCTATATATTAGCAGCAGACACAGTACAGTGCGGTAGTTCACGGCTGTGGCTACCTCTGTGTCGGCACTCGGCAGCCCGTCCATAATTGTATATACCACCTAACCGTGGTTTTTTTTTCTTTCTTTATACATACATACTAGTTACGAGTATACTATCTCTTTATCAACCAGTCTATATTAGCAGCAGACACAGTACAGTGCGGTAGTTCACGGCTGTGGCTACCTCTGTGTCGGCACTCGGCAGCCCGTCCATAATTGTATATACCACCTAACCGTGTTTTTTTTTTCTTTCTTTATAGTCATACTAGTTACGAGTATACTATCTCTTTATCAACCAGTCTATATTAGCAGCAGACACAGTACAGTGCGGTAGTTCACGGCTGTGGCTACCTCTGTGTCGGCACTCGGCAGCCCGTCCATAATTGTATATACCACCTAACCGTGTTTTTTTTTTCTTTCTTTATAGTCATACTAGTTACGAGTATACTATCTCTTTATCAACCAGTCTATATTAGCAGCAGACACAGTACAGTGCGGTAGTTCACGGCTGTGGCTACCTCTGTGTCGGCACTCGGCAGCCCGTCCATAATTGTATATACCACCTAACCGTGGTTTTTTTTTCTTTCTTTATACATACATACTAGTTACGAGTATACTATCTCTTTATCAACCAGTCTATATTAGCAGCAGACACAGTACAGTGCGGTAGTTCACGGCTGTGGCTACCTCTGTGTCGGCACTCGGCAGCCCGTCCATAATTGTATATACCACCTAACCGTGGTTTTTTTTTCTTTCTTTATACATACATACTAGTTACGAGTATACTATCTCTTTATCAACCAGTCTATATATTAGCAGCAGACACAGTACAGTGCGGTAGTTCACGGCTGTGGCTACCTCTGTGTCGGCACTCGGCAGCCCGTCCATAATTGTATATACCACCTAACCGTGGTTTTTTTTTCTTTCTTTATACATACATACTAGTTACGATTATACTATCTCTTTATCAACCAGTCTATATATTAGCAGCAGACACAGTACAGTGCGGTAGTTCACGGCTGTGGCTACCTCTGTGTCGGCACTCGGCAGCCCGTCCATAATTGTATACTAGTATCCAATCCATCCATCTCCATTGTTTACCTGAGGTGCCTTTTAGTTGTGCCTATTAAAATATGGAGAACAAAAATGTTGAGGTTCCAAAATTAGGGAAAGATCAAGATCCACTTCCACCTCGTGCTGAAGCTGCTGCCACTAGTCATGGCCGAGACGATGAAATGCCAGCAACGTCGTCTGCCAAGGCCGATGCCCAATGTCATAGTACAGAGCAAGTCAAATCCAAAACACCAAATATCAGTAAAAAAAGGACTCCAAAACCTAAAATAAAATTGTCGGAGGAGAAGCGTAAACTTGCCAATATGCCATTTACCACACGGAGTGGCAAGGAACGGCTGAGGCCCTGGCCTATGTTCATGGCTAGTGGTTCAGCTTCACATGAGGATGGAAGCACTCAGCCTCTCGCTAGAAAAATGAAAAGACTAAAGCTGGCAAAAGCAGTAGCACCGCAAAGAACTGTGCGTTCTTCGAAATCCCAAATCCACAAGGAGAGTCCGACTCCAATTGTGTCGGTTGCGATGCCTGACCTTCCCAACACTGGACGTGAAGAGCATGCGCCTTCCACCATTTGCACGCCCCCTGCAAGTGATGGAAGGAGCACCCGCAGTCCAGTTCCTGATAGTCAGATTGAAGATGTCAGTGTTGAAGTACACCAGGATGAGGAGGATATGGGTGTTGCTGGCGCTGGGGAGGAAATTGACCAGGAGGATTCTGATGGTGAGGTGGTTTGTTTAAGTCAGGCACCCGGGGAGACACCTGTTGTCCGTGGTAGGAATATGGCCGTTGACATGCCTGGTGAAAATACCAAAAAAATCAGCTCTTCGGTGTGGAAGTATTTCACCAGAAATGCGGACAACAGGTGTCAAGCCGTGTGTTCCCTTTGTCAAGCTGTAATAAGTAGGGGTAAGGACGTTAACCACCTCGGAACATCCTCCCTTATACGTCACCTGCAGCGCATTCATAATAAGTCAGTGACAAGTTCAAAAACTTGGGCCGACAGCGGAAGCAGTCCACTGACCAGTAAATCCCTTCCTCTTGTAACCAAGCTCACGCAAACCACCCCACCAACTCCCTCAGTGTCAATTTCCTCCTTCCCCAGGAATGCCAATAGTCCTGCAGGCCATGTCACTGGCAATTCTGACGAGTCCTCTCCTGCCTGGGATTCCTCCGATGCATCCTTGCGTGTAACGCCTACTGCTGCTGGCGCTGCTGTTGTTGCTGCTGGGAGTCGATGGTCATCCCAGAGGGGAAGTCGTAAGACCACTTTTACTACTTCCACCAAGCAATTGACTGTCCAACAGTCCTTTGCGAGGAAGATGAAATATCACAGCAGTCATCCTACTGCAAAGCGGATAACTGAGGCCTTGACATCCTGGGTGGTGAGAAACGTGGTTCCGGTATCCATCATTACTGCAGAGCCAACTAGAGACTTGTTGGAGGTACTGTGTCCCCGGTACCAAATACCATCTAGGTTCCATTTCTCTAGGCAGGCGATACCGAAAATGTACACAGACCTCAGAAAAAGAGTCACCAGTGTCCTAAAAAATGCAGCTGTACCCAATGTCCACTTAACCACGGACATGTGGACAAGTGAAGCAGGGCAGGGTCAGGACTATATGACTGTGACAGCCCACTGGGTAGATGTATGGACTCCCGCCGCAAGAACAGCAGCGGCGGCACCAGTAGCAGCATCTCGCAAACGCCAACTCTTTCCTAGGCAGGCTACGCTTTGTATCACCGGTTTCCAGAATACGCACACAGCTGAAAACCTCTTACGGCAACTGAGGAAGATCATCGCGGAATGGCTTACCCCAATTGGACTCTCCTGTGGATTTGTGGCATCGGACAACGCCAGCAATATTGTGTGTGCATTAAATATGGTCAAATTCCAGCACGTCCCATGTTTTGCACATACCTTGAATTTGGTGGTGCAGAATTTTTAAAAAAACGACAGGGGCGTGCAAGAGATGCTGTCGGTGGCCAGAAGAATTGCGGGACACTTTTGGCGTACAGGCACCACGTACAGAAGACTGGAGCACCACCAAAAACTACTGAACCTGCCCTGCCATCATCTGAAGCAAGAAGTGGTAACGAGGTGGAATTCAACCCTCTATATGCTTCAGAGGTTGGAGGAGCAGCAAAAGGCCATTCAAGCCTATACAATTGAGCACGATATAGTAGGTGGAATGCACCTGTCTCAGGCGCAGTGGAGAATGATTTCAACGTTGTGCAAGGTTCTGATGCCCTTTGAACTTGCCACACGTGAAGTCAGTTCAGACACTGCCAGCCTGAGTCAGGTCATTCCCCTCATCAGGCTTTTGCAGAAGAAGCTGGAGACATTGAAGGAGGAGCTAACACGGAGCGATTCCGCTAGGCATGTGGGACTTGTGGATGGAGCCCTTAATTCGCTTAACAAGGATTCACGGGTGGTCAATCTGTTGAAATCAGAGCACTACATTTTGGCCACCGTGCTCGATCCTAGATTTAAAGCCTACCTTGGATCTCTCTTTCCGGCAGACACAAGTCTGCTGGGGTTGAAAGACCTGCTGGTGACAAAATTGTCAAGTCAAGCGGAACGCGACCTGTCAACATCTCCTCCTTCACATTCTCCCGCAACTGGGGGTGCGAGGAAAAGGCTCAGAATTCCGAGCCCACCCGCTGGCGGTGATGCAGGGCAGTCTGGAGCGACTGCTGATGCTGACATCTGGTCCGGACTGAAGGACCTGACAACGATTACGGACATGTCGTCTACTGTCACTGCATATGATTCTCTCAACATTGATAGAATGGTGGAGGATTATATGAGTGACCGCATCCAAGTAGGCACGTCACACAGTCCGTACTTATACTGGCAGGAAAAAGAGGCAATTTGGAGGCCCTTGCACAAACTGGCTTTATTCTACCTAAGTTGCCCTCCCACAAGTGTGTACTCCGAAAGAGTGTTTAGTGCCGCCGCTCACCTTGTCAGCAATCGGCGTACGAGGTTACATCCAGAAAATGTGGAGAAGATGATGTTCATTAAAATGAATTATAATCAATTCTTCCGCGGAGACATTGACCAGCAGCAATTGCCTCCACAAAGTACACAGGGAGCTGAGATGGTGGATTCCAGTGGGGACGAATTGATAATCTGTGAGGAGGGGGATGTACACGGTGATATATCGGAGGGTGATGATGAGGTGGACATCTTGCCTCTGTAGAGCCAGTTTGTGCAAGGAGAGATTAATTGCTTCTTTTTTGGGGGGGGTCCAAACCAACCCGTCATATCAGTCACAGTCGTGTGGCAGACCCTGTCACTGAAATGATGGGTTGGTTAAAGTGTGCATGTCCTGTTTTGTTTATACAACATAAGGGTGGGTGGGAGGGCCCAAGGACAATTCCATCTTGCACCTCTTTTTTCTTTTCTTTTTCTTTGCATCATGTGCTGATTGGGGAGGGTTTTTTGGAAGGGACATCCTGCGTGACACTGCAGTGCCACTCCTAAATGGGCCCGGTGTTTGTGTCGGCCACTAGGGTCGCTAATCTTACTCACACAGCTACCTCATTGCGCCTCTTTTTTTCTTTGCGTCATGTGCTGTTTGGGGAGGGTTTTTTGGAAGGGACATCCTGCGTGACACTGCAGTGCCACTCCTAGATGGGCCCGGTGTTTGTGTCGGCCACTAGGGTCGCTAATCTTACTCACACAGCTACCTCATTGCGCCTCTTTTTTTCTTTGCGTCATGTGCTGTTTGGGGAGGGTTTTTTGGAAGGGCCATCCTGCGTGACACTGCAGTGCCACTCCTAGATGGGCCCGGTGTTTGTGTCGGCCACTAGGGTCGCTAATCTTACTCACACAGCTACCTCACTGCGCCTCTTTTTTTCTTTGCGTCATGTGCTGTTTGGGGAGGGTTTTTTGGAAGGGACATCCTGCGTGACACTGCAGTGCCACTCCTAGATGGGCCCGGTGTTTGTGTCGGCCACTAGGGTCGCTTATCTTACTCACACAGCGACCTCGGTGCAAATTTTAGGACTAAAAATAATATTGTGAGGTATTCAGAATAGACTGAAAATGAGTGTAAATTATGGTTTTTGAGGTTAATAATACTTTGGGATCAAAATGACCCCCAAATTCTATGATTTAAGCTGTTTTTTAGTGTTTTTTGAAAAAAACACCCGAATCCAAAACACACCCGAATCCGACAAAAAAAATTCGGTGAGGTTTTGCCAAAACGCGTTCGAACCCAAAACACGGCCGCGGAACCGAACCCAAAACCAAAACACAAAACCCGAAAAATTTCAGGCGCTCATCTCTACTTCTTAGGCTGTGAGGGGACATGGGGTAAAAATGCTGACTTCCCAGACGTTGCTGTGGAAACTAGGTCCGAGAGACCATCCCCAAATTATTCCTCACCCTTATATGGCAACACTTCCATGTGCCTTTTAGAATCTGCATCTCCTGTCCACTGGCGAGTCCATAAGCATCTCCTAGCAGAAATGGACAATGCACTAACTTTAGATGCCAGTCGGCAGATTTCCCTCTGTGCATCTCTCATATATAAGACTGAGTCTTTTATATGGTCTATGGTTAACAGGATCGTGTCTCTGTCTAATGTGTCAATATTTTCTGACAGTTTATCTGACCACGCAGCGGCAGCACTGCACATCCAAGCTGACGCAATAGCTGGCCTAAGTATAATGCCTGAGTGTGTATATACAGACTTCAGGATCGCCTCCTGCTTTCTATCAGCAGGTTCCTTGAGGGCGGCCGTATCCGGAGACGGTAGTGCCACCTTTTTAGACAAACGTGTGAGCGCTTTATCCACCCTAGGAGGTGTTTCCCAACGTGACCTATCCTCTGGCGGGAAAGGGAACGCCATTAGTACCTTCTTAGGAATTACCAATTTTTTATCAGGGAAAGCCCACGCTTCTTCACACACTTCATTTAATTCATCTGATGGGGGAAAAACTACAGGTAGTTTTTTCTCCCCAAACATAATACCCTTTTTAGTGGTACCTGTATTTATATCAGAAATGTGTAACACCTCTTTCATTGCCTCAATCATGCAGTGAATGGCCTTAGTGGGCATCAGGTTAGACTCATCGTCGTCGACACTGGTGTCAGTATCAGTGTCGACATCTGGGTCTGCGGTCTGAGGTAGCGGGCGTTTTAGAGCCCCTGTGCGACGCCTGGACAGGCACGAGCTGAGAAGTCGGCTGTCCCACATTTGGCATGTCGTCAAATTTCTTATGTAAGGAGTCTATACGTGCACTCATTTCTTTCCATAAGCTCAACCACTCAGGTGTCTGCCCCGCAGGGGGTGACATCCCTTCTAAAGGCATCTGCTCCGTCTCCACATCATTATCCTCATCAAACATGTCGACACAGCCGTACCGACACACCGCACACACACAAGGAATGCTCCAACAGAGGACAGGACCCACAAAAGCCCTTTGGGGGGACAGAGTGAGAGTATGCCAGCACACACCAGAGCGCTATATAATGCAGGGACTAACTGAGTTATGTCCCCTATAGCTGCTTTTTCTATATAATTTATACAGCGCCTAAATTTAGTGCCCCCCCTCTCTTTTTTTTACCCTTTTCTGTAGTGTAGAGACTGCAGGGGAGAGCCAGGGAGCTTCCTTCCAGCGGATCTGTGAAGGAGAAATGGCGCCAGTGTGCTGCAGGAGATAGCTCCGCCCCTTTTCCGCGGACTATTCTCCCGCTCTTTTCTGGATTCTGGCAGGGGTATTTTCCACATATATAGCCTCTGGGGCTATATATTGTGGTATTTTTGCCAGCCAAGGTGTTATAATTGCTTCTCAGGGCGCCCCCCCCCCCCAGCGCCCTGCACCCTCAGTGACCGGAGTGTGAAGTGTGTGTGAGGAGCAATGGCGCACAGCTGCAGTGCTGTGCGCTACCTTGGTGAAGACTGATGTCTTCTGCCGCCGATTTTCCGGACCTCTTCTTGCTTCTGGCTCTGTAAGGGGGACGGCGGCGCGACTCCGGGACCGAACACCATGGACTGGGCCTGCGGTCGATCCCTCTGGAGCTAATGGTGTCCAGTAGCCTAAGAAGCCCAATCCGGCTGCAAGCAGGCGAGTTCGCTTCTTCTCCCCTTAGTCCCTCGCTGCAGTGAGCCTGTTGCCAGCAGGTCTCACTGAAAATAAAAAACCTAAATCTATACTTTCTTTCTAAGGGCTCAGGAGAGCCCCTAGTGTGCATCCAACCTCGGCCGGGCACAAAATCTAACTGAGGCTTGGAGGAGGGTCATAGTGGGAGGAGCCAGTGCACACCAGGTAGTCATAAATCTTTCTAGAGTGCCCAGCCTCCTTCGGAGCCCGCTATTCCCCATGGTCCTTACGGAGTTCCCAGCATCCACTAGGACGTCAGAGAAAAGATATATCCGTGTGTGGGGGTGTCGGTACGCGTGTGTCGGCATGTGTGAAGCGGAAGGCTTGTCCAAGGAGGAGGTGGAGCAGATGATTGTGGTGTCTCCGTCGGCAACGCCGACTCATGATTGGTTGGACATGTGGAATATTTTAAATGCAAATGTGACCTTATTACATAAGAGAATGGACAAAGCAGAGTCAAGGGAAAAAGCAGGGAGTCAATCCTCGGATTTGACTGGGTCACAGGGCCCTTCAGGGTCTCAAAATCGTCCCCTATCCCAAATAGCAGACACTGATACCGACACGGATTCTGACTCCAGTGTCGACTATGATGATGCAAGGTTACACCCAAAGGTGGCCAAAAGTATTCATTATATGATTATTGCAATAAAAGATGTTTTACATATCACAGATGACCCCTCTGTCCCTGACACGAGGGTGCGCATGTATAAGGAAAAGAAACCTGAGGTAACCTTCCCCCGATCTCATGAACTGAACAAATTATTTGAAAAGGGATCCGGTCTGAAGATCGACAGTGTCTAGGTCGACAATGTTTAGGTCGACCACTATAGGTCGACAGTCACTAGGTCGACATGGATGGAAGGTCGACAGGGTTTCTAGGTCGACATGTGCTAGGTCGACAAGTCTAAAGGTCGACATGAGTTTTTCACATTTTGTTTCTTTCTTTTTATTTTTTCATACTTAACGATCCACGTGGACTACGATTGGAACGGTAAAGTGTGCCGAGCGAAGCGGTAGCGGAGCGAAGGCACCATGCCCGAAGCATGGCGAGCGAAGCGAGCCATGCGAGGGGACGCGGTACACTAATTTGGGATCCCGGTCACTCTACGAAGAAAACGACACAAAAAAATAATAATCCTCATGTCGACCTTTAGACCTGTCGACCAAGCACATGTCGACCTAGAAACTCTGTCGACCTTCCATCCATGTCGACCTAGTGACTGTCGACCTATAGTGGTCGACCTAAACATTGTCGACCTAGACACTGTCGATTTGATGAACCACACCCATTTGAAAAAGCTTGGGAGACTCTAGACAAAAAACTGCAGATTCCCAAGAGAATTCTTATGGCGTATCCTTTCCCTGCACAGGACAGGGTACGGTGGGAATCCTCGCCCAGGGTGGACAAGGCTTTAACGCGTCTGTCCAAGAAGGTGGCGCTACCGTCTCCAGACACGGCAGCCCTCAAGGATCCTGCTGATCGCAGATAGGAAACTACCTTAAAATCTATTTATACGCATATGGGTGCTTTGCTCAGGCCGGCGATAGCATCGGCATGGGTTTGTAGTGCAGTTGCAGCGTGGACAGATACCTTATCAGCTGACATTGATACCCTAGACAGGGATACCATTTTACTGACCTTAGGTCACATTAAAGACGCAGTCT
The DNA here is from genome assembly GCF_028390025.1 of Pseudophryne corroboree. Lineage (NCBI taxonomy): Eukaryota > Metazoa > Chordata > Amphibia > Anura > Myobatrachidae > Pseudophryne > Pseudophryne corroboree. The sequence goes on along the minus strand of NC_086444.1, from coordinate 20,721,287 downwards.
TATATAAAAGAGACGCTCAAAGAGACGTTGGGCTGCTTGGTTCCAGAGCCAATGCCATGGCAATTTCTGCGAGGCGAGCTCTGTGGACCCGCCAATGGACGGGTGATGCCAACTCAAAGAAGCATATGGAGGTTTTACCTTACAAGGGTGAAGTTTTGTTTGGGGATGGTCTCGCGGACCTGGTTTCCACAGCTACCGCGGGTAAATCTACCTTTTTGCCTTTTGTTCTCAGACAGCAAAAGAAATCTCCACAATATCAGATGCAGTCCTTTCGGTCGCATAAGTCCAGAAGAGGTCGGGGCTCCTCCTTCCTCGCCAGAGGTAAGGGTAGAGGAAAGAGAACACCTGCTTCGGCTAGTTCCCAGGAGCAGAAGTCCTCACCGGCTTCTGCTAAATCCACCGAATGACGCTGGGGCTCCACGGAGGGAGTCCGCACCGTGGGAGCACGTCTTCGACTCTTCAGCCAGGTCTGGGTTCTTTCAGACGTGGATCCTTGGGCGATGGAAATTGTATCCCAAGGTTACAAACTGGAATTCGAAGAGGTGCCCCTCGCCGATTTTTCAAGCCGGCCTTGCCAGCTTCTCCCCCGGAGAGGTAAGTAGTATTAGTTGCAATTCAAAAGCTGTGTCAGCAGCAAGTGATTGTCAAGGTTCCAACAGGGAAAAGGGTACTATTCAACCCTGTCCGTGGTCCCGAAGCCGGATGGTTCGGTCAGACCCATTTTAAATCTAAAATCCCTAAACCTGTACTTAAAAAAATTCAAATTCAAGATGGAATCGCTCCGGGCTGTGATATCCAGTCTGGAAGGGGGGGTTTTTATGGTGTCACTGGACGTGAAGCATGCCTACCTTATATCCTCCTCATCAGGAGTACCTGAGATTCGCTGTACAGGACTGTCATTACCAGTTTCAGACGTTGCCGTTTGGGCTTTCCACGGCACCGAGGATTTTCACCAAGGTGATGGCGGAGATGATGGTGCTCCTGCGCAGGCAGGGAGTCACAATTATCCCGTACTTGGACGATCTCCTGATAAAGGCAAGATCGAGAGATCAATTGCTGAAGAGCGTGTCACTCTCCCTGAGAGTGCTACAACAGCACGGTTGGATTCTCAATCTGCCAAAGTCACAATTGGTTCCAACGACTCGACTACAATTCCTAGGCATGATCCTGGACACGGAACAGAAGAGGGTTTGTCTCCCAATGGAAAAAGCCCAGGACCTCCAGAACATGGTCAGAGACCTGCTAAAACCAAAAAAGTCTGTTCATCAATGCACTCGAGTTCTGGGGAAAATGGTGGCAGCCTACGAGGCCATCCCCTTCAGCAGGTTCCATGCAAGGACATTTCAGTGGGACATTCTGGACAAGTGGTCAGGGTCCCATCTGCAAATACATCAAAAGATAAGCCTGTCCCCCAGGGCCAGGGTGTCTCTCCTGTGGTGGCTGACCTTCTAGAGGGTCGCAGGTTCGGCATTTAAGACTGGGTTCTGGTGACCAAGGACGTGAGCCTCCGAGGATGGGGAGCAGTCACACAAGGAAGAAATTTTCAGGGACTATGGTCAAGCCAGGAGGCTTGTCTACACATCAACGTGCTGGAATTGAGGGCCATATACAACGGCCTACGACAAGCGGAGAATCTTCTTCGCGACCTACCGGTGCTGATTCAATCAGACAACGTCACGGCCGTGGCTCATGTAAACCGCCAAGGCAGGACAACGAGCAGAGTGGCAATGGCGGAAGCCACCAGGATTCTGCGCTGTGCGGAAAATCACGTAAGCGTTCTGTCAGCAGTCTTCATACAGCAGTCTTCATACTGGAAGTGGACAACTGGGAAGCAGACTTCCTCAGCAGACACGATCTCCATCCAGGAGAGTGGAGACTTCATCAAGAAGTCTTTGCAGAGATAACAAGTCATTGGGGACTTCCTCAAATAGACATGATGGCGTCACGCCTCAACAAAATGTTTCTGAGGTATTGTGCCAGGTCAAGGGACCCTCAGGCAGTAGCGGTAGATGCCCTAGTGACACCATGGGTGTTTCAGTCGGTCTATGTGTTCCCACCTCTGCCTCTCATCTCAAAAGTATTGAGAATCATAAGACGAAGAAGAGTACAGACAATACTCGTTGTTCCAGATTGGCCTCGAAGGGTCTGGTATTCAGATCTTCGGGAAATGCTCACAGAAGATCCGTGGCCTCTTCCTCTCAGGGAGGACCTGTTGCAGCAGGGGCCCTGCATGTTCCAAGATTTACCGCGGTTACGTTTGACAGCATGGCGGTTGAACACCGAATTCTAGCTGGGAAAGGTATTCCGGAGGAAGTCATCCCTACTCTGATAAAGGCTAGGAAGGAGGTGACGGCGAAGCATTATCACCGTATCTGGAGGAAGTATGTATCTTGGTGTGAAGCCAAGAATGCTCCTACGAAAGATTTCCATCTGGGACGTTTTCTCCACTTCCTATAGACAGGAGTGGATATGGGCCTGAAGTTAGGCTCCATTAAGGTACAGATTTCAGCCCTGTCTATATTCTTTCAGAAGGAATTGGCTTCTCTCCCAGAAGTCCAGACTTTTTTGTGAAGGGAGTGCTGCACATCCAGCCCCCTTTTGTGCCCCCTGTGGCACCATGGGACCTTAACGTGGTGTTAAGGTTCCTAAAATCTCACTGGTATGAACCTCTTCAAACGGTTGAATTAAAATTTCTCACTTGGAAGGTGGTCATGTTATTGGCCTTGGCATCTGCAAGGCGGGTATCAGAGTTGGCGGTCTTGTCTCACAAGAGCCCCTATTTGATTTTCCATGTGGATAGAGCGGAGTTGAGGACTCGTCCTCAATTTTTGCCTAAGGTGGTTTCTTCATTTCATATGAACCAACCTATTGTGGTGCCTGTGGCTACGGGTGACTTGGAGGACTCCAAGTCCCTGGATGTAGTCAGGGCCTTAAAAATTTATGTAGCCAGGACGGCTCGGATTAGGAAAACAGAGGCTCTGTTTGTCCTGTATGCAGCCAACAAGGTTGGCGCTCCTGCTTCTAAGCAGACTATTGCTCGCTGGATCTGTAACACGATTCAGCAGGCTCATTCTACGGCTGGATTGCCGTTACCAAATTCGGTAAAGGCCCATTCCACTAGGAAGGTGGGTTCTTCTTGGGCGGCTGCCCGAGGCGTATCGGCATTACAGCTTTGCCGAGCAGCTACTTGGTCGGGTTCAAACACTTTTGCAAAATTCTACAAGTTTGATACCCTGGCTGATGAGGACCTTGCGTTTGCTCAACCGGTGCTGCAGAGTCATCCGCACTCTCCCGTCTGGTTTGGAGCTTTGGTATAAACCCCATGGTCCTTACGGAGTCCCCAGCATCCTCTAGGACGTAAGAGAAAATAAGATTTTAAACCTACCGGTAAATCTTTATCTCCTAGTCCGTAGAGGATGCTGGGCGCCCGTCCCAGTGCGGACTAAATCTGCGAGACTTGTATATAGTTTTGCTTACAGTGTCGGACTGGGGCATGAAGGGCCCACCGGGGGAATGCATTGATAGGGGCCCATACTTAGGGGTGTGGTCAGCCTACAAAGGGGGTGTGACCAGCCTCCACAGAGGATTGAAATACACAATTGTCTTGTGCAGTGTAATGCAACACATCTACCATATATAATACAAGTGCACAGTCTGGAACCTGATCCCTAGAGGAAGGAGTGGGGCCTCAGGCAATGGGGCCCACCGGTGGTTTCCCCTGTACCCCTGTGGGCCAGTCCGACCCTGTTTGCTTACATAAGGGTTATGTTACAGTTGAGATCGGTCTTTGACTGATACTGGTTTTTGTTCATACTGTTAACTGGTTGCGTATATTCCAGGTTATACGGTGTAGTTGGTGTGGGCTGGTATGAATCTTGCCCTTAGATTAACAAAATCCTTTCCTCATATTGTCCATCTCCTCTGGGCACAGTTCTCTAACTGAGGTCTGGAGGAGGGGCATAGAGGGAGGAGCCAGTGCACACCCATACTAAAAGTTCTTTTCTCTGACGTCCTAGTGGATGCTGGGTACTCCGTAAGGACCATGGGGTATAGACAGGCTCCACAGGAGACTGGGCACTCTTAAAAGAAAGATTAGGTACTATATCGGGTGTGCACTGGCTCCTCCCTCTATGCCCCTCCTCCAGACCTCAGTTAGTATCTGTGCCCGGCCAGAGCTGGATGCACCCTAGGGGCTCTCCTGAGCTTCCTAGAAAAGAAAGTATTTGTTAGGTTTTTTATTTTCAGTGAGATCTGCTGGCAACAGACTCACTGCTACGTGGGACTGAGGGGAGAGAAGCGAACCCACCTGCTTGCAGCTAGCTTGGGCTTCTAAGGCTACTGGACACCATTAGCTCCAGAGGGATCGAACACAGGCCCAGTCCTCGGTCGTCCGGTCCCGGAGCCGCGCTGCCGTCCCTCTTGCAGAGCCAGAAGAACGAAGAGAAGTTGAAAATCGGCGGCTGAAGACTCCGGTCTTCATTAAGGTAGCGCACAGCACTGCAGCTGTGCGCCATTGCTCCCTTAGCACACCACACACTCCGGTCACTGATGGGTGCAGGGCGCTGGGGGGGGGGGGGGCGACCTGGGCAGCAATTAGATTACCTTACTTGGCGAAAAGCACATAATACAGTCTGATAAACTGTATATGTGCATTAACCCCCGCCATTAAAGTACATAAAAGGACAGAAGCCCGCCGCTGAGGGGGCCGGGCCTTCTTCCTCAGCACACCGGCGCCATTTTCTCTTCACAGCTCAGCTGGAAGGAAGCTCCCCAGGCTCTCCCCTGCAGTATCCTGGTACACAAAGGGTAAAAAAGAGAGGGGGGGCACATAAATTTAGGCGCAAAACTGTGTATATAAGCTGCTATAGGGGAATAATCACTCAGTATAGTGTACATCCCTGTATTATATAGCGCTGTGGTGTGTGCTGGCATACTCTCTCTCTGTCTCTCCAAAGGGCCTGGTGGGGGAACTGTCTTCAAATAGAGCATCCCCTGTGTGTGGTGTGTCGGTATGCGTGTGTCGACATGTCTGAGGTAAAAGGCTCCTCTAAGGAGGTGATAGAGCGGATATGTGTGTGGGAGGGTGTCTCCGTCGCCAACGCCGACACCTGTTTGGATATGTGTAAGTGCTGAGGTAAAATTATTGCACAAAAGGTTAGGGAACAGAAAGGAAATCTACCCTGGTCTGTCCCTATGTCACAGAGTCCTTCAGAGTCTCTCTATGTTCACTATCCAAAATAACAAAGTATCGACACGGAGTTTAACTCCACTGTCGACTACGATAATGCAAAGTTACAGCCAAGAGGGCTAAAAGATATTCAATATATGATTATTGGAATAAAAGATGATTTGCATATCACTGATGACTCATCTGTCCCTGACACGAGAGTACACATGTTAAGGGGAAGAATGCTGAGGTAAATTTCCCTCCTCTCATGAGGAAAAAGAGCGGGAATCTACAGACAAGAGACGGCAGCTTCCCACAAGAGAATTCTCAGGCTGTATCCTTTCCCCACTAGGGCCAGGATGTGTTGAGAATCTTCCCCTTGGGTGTCCTGTTTGCACTAGCTATTCTCAGGGATCCTGCAGATAGTGTGCACATTCTAGTATACTACCCAGACCGGCGATTGTGTCGGCATGGGTTTATAGCGCTGTGGCAGCGTGGACAGGTACCTTATCAGCAGAGATTGAGACCCTAGTATGCATATAAATATTTTAAGATGCTGTCTTAAGTGATAGATATATAATTATAAAGCATGCCCAGAGGGATATGAGTATACTGGGTTCTAGAGACAAAAGCTATGTCGATTTCTGCTTGACGTGTCCTGTAGAATATACATTGGACAGATGATGCCGACTTAAGAGGCATATGGAAGGCTGAGGATTGTGTGGAGAAAGGTTCTCGGGCCTGGTCTCCACAGCTATAGCTGGTAATTCTGATATTTTGCCTTCTATTCCTGCACAGCCTAGGAAAGCACAACATTATTAAATGCAGCTTTTCGAATAAAGAAACAAGAAAGTTTGAGGTGCGTCCTTTCTTGTCAGAGCCGGGGGCAGAGGAAAGAAGCTGTACAACACAGCTAGTCCCCAGGAACAGAAGTCCTCCCCGGCCTCTGCAAAAATCCACCGCATGTCGCTGGGGCTCCACAGGCGGAGCTAGGCCCGGTGGGGGCACGCCTTCGTAAGTTCAGCCACAAGTGGGTTCACTCCCTGTTAGATCCCTGGGCAATAGAAATTGTATCGCAGGGATACAGGCTGGACTGTGAGAAGATGCCCCCTCACGAGGACCCGGCGGGCTTCCCCCCAAGAGAGGGAGCCAGTGTTAACTGCAATTCGTAAATTGTATCTTCAACAGGTGGTGGTCAAGGGTCCCCTCCTTCAACAAGAGGGTGTTATTATTCGACCATGTTATAATCCCGAAACCAGACGGTTCGGTTAGACCCATATTGTATTAAAATTAGAGATGAGCGCCTGAAATTTTTCGGGTTTTGTGTTTTGGTTTTGGGTTCGGTTCCGCGGCCGTGTTTTGGGTTCGACCGCGTTTTGGCAAAACCTCACCGAATTTTTTTTGTCGGATTCGGGTGTGTTTTGGATTCGGGTGTTTTTTTAAAAAAAACACTAAAAAACAGCTTAAATCATAGAATTTGGGGGTCATTTTGATCCCATATTATTATTAACCTCAAAAACCATAATTTCCACTCATTTTCAGTCTATTCTGAATACCTCACACCTCACAATATTATTTTTAGTCCTAAAATTTGCACCAAGGTCGCTGGATGACTAAGCTAAGCGACACTAGTGGCCGACACAAACACCTGGCCCATCTAGGAGTGGCACTGCAGTGTCACGCAGGATGTCCCTTCCAAAAAACCCTCCCCAATCAGCACATGACGCAAAGAAAAAAAGAGGCGCAATGAGGTAGCTGACTGTGTGAGTAAGATAAGCGACCCTAGTGGCCGACACAAACACCGGGCCCATTTAGGAGTGGCACTGCAGTGTCACGCAGGATGTCCCTTCCAAAAAACCCTCCCCAATCAGCACATGACGCAAAGAAAAAAAGAGGCGCAATGAGGTAGCTGACTGTGTGAGTAAGATTAGCGACCCTAGTGGCCGACACAAACACCGGGCCCATTTAGGAGTGGCACTGCAGTGTCACGCAGGATGTCCCTTCCAAAAAACCCTCCCCAATCAGCACATGACGCAAAGAAAAAAAGAGGCGCAATGAGGTAGCTGACTGTGTGAGTAAGATTAGCGACCCTAGTGGCCGACACAAACACCGGGCCCATTTAGGAGTGGCACTGCAGTGTCACGCAGGATGTCCCTTCCAAAAAACCCTCCCCAATCAGCACATGACGCAAAGAAAAAAAGAGGCGCAATGAGGTAGCTGACTGTGTGAGTAAGATTAGCGACCCTAGTGGCCGACACAAACACCGGGCCCATTTAGGAGTGGCACTGCAGTGTCACGCAGGATGTCCCTTCCAAAAAACCCTCCCCAAACAGCACATGACGCAAAGAAAAATAAAGAAAAAAGAGGTGCAAGATGGAATTGTCCTTGTCCCTCCCACCCACCCTTATGTTGTATAAACAAAACAGGACATGCACACTTTAACCAACCCATCATTTCAGTGACAGGGTCTGCCACACGACTGTGACTGATATGACGGGTTGGTTTGGACCCCCCCCAAAAAAGAAGCAATTAATCTCTCCTTGCACAAACTGGCTCTACAGAGGCAAGATGTCCACCTCATCATCACCCTCCGATATATCACCGTGTACATCCCCCTCCTCACAGATTATCAATTCGTCCCCACTGGAATCCACCATCTCAGCTCCCTGTGTACTTTGTGGAGGCAATTGCTGCTGGTCAATGTCTCCGCGGAGGAATTGATTATAATTCATTTTAATGAACATCATCTTCTCCACATTTTCTGGATGTAACCTCGTACGCCGATTGCTGACAAGGTGAGCGGCGGCACTAAACACTCTTTCGGAGTACACACTTGTGGGAGGGCAACTTAGGTAGAATAAAGCCAGTTTGTGCAATGGCCTCCAAATTGCCTCTTTTTCCTGCCAGTATAAGTATGGACTGTGTGACGTGCCTACTTGGATGCGGTCACTCATATAATCCTCCACCATTCTTTCAATGGTGAGAGAATCATATGCAGTGACAGTAGACGACATGTCCGTAATCGTTGTCAGGTCCTTCAGTCCGGACCAGATGTCAGCATCAGCAGTCGCTCCAGACTGCCCTGCATCACCGCCAGCGGGTGGGCTCGGAATTCTGAGCCTTTTCCTCGCACCCCCAGTTGCGGGAGAATGTGAAGGAGGAGATGTTGACAGGTCGCGTTCCGCTTGACTTGACAATTTTCTCACCAGCAGGTCTTTCAACCCCAGCAGACTTGTGTCTGCCGGAAAGAGAGATCCAAGGTAGGCTTTAAATCTAGGATCGAGCACGGTGGCCAAAATGTAGTGCTCTGATTTCAACAGATTGACCACCCGTGAATCCTTGTTAAGCGAATTAAGGGCTCCATCCACAAGTCCCACATGCCTAGCGGAATCGCTCCGTGTTAGCTCCTCCTTCAATGTCTCCAGCTTCTTCTGCAAAAGCCTGATGAGGGGAATGACCTGACTCAGGCTGGCAGTGTCTGAACTGACTTCACGTGTGGCAAGTTCAAAGGGCATCAGAACCTTGCACAACGTTGAAATCATTCTCCACTGCGCTTGAGACAGGTGCATTCCACCTCCTATATCGTGCTCAATTGTATAGGCTTGAATGGCCTTTTGCTGCTCCTCCAACCTCTGAAGCATATAGAGGGTTGAATTCCACCTCGTTACCACTTCTTGCTTCAGATGATGGCAGGGCAGGTTCAGTAGTTTTTGGTGGTGCTCCAGTCTTCTGTACGTGGTGCCTGTACGCCGAAAGTGTCCCGCAATTTTTCTGGCCACCGACAGCATCTCTTGCACGCCCCTGTCGTTTTTTAAATAATTCTGCACCACCAAATTCAAGGTATGTGCAAAACATGGGACGTGCTGGAATTTGCCCATATTTAATGCACACACAATATTGCTGGCATTGTCCGATGCCACAAATCCACAGGAGAGTCCAATTGGGGTAAGCCATTCCGCGATGATCTTCCTCAGTTGCCGTAAGAGGTTTTCAGCTGTGTGCGTATTCTGGAAACCGGTGATACAAAGCGTAGCCTGCCTAGGAAAGAGTTGGCGTTTGCGAGATGCTGCTACTGGTGCCGCCGCTGCTGTTCTTGCGGCGGGAGTCCATACATCTACCCAGTGGGCTGTCACAGTCATATAGTCCTGACCCTGCCCTGCTCCACTTGTCCACATGTCCGTGGTTAAGTGGACATTGGGTACAACTGCATTTTTTAGGACACTGGTGAGTCTTTTTCTGACGTCCGTGTACATTCTCGGTATCGCCTGCCTAGAGAAGTGGAACCTAGATGGTATTTGGTAACGGGGGCACACTGCCTCAATAAATTGTCTAGTTCCCTGTGAACTAACGGCGGATACCGGACGCACGTCTAACACCAACATAGTTGTCAAGGCCTCAGTTATCCGCTTTGCAGCAGGATGACTGCTGTGATATTTCATCTTCCTCGCAAAGGACTGTTGAACAGTCAATTGCTTACTGGAAGTAGTACAAGTGGGCTTACGACTTCCCCTCTGGGATGACCATCGACTCCCAGCAGCAACAACAGCAGCGCCAGCAGCAGTAGGCGTTACACGCAAGGATGCATCGGAGGAATCCCAGGCAGGAGAGGACTCGTCAGAATTGCCAGTGACATTGCCTGCAGGACTATTGGCATTCCTGGGGAAGGAGGAAATTGACACTGAGGGAGTTGGTGGGGTGGTTTGCGTGAGCTTGGTTACAAGAGGAAGGGATTTACTGGTCAGTGGACTGCTTCCGCTGTCACCCAAAGTTTTTGAACTTGTCACTGACTTATTATGAATGCGCTGCAGGTGACGTATAAGGGAGGATGTTCCGAGGTGGTTAACGTCCTTACCCCTACTTATTACAGCTTGACAAAGGGAACACACGGCTTGACACCTGTTGTCCGCATTTCTGTTGAAATAGTTCCACACCGAAGAGCTGATTTTTTTGGTATTTTCACCAGGCATGTCAACGGCCATATTCCTCCCACGGACAACAGGTGTCTCCCCGGGTGCCTGACTTAAACAAACCACCTCACCATCAGAATCCTCCTGGTCAATTTCCTCCCCAGCGCCAGCAACACCCATATCCTCCTCATCCTGGTGTACTTCAACACTGACATCTTCAATCTGACTATCAGGAACTGGACTGCGGGTGCTCCTTCCAGCACTTGCAGGGGGCGTGCAAATGGTGGAAGGCGCATGCTCTTCACGTCCAGTGTTGGGAAGGTCAGGCATCGCAACCGACACAATTGGACTCTCCTTGTGGATTTGGGATTTCGAAGAACGCACAGTTCTTTGCGGTGCTACTGCTTTTGCCAGCTTGAGTCTTTTCATTTTTCTAGCGAGAGGCTGAGTGCCTCCATCCTCATGTGAAGCTGAACCACTAGCCATGAACATAGGCCAGGGCCTCAGCCGTTCCTTGCCACTCCGTGTGGTAAATGGCATATTGGCAAGTTTACGCTTCTCCTCCGACAATTTTATTTTAGGTTTTGGAGTCCTTTTTTTACTGATATTTGGTGTTTTGGATTTGACATGCTCTGTACTATGACATTGGGCATCGGCCTTGGCAGACGACGTTGCTGGCATTTCATCGTCTCGGCCATGACTAGTGGCAGCAGCTTCAGCACGAGGTGGAAGTGGATCTTGATCTTTCCCTAATTTTGGAACCTCAACATTTTTGTTCTCCATATTTTAATAGGCACAACTAAAAGGCACCTCAGGTAAACAATGGAGATGGATGGATACTAGTATACAATTATGGACGGACTGCCGAGTGCCGACACAGAGGTAGCTACAGCCGTGAACTACCGTACTGTGTCTGCTGCTAATATAGACTGGTTGATAAAGAGATGTCGTAGTATGTATGTATGAAGAAGAAAGAAAAAAAAACCACGGTTAGGTGGTATACGATTATGGACGGACTGCCGAGTGCCGACACAGAGGTAGCCACAGCCGTGAACTACCGTACTGTACTGTGTCTGCTGCTAATATAGACTGGTTGATAAAGAGATGTCGTAGTATGTATGTATAAAGAAGAAAGAAAAAAAAACCACGGTTAGGTGGTATACAATTATGGACGGACTGCCGAGTGCCGACACAGAGGTAGCCACAGCCGTGAACTACCGTACTGTACTGTGTCTGCTGCTAATATAGACTGGTTGATAAAGAGATGTCGTAGTATGTATGTATGAAGAAGAAAGAAAAAAAAACCACGGTTAGGTGGTATACAATTATGGACGGACTGCCGAGTGCCGACACAGAGGTAGCCACAGCCATGAACTACCGTACTGTACTGTGTCTGCTGCTAATATAGACTGGTTGATAAAGAGATGTCGTAGTATGTATGTATAAAGAAGAAAGAAAAAAAAACCACGGTTAGGTGGTATACAATTATGGACGGACTGCCGAGTGCCGACACAGAGGTAGCCACAGCCGTGAACTACCGTACTGTACTGTGTCTGCTGCTAATATAGACTGGTTGATAAAGAGATGTAGTAGTATGTATGTATAAAGAAGAAAGAAAAAAAAACCACGGGTAGGTGGTATACAATTATGGATGGACTGCCGAGTGCCGACACAGAGGTAGCTACAGCCGTGAACTACCGTACTGTGTCTGCTGCGACTGGATGATAAATAATGATATAAAAAATATATATATATCACTACTGCAGCCGGACAGGTATATATATTATATAATGACGGACCTGCTGGACACTGTCTGTCAGCAGAATGAGTTTTTTATAGAATAAAAAAAAAACACAACACAAGTGAAGTCACACGACGAGTGTTTAACTTTTTCAGGCAATCACAATATAGTATACTACTAACTATACTGGTGGTCAGTGTGGTCAGGTCACTGGTCAGTCACACTGGCAGTGGCACTCCTGCAGCAAAAGTGTGCACTGTTTAATTTTAATATAATATGTACTCCTGGCTCCTGCTATAACCTATAACTGGCACTGCAGTGCTCCCCAGTCTCCCCCCCAATTATAAGCTGTGTGAGCTGAGCACAGTCAGATATATAATATATACATAGATGATGCAGCACACTGGGCTGAGCAGTGCACACAGATATGGTATGTGACTGTCTTGTACTCCTGGCTCCTGCTATAACCTATAACTGGCACTGCAGTGCTCCCCAGTCTCCCCCACAATTATAAGCTGTGTGAGCTGAGCACAGTCAGATATATAATATATACATAGATGATGCAGGCATGCAGCACACTGGGCTGAGCAGTGCACACAGATATGGTATGTGACTGAGTCACTGTGTGTACCGTTTTTTTCAGGCAGAGAACGGATATATTAAATAAAACAACTGCACTGCTGGTGGTCACTGTGGTCAGTCACTAAACTCTGCACTCTCTTCTACAGTATCAGCCTCAGGTCAATCTCTCTCTCTCTCTCCTAATCTAAATGGAGAGGACGCCAGCCACGTCCTCTCCCTATCAATCTCAATGCACGTGTGAAAATGGCGGCGACGCGCGGCTCCTTATATAGAATCCGAGTCTCGCTAGAATCCGACAGCGTCATGATGACGTTCGGGCGCGCTCGGGTTAACCGAGCAAGGCGGGAAGATCCGAGTCGCTCGGACCCGTGAAAAAAAACATGAAGTTCGTGCGGGTTCGGATTCAGAGAAACCGAACCCGCTCATCTCTAATTAAAATCCCTGAACATATACCTGAAAAGGTTCAGGTTCAAGATGGAATCGCTAAGAGCGGTCATTGCAAGCCTGAAATGAATCGGGACATAAGGGATGCATACCTTCGTGTCCCCATTTATCCACCTCATCAGGCGTACCTCAGAATTGCGGTACGGGATTGTCATTACCAATTTCACCAAGGTAATGGCGGATATGATGGTGCTCCTGCGGAAGCAAGGTGTCACTATTATCACATACTTGGATGATCTCCTCATAAAAGCGAGATCAAGAGAGCAGTTGCTGGACAGCGTATCACCTTCTCTGGAAGTGAAACGGCAACACGACTGGATTCTATATATTCCGAAGTCGCAGTTGGTTCCTACAGCTCATCTGCCTCGCCTAGGCATGATCCTAGACACAGACCAGAAGAGGGTTTATCTCCCGATAGAGAGAGCTCAGGAGCTCATGACACTGGTCAGGAATCCATTGAAAACCAAAACAGGTGTCAGTGCATCACTGCACTCGAGTCCTGGGAAGGATGATGGCATCATACGAGGCCATCCCCTTCGGCTGGTTCCATGCAAGGACAATGGAACTTACTGGACAAGTGGTCCGGATCACATCTTCAGATGCATCGGTTAATCACCCTATCCCCCCGGGCCAGAGTGTCTCTCCTGTGGTGGCTGCGGAGTGCTCACCTTCTCGAGGGCCGCAGATTCGGCATTCAGGACTGGGTCCTGGTGACCACGGATGCAAGCCTCCGAGGGTGGGGGGCAGTTACACAGGGAAGAAAATTCCAAGGTTTGTGGTCAAGCCAACAGACTTGCCTTCACATCAATATCCTGGAACTAAGGGCCATATACAACGCCCTAAGTCAAGCGGAGTTCCTGCTTCGCAACCAACCGGTTCTGATCCAGTCAGACCGCAGGGGCTCATGTAAACCGCCAGGGCGGCACAAGGAGCAGGGTGGCGAGGGTAGAAGCCTCCAGAATTCTTCGCTGGGCGGAGAATCAAGTAAGCGCACTGTCAGCAGTGTTCATTCCGGGAGTGGACACGACCTCCACCCGGGAAGGTGGTGACTTCATCAGGAAGTCTTCACGCAGTTTTGCATATTGATGGAAACTGCCTCAGGTGGACTACATGGCGTCCCACCTCAATAAAAAGATAAAAAAGGTTTTACGCTGGGTCAAGGGACTCTCAGGCGATAGCTGTGGTCGCACTAGTAACACCGTGGGTGTTCCAGTCGGTCTATATATTCCCTCCTCTTCCTCTCAGACCCAAGGGCTGAGAATTGTAATAAACGGAGGAGTGTGAACAATATTCTTTGCTCCGGATTAGCCAAGAAGGACTCGGTACCCGGAACTGCAAGAAATGCTCTCAGAGGACCCATGGCCTCTGCCTCTCAGTCAGGACATGTTGCAACAGGGACCCTGTCTGATCCTAGACTTACCGCGGCTGCGTTGGACGGCATGGCGGTTGGACGCCGGATCCTAGCGGAAAAGGGCATTCCGGATGCAGTTATTCCTACGCTGATAAAGGCTAGGAAAGACGTGACAGCAAGACTTTTTCACTGTATATGGCGAAAATAGGTTGCTTGGTGTGTGGCCGGGAAGGCCCTATAGAGGAATTCCAGGGGGGTCGATTCCTGCACTTCCTACAGTCAGGAGTGACTATGGGCCTAAAATTAGGATCCATAAAGGCCGAGATTTCGGCCCTATCCCTTTTTCTCTCAAAAAGAACTGGCTTCACTGCCTGAAGTTCGGACGTTGTTACAGGGGTGCTGCATATTCGGCCCCTTTTGTGCGTCCAGTGGCACCTTGGGATCTTAACGTGTGTTGGATTCCTAAAATCCCACTGGTTTGAGCCACTTAAGACCGTGGAGCTAAAATATCTCACGTGGAAAGTGGTCATGCTTTTGGCCTTAGCTTGGACTAGGCGTGTGTCAGAATTGGCGGCTTTGTCATGTAAAAGCCCATATCTGATCTTCCATATGGAAAGGGCAGAATGGAGGTCTCGTCCCCAATTTCTCCCAAAGGTGGTATCATCGTTTCATTTGAACCAACCTATTGTGGTGCCTGCGGCTACTAGGGACTTGAATGATTCCAAGTTGCTGGACGTAGTCCGGGCCCTGAAACTTTATGTTTCCAGGACGGCTAGAGTCAGAAAAACTGACTCGCTATTTATCCTGCATGCACCCAACAAGCTGGGTGCTCCTGCTTCAAAGCAGACTATTGCTCGCTGGATCTGTAGCACGATTCAGCTTGCACATTCTGCGGCTGGACTGCCGCATCCTAAATTAGTAAAAGCCCATTCCACGAGGAAGGTGGGTTCTTCTTTGGCGGCTGCCCGAGGGGTCTCGGCTTTACAACTTTGCCGAGCTGCTACTTGGTCGGGTTCAAACACTTTTGCAAAATTCTACAAGTTTGATACCCTGGCTGAGGAGGACCTTGAGTTTGCTCATTCGGTGCTGCAGAGTCATCCGCACTCTCCCGCCCGTTTGGGAGCTTTGGTATAATCCCCATGGTCCTTACGGAGTACCCAGCATCCACTAGGACGTCAGAGAAAATAAGAATTTACTCACCGGTAATTCTATTTCTCGTAGTCCTTAGTGGATGCTGGGAGCCCGTCCCAAGTGCGGACTCTCTGCAATACATGTATATAGTTGCAATACATGTATATAGTTATTGCTTAACTAAAGGGTTATTGTATGAGCCATCTGTTGAGAGAGGCTCAGTTATTGTTCATACTGTTAACTGGGTATAGTTATCACGAGTTGTACGGTGTGATTGGTGTGGTGGTATGAGTCTTACCCTGGATTCCAAATCCTTTCCTAGTAATGTCAGCTCTTCCGGGCACAGTTTCCCTAACTGAGGTCTGGAGGAGGGGCATAGAGGGAGGAGCCAGTGCACACCAGATATAGTACCTAATCTTTCTTTTAAGAGTGCCCAGTCTCCTGCGGAGCCCGTCTATACCCCATGGTCCTTACAGAGTACCCAGCATCCACTACGGACTTCGAGAAATAGAATTACCGGTGAGTAAATTCTTATTTTTAGTGCCCATGTCTCCTGCGGAGCCCGTCTATGCCCCATGGTCCTTACGGAGTCCCCAGCATCCTCTACGGACTAGGAGAAAAAGATTTACCGGTAGGTTTAAAATCTTATTTTTTCCAGGGCCACTTGAAGTTCCCAAACTGGGACGCTCATGGATTATTACACATGTTCTCTAGCTGCTTAAAATCAGGTGAAATGCAGGCTTGAAGTCAGACAGCCGCAGTACCTGTGTAATTCATTGGTGTTCCGGTTTAAAGGGGTAGTATGGTCAGCCTGGATTCAGCGCTTTACTGACGATCTCCTAGTGAAAGCGTTAAAATGCCCAGACGTGGTTTTTAACCACATTATTACTTTATCACACACATTTCACATAATACATATTTTCAATATGTAGCAGGAATTTAACAAAGGACATCTTTCTTTTTAAGTGTCATAATAAAGAAATATTTAATATATTACTATAACAAGTCCGACGAGGATCTGGATGAAATACACCTTCGCTCTTTTCATGTGTAAGTAGTATTTGTGCGCCAATGTATTACACTGTAACATACAATTTTAGGTTTTCTTTTTCTATAAAGTGCAATAATTGTATTTATATGTACAAATTCCAGTAGATAGGGTCTGTAGAAAAGGGGGGGTTTCATCACTTTAGCATCCATTATAAAATATATATTATAATGGCTGGATGTGTTTGCGGGACATGTGTCTGTGTGTGTAGGTGGGGGTGCCGAGTGCCGACACCACACAGCCCACACCCAAATTGGTATGCCTGCAGGGGGTCCAGCACCTACAGTTTGGGGCAGTACGGATGGTGTAGTGGTTAGCATTACTGCCTCATAGCACTGAGGTCATGGGTTCGATTCCCACCATGGCCCTAACTGTGTGGAGTTTGTACATTCTCCCCGTACTTGCGTGGGTTTCCTCCGGGTACTCCGGTTTCCTCCCACAATCCAAACATATACTGGTAGGTTAATTGGTTCCCAACGAAAATAACCCTAGCGTGAATGTGTGTGTGTGTACATGTGATAATGAATATAGAGTGTAAGCTCCACTGGGGCAGGGGCTGATGTGAATGGCCAAATATTCTCTGTACAGCGCTGCGGAATATGTGTGCGCTATATAAATAACTGGTAATAAATAAATAATAGAGGTGCTATCTTTCTTGTGATATACTGTATACGGCACAGATCACGTCTGCGCGTGCTCCATCTTCCGAAAAAAATATCACAATGAAGATGGCGCCACCAGCAATTGTTAAGGGGCCCCTGCTGTACGGAGGAAGGGTGCTCCACCAACGTCATATTAATTTTACTGTGAAATAGCCATTTCTGCTGAAACTCTCCTGGAAGCGTCACTGTGCTACTTCCCTTAGCACCCGTTCTAGAGTATTTCTCCAGAATGTAAATAGAGATTACAGTAACAGCTTCAGGCTGACGGAGTCATGTAGCCTTAAAATTCCTTCAGGGAGTGTCACACGCTGTAACCGCTATGCTGTCCAAACACTCAAAAAAGGGAAAATAAACGGAATACAATGTGTTGCCCTGTAGAAGCCTATGGGGCTTCTTTCCATGATTTTCCCTGAGAAAGATCCAAACGGGTTCCTCTCAGCAACCCCCCCATAGTCCTAAACCGCCCTAAACCCAGAAGTCCTTCTATTAACGAAGGACTGCTCTTACCGGGGAGAGCTGTACTTTGTGATTTTTGTCAAGCATACAGTGTTAATAAATGGCTTTATGCTTGCAAAAAGTGACGGGATGAATTGCATTCAAAATGCTATGCGTCATGCATCCTGCCATATGTGCTTCATTATATTCCTGTGAGGGCCTATATGCTTTATTTTCTTGAGGGGGTTTATGTGCTTTATTATTTTCCCGAGGGGGCCTATGTGCTTTATTATTTTCTTATCGTTGCCATTGTGTGTATTTTTTTTCTAACAGTGAAGTATATGAGGGTTTATTTCACCAAGGGGTGCCAAAAGGTACATTTGCTAACCAAAAAAACTAGGCTGGGGCCAACCCTGTTAAGGTGTGCATGTTTACTTGGCCATGTTTACTTAGCACTTCTGTTGTCATCTTTCTTGGCCAATTAGTGACTTTTATTCTAGCATTGCTGTAGTCATCTTTCTTGGCCAAGTAGTGACTTTTATTCTAGCATTGCTGTAGTCATCTTTCTTGGCCAAGTAGTGACTTTTATTCTAGCATTGCTGTTGTCATCTTTCTCGGCCAAGTAGTGACTTTTGTCCTAGCATTGCTTTTGTTATCTTTCATGGCCAATTAGTGACTTTTTTCCTGGCATTGCTGCCTTCTGCTGAATGGGAGAGGGTAGGCAACTCTGCATTTATCAAAAAATATTTGTGGCTATTTCCCTAAAAACACCTGCTTTTTGGGGGTTAGCTACACATATAAAGTATTCCTGTAATATATGTAAGAGGGGCCGCAGCAGATATCTCCGATACCTGCTGCAATCCTTCCATTCCCGCAGCAGCCACATCCCCCCCCCCCCCCCCCCCCATAGGTTTCGATGGGAGATGCAATGCTGACAGATTTATCAATATCCAGAATGCGAAGCGTTCCCTAGAGGGGCATTTCTAGAGAGAAGGAGGCCCATGTGCAGGCTCCATGTGGGCCCTCTCCTCTCTAGCTGGCAGGGCTTAGCTCTGGGCACTAGGGTCCCTAGGGGACCCTAGCGCTGTCCCAGAGTCTACTGTGCACGCGCAGATCTCTGGGAAAATGGCGTGGTGGACATTTTCCCAGTGATTCTTCTACTGCGCATGCGCAAAACACCGGGAAAATGACGACGTGCCATTTTCCCAGTCCTTTCCGCAGCGCTGCTGCTGCCCTGCGGGACTCTGGAGGGTAAGTATTAAAAATAAAGGGTACAGGGTGTGCGGTGTGGGCCCCCCTGTACCCTGGATGCCCGTGTGCACCGCACACACTGCACCCACTATAAATACGCCAGTGATTCCCAATACTGGCTCCCGCAGGCAGAGGGTTTCCCCAGAACCCTCCCCGGATGTGGCCGCTATGCATGTGCGGTCAGAGTGACCGCGGATGCACAGCAGCCCTGGCACAACACTCGTGATTGTGATTGGGGCGTATTTGCATAGGGGCGGTGCTAAAATGACACAATTTGCATAACACAGCATAATTAGGTCCCACCCCCTTGTGCAGGGACCGCAGTTTTACAGTATTGGTCTCCAACTCTTCCGGGGTGTGGGGGACTACCTGAAGAATCGGGTGTCTCCCGCAGAAAGCAGGAGCATAGGCAGGTATGGTTGGAACACATTCCGCCACACATTGCATCGCAGTGGTACTAATCACATATGCACTAACATGCGATTACTCCAGGAAAGGACAGCACCGGTCACTGGACTTCTGGGTATTGCTCCTGGGAGTCTGTTTGCTCGTGCGCAGAGTGACGCAGTAGCGCGGGGGAATTGGATCCCTCTCACAGCTCAGTGAGGAAAGAAGACCATAGGCTTTAATAGGAAGACCGGGGATAGAGATTATTCCTCTAGGACAGCCGCTCGGTGAGAGGTTCTGTTGTTGCCCCACTTTGCCTAGTCGGTTTGGGCTGTCTTATCCTGTCCAGCCCAGGCACCATGCGGCAGCAGCCCAAGGACGCAGTTTAATATCTATACATTTTAGGTGTAACAGGCCACTATGGGGGTGGAAGAGACCACAACTGCTGCCAAGGCCACTGGTGAGTGGTAACGCTGCTGCTCAGAAACCACCTTCTCTCCTATGCGGCCACCGCTACCCACAACCCTGCAGTCGTCTGTATTTAAATAACATGACTTCCACATCATGAAGTAACTGATGCAGGCCCCGCCCCCGGCATTCCGGAATCGCCGATAATGCAGACTGCGCATGCAAAAGTCTGAAATACCAGGGGGCGGGGCTTGCATGGGCGACATCATAATGTAGACGTCTTTGTTATTTAAATGTGTCAAAAATCAGCTGTTACTTAGAGGCACATTTGTTAACATTATTGGCGCCAGGTCCTTCATGTGCTGCGCTGTGAACCTCGACACGGTAAAGTGACTCTGAAAAACGGCAGCTCACTTTACAGCACCGGGAGTCACAGCAGCGTCCAGGATCCGACGCTCGGCAGCCCTGCTGCAGCAGCGATGACCGGCTCCTTGGACTAGTGAGGGTAGGGGGGGAGTTGTCCATGGCGCGGGGGGTGTAGTCGTGATGGGGGTTGATCCGGCGGCGGCGGTAGTGGTGGCGCAGGTGCAGCAGGACACCCGATGACGCTGCGGACAGGCATCACAAGGACAGAGCTTGCTCGCATACGATAATTGATACATCCATGTGAGCTGTGTGATGTCATCAATTATCACAGTGCGATTATGGGCGGTTTTATCACCTCACATTCGCATCCTTGGATGATGATAAATAGGCCCCTTAGATCTTGAAACACAAAATCTACCAAAATCTTTTTTTAGACAGGACCCCAAGTCACTATTAATATCACCTCAAGACTACGGTGGTCATTCCGAGTTGTTTGCTCGCTGCCGATTTTCGCAGCGCAGCGATCAAGTAAAAAAGCGGCAATTCTGCGCATGGAACGCAGCGCGCATGTACTGAGTACTTTCACACAAAACTTTGTAGTTTTACCCAAGCTCGAGCAACGTTTTTCAGTCGCTCGAGTGATCGTAGTTTAATTGACAGGAAGTGGGTGTTTCTGGGCGGCAACTCAGCGTTTTCAGGGAGTGTGCTAAAAAACACAGGCGTGCCAAGCAAAAACGCAGGAGTGGCCGGAGAAACGGGGAAGTGGCTGGCCGAACGCAGGGCGTGTTTGTGACGTCAAACCAGAAACTAAACACTGCGTTCATCGCAAGATAAGAGTAGGTCAGGAGCTACTCAGAAACTGCAAGGAATTTTTTAGTAGCAATTCTGCTAATCTTTCGTTCGCAATTCTGCTAAGCGAAGATACACTCCCAGAGGGCGGCGGCCTAGTGTGTGCAATGCTTCTAAAAGCAGCTAGTGAGCGAACAACTCGGAATGAGGGCCTACATACTTCCTCACTGCGTAAAACTTACACATTGTGGCCAAGGGGGACCCAAATCTGGTGGCGCATGTGCCCGCCAAAGCACTGCAAGAGTTAGACTTTAGGCGCCGGGCTCCATTACTGCTGCTGATGTTGGCGCTACTGTACATGGCATTTGTGTTCACAGCGTTGTGTTTATTGTTTTTTAAGTCATTCAGATGTTGAGGAAAGTGTTAATGTTCTGTAATAGTTTATATATTTAATGAAATCACGTTGTTGTTTATCCAAATAGACATTTTGCCTTAGTAAATATGATTCTGTATTTCATCACTTAGGGGCACATGTGTCATCCTGACATTTTTCTCATACTGTGTGTGTGACTGTGTACAAACACCTGGATTTACCTGCAGGACGTGTGAACCAGCCCGGATTGGTTCTAGCCGTGCGTAAGGGCCGCACATAGGGAGCTCTGCCAGTCCTATGACGCGTATGTATCTCATCTTCACCACCTTGACGGGAATACGTCGTGACATTTGACTGAAGCGAATGAACGTCATCCTGCGTCCACAAGCCACCTGCTCTGTGTCCACCAGATAAGCGCAAACGCGTATCCCTGCTGTGACTATGGGGTCTATTCATGAAGCAGTGATAAGAGTGGAGAAGTGAGCCAGTGGAGAAGTTGTCCATGGCAACCAATCAGCATTGACATAACATTTATAATTTGCATACTATACAACTGTACGAAGCAGCTGATTGGTTGCCATGGGCAACTTCTCCACAGCTTCTCCACTCTTTTCATTGCTTCATGAATAGACCCCTGAGCCCAGATCCTCCGAGCTCGCCCTCTGCTCGCTGCCGTTGCAGTCCTGATCCATAGTAAGCGGATTAGGGCTAGGGTTAACCCTAACCCTTTCCACGGTGCTCTTGTCCCTTTTGCGCTGCCCTGCGGCGGGGAACTTCAGGTGTCCCTCACCTTACACCGCTGCCTGGCTTGCTGATAGATGTCACCAAACACCACCAGATAACGTCTGTGCGACAAGACGTAGGTCAGCCACTTGCATAGACTGACACTACAGGTTCCTATGGGGAATGCCATGCTGCCAAATTTACCATTATCCGGAATGGGGCTATCGCCATATGCAGACAGAGCTGCTGCAGCGCATCGCAGGGCCCGGCCCCTGTCTCTGCATGTGCTGCATGCAGTGTCGGACTGGGGCATGAAGGGCCCACCGGGGGGGATGCAGTTATAGGGGCCCATACTTAGGGGTGTGGCCAGCCTACAAAGGGGGTGAAACAATAGTTTAGTGCAGTGTAATGCAGCATATCTACCATGTAGTGCACAGTCTGGAACCTGAATCTAGAGGAAGGAGTGGACACTCAGGCAGTGGGGCCTACCGGTGGTTGCCCTGGTAACTCTGTGGGCCAGTCCGACCCTGATACATCCAGACGTTAGGATCGCATACAGTATTCCAATGCGATCCTATGCGGTAAGATGCCGCCCAGATCGCGTTCAATGGCCCTCATTCCGAGTTGTTCACTCGCTAGCTGCTTTTAGCAGCCGTGCAAACGCTAAGCCGCCGCCCTCTGGGAGTGTATCTTAGCTTAGCAGAATAGCGAACGAAAGGATCGCAGTGGTGCTGCAAAAAAAAATTGTGCAGTTTCTGAGTAGGTCGAGACTTACTCCTAGCTAGCGATCACTTCAGACTATTTAGTTCATGTTTTGACATCACGAACACGACCTGCGTTCGGCCAGCCACTCCCCCGTTCCCCCAGCCACTCCTGCGTTTGTATCTGGCACGCCTGCGTTTTTATACACCCCCCCCGAAAACGGTCAGTGACCACCCAGAAACACCCACTTCCTGTCAATCACTCTGCGGCGAGCAGTGTGACTGAAAAGCGTCGCTAGACCTTGTGTGAAACTGCATCGGCTTTTGTGAAATTACGTCGCGCGTGCGCAGTGCGCACCATACGCATGCGCAGAAATGCAGATTTTTAGCCTGATCGCTGCGCTGCGAACAACGGCAGCTAGCGATCAACTCGGAATGAGGGCCAATATGCGACCCATACTAAATGAACCCCTCAGGCCTTTACCAGCTTATATAACGCACAAACGACCTTTACCCCTCCCCCCACCCTGCTCACTTTTATAAAATATGTAATTACCCTGATGGTCTATGTTTTCTGAAGGTGTGAATCATAGTGTCGACAGTCATTAGGTCGACCACTATTGGTCGACAGTGACTAGGTCGACACCTGGAATAGGTCGACGCGGTCATTAGGTCGACATGGAAAAAGGTTGACATGAGCTTTTTTATATTATTTGGGTGTCATTTTCTTTGTAAAGTGACCGGGAACTCCAATTAGTGCACCGTATCCCCTTGCGTGGTTCTCGCTTCGCTCACCATGGTTCGGGCACGGTGCCTCGCTCCGCTTCCGCTGCGCTCAGCACAGGTTACTATTCTCAATTGTGATCGTAAAGTATGAAAGAGTTCAAAAAATGAAAAAAAAAAGTGAAAAACTCATGTCGACCTTTTCATGTGTCGACCTTTGCCACGATAACCTAGTGACCATGTCGAACTAATCCATGTCAACCAATAGTGGTCGACCTAAAGAGTGTCGACCTAAAGACCGGATTCCGTTTTCCTGAAAGCACATGGACAGAGATAATCCGAGTTGCATACTCGCTCTGATTCCCCCTGCCGGCAATGTTACATCGGATAGAACACTGCAGAGTACGGAATCTTTCTCTATTCCAATCTCTGAATCATCATGTTGGAATTTGATATGTTAGTCACGCATCAGTTATCGCTGTAATGTTCGGGAACAGCTGTTCTGACCCTTGTAGCTGCCGCGCTCAGCAATCTTACCTTACAGAAACATTTACTAGCTGTGTAAGGAAACCGTCTTATTCGCTGCAATATCTGCCGCAGTACCTCCATTTCCGGCTGCAAAAGCAGCCCCGGGTAAGGTTCTATGGGGGTGCTAAGCAGTCAGATTTACCAAGCTTGTCGGCTACTCTAACACCATTCTCCATCTGCCCCCAATGAACAGCTTACAAATTGCACAATAGATGGTATTTAACTCCTGCAATACTTAGGTAAAAGTTCCCCACTGCCTCCCTAATTGCTACACAAAGAGGGTCATTCCGAGTTGATCGCTAGCTGCATTTGTTCGCAGCGCAGCGATCAGGCTAAAAAACGGCAGTTCTGCGCATGCGTATGCGCGCAATGCACACGCGAGACGTACGGGCACAATGAACGATGCAGTTTTGCATGGGGTCTAGCGAAGCATTTCAGTCGCACTGCTTGCCGCAGAGTGATTGACAGGAAGTGGGCGTTTCTGGGTGGCAACTGACCGTTTTCAGGGAGTGTGCGGAAAAACGCAGGCGTGCCAGGAAAAACGCAGGCGTGGCTGGGCGAACGCTGGGCGGGTTTGTGACGTCAAATCCGGAACTGAACAGTCTGAAGTGATCGCAAGCGCTGAGTAGGTTTTGAGCTACTCTGAAATGACACATTTTTTGCAGACGCTCTGTGATGCAACCATTCGCACTTCTGCTAAGCTAAAATACACTCCCAGTGGGCGGCGGCATAGCGTTTGCACGGCTGCTAAAAACAGCTAGCGAGTGATCAACTCGGAATGACCCCCAAAGTGCACACTCCGGCGTGCTCCAGCTTACTGCTGGCGGATGTGCCTCGTGATTGTCCCCTACTGGACTGGGGCTCATAATACTCTGCATAACCTATACGAGGCCCCAGTTTCATAGGACCCTTTGATATTTCTCTTATATTACTGTATCCCCCATAATGTGGGCAAACGCCCCAGGAAACTGGCCTCTCAGATATTGACCGTGGCAAAAAGTCTAGAACTCTCCGCCGCACAAAAACACATGTAATAAATTGTGGCAATAGGGAAACTACTCCATTATCTACACAAGTGGGGCCACGCGCGCATCCAGGTACGGGTATTTTTGGAAAATACAAAGTGGATAAATTGTGTGGTTACTGCGTAATACAATTGTGATTTTGATGTTGGCCACCCCCAAAATAGGCTCAGCACAGGGGTGAGTTAACCCTCTGCAGTGTTAAATCTAATAAATTGAGCCATAGCCTTGTATTCTTTATCAAAGAGGGACAATTAACCCCAAAATGTAAACAGGAACATTGGGAACACACACACACACACACACACACACACACACACACACACACACACACACACACACACACACGTGTCGCTCTCCTGCTGCAGGAATCCCGGTGATTACTCTGCATGCTAAGCTGCTCATCTTGGATTCCAAGTTCCAAGTCTAGCTTAAGACAGTGCGATTTTCTAACTGACGGCCCACGTACGTGACCTATTGAAATCTATTATGGAATGAGAGTGATAAGAAGTGCACATTCTGGCTAAAGTATAAGATTACGGAATGTAAAATGATAGACTGTATATAACCAGGAATGGTAATAAAGTTTCTGGTCATGGCTTATTGGTGTGGAGTTTGTATGTTCTGTTTTTGTACAGGTTCCTCCGGCTGTCCTCCTAAACTCCAAATCACACTGGTAGGTTAAGGGGCTGTAGAATAAAACAAACAAACCATAGTCTACATGTGTGCGTGGGTGTACACGTGCAGGGGTGGATTAGGATGGAAAACCAGCCCGGAAAATTAATGGAAGCAGCCCTAATGGGAGCGTGGTCTGTTCATTGGGTGTGGTCTGTTGAGGGAGGCAGGATCCCTCCTGATGGGGCCTCATTCTGAGTCGGAGGCAGTTGCAGCCTTCCTTGCATCTTTTGCTGCAGTTGCGTCTGCACCTTTAAACTGATACCACTACACAGCCCTTCCCTGGTGTACGCCCATGCGTCAGAATATGCAAGGACTGAGATGCCCACTGTCAGCGTCTACAGACGCTACAATCCTGCTTTGAGTCACCATCGGTTGTACCATTGAAACATTCACCAGCCTTAAGCTAGGTGCAGATCACCCATCTGGTTACGGCCTCCAATGTGAGCAATTCAGAGTCTCGGTGCATGTGTTTGAATCTGTACTGCAACTCTGTACGAACACCATCAGGACACATGTACGGTGCAACTTATATGCATATGCAGACGAACATTGTGCAAGAAAAAAATAAACACATTGATTCCCACAGGAAAAAACACACACACGCACACACACACACACACACACACACACGCACGCACGCACGCACGCACACACACACACACACACACACACACACACACACACACACACACATTGCCCCCACAGAAATAAAACAAACACATTGGCCCCACAAAAAACCCCTACACATTGGTCCCTACAGAAAACAAACACATTGGCCCCCACAGGAATACAAACACACTTACACCCCTGACAGGAAAATAAAACATATTAGCCCCCATAGAAGAAAAAAAAATACATTGGCCCCCACAGAAAAAAATTAAAACACATTGGTCTTCACAGGAAAAAAAACTAAGCACATTGGCCTTAATAGCAAAAAAATAAATAAAACACATTGACCCTCACAGGAAAAAACAAACACATTGGCCTCAAATGCGGAAAAAGAATAAAACACATTAGCCCTCACAGAAAACAAACAAACACACTGACCCTGACAGGGGGAAAAAAAAGCACGCATTAGCCCCCCCCCAGGAAAAAAAATAAAACACATTTCCCCCCACAAGAACAAAAAGCAAACACTTTGGCTCCCACAGGATGGGTAATGTAGGTCTCTGTCCTGGGGAAGAGGGGGTACTGTATGTCTGGGGGCCAGGGGAGGGGAGGGAAGGGGGAGTATGTTCTGGAAGCTGGGGTTAGAACACAAACTCCATACACTCCACCACTGTTGGGAGCAGGATGGGAGTAGTAATAGTGGGAAGCAGGGGGCAGGCTGGGAGTAGTACAGTAATAGTGAGAAGGCAGGAGAGGAGTAGTAGTTGGGAAAAAAGGGGAAGGATGGGAATAGTAGTAGTACAGAGGAGGGGCAGGTTGGAAGGAGTAGTAGTGAGGAGCAGGTGGGAGTAGTAGTGTGGAGCAAAGTACAGGAAGGGAGTAGTAGTTGGAGGCAAGGGGCAGGATGAGAGGAGTAGTAGTAGTAGTCAGAAGCAGGGTACAGGATGTGTGTAGTAGTAGTGCTGAGCAGGGGGCAGGTTGGGAGTCGAATTTTTGCCGGTCAGGGGTCAGGATGGGAGTACAGCAGCAGTTGTGCAGAGCAGGAGGCAGCCTGGAAGTAGTAGTAGTAGGAAGCATGGGGGCAGGATGGGAGTAGTGGTGAGAAACAGGGGGCAGTATGAGAGTAGAAGTAGTGCAGAGCAGGGGGTAGGGTGGCAGTAGTGCTAATGTGGACCAAGGATCAGGATGGGAGTAGTAGTTTTGGGAAGCAGGGGGCAGGATGGGAGTAGTAGTGGGAAGCAGGGGACAGGATGGGAATAGTAGTAGTGGGAAGCAGGGGACAGGATGGGAGTAGTAGTAGGAAGCAGGGAACAGGATGGGAGTAGTAGTGGGAAGCAGGAGACAGGATGGGAGTAGTAGTGGGAATCAGGGGACAGGATGGGAGTAGTAGTGGGAAGCAGGGGTCAGGATGGGAGTAGTAGTGGGAAGCAGGAGACAGGATGGGAGTAGTAGTGGGAAGCAGGGGACAGGATGGGAGTAGTAGTGGGAAGCAGGGGACAGGATGGGAGTAGTAGTGGGGTGCAAGGGGAAGGTTGAGAGTAGTGGTGAGAAACAGAAGGGCATGATGGGAGTAGTAGAACTGGGGAGCAGGGGTGAGAGTAGCAGTAGTGTGGAGCAAGGGGTAAGGTGGTGGTAGTAGTAGTGGGAAGCAGGGGGCAGGGTGGGTGTAGTAGAGGGAAGCGGAGGGCAGGATGGGAGTAGGGGTTAGAAGAAGCAGGCAGGATGGAAGTGGAAGGGACTCACCAGGAAGAAGTCAGAATACGTCTAAGGGTGTCCATCTTACTGTAGCTCTGCCTTAGTCTGACATCAAATGTGGGTGTGAGTAGTAGTAGACGTAAGGATGGTGATGTTTTTTTAGACATGGAAATTGAGGATGCTACTGTGACTTTACAACAGGATGAGGGGGATATTTGTGTATCTGATGTTGATGATGAATGTGTTGGACAACAAGTTAATAAAATTCAGGCGGAGGATATTGTTTGTGTTACAGTAAGTAAGCCGCAGTGATGATAAAAAGAAAAATAGGATTTTAATACCTACCGGTAAATCCTTTTCTCTTAGTCCGTAGAGAATACTGGGGACTCCAAAAGGACCATGGGGTATAGACAGGAGACATGGGCACACTATAAGACTTTGAATGGGTGTGCACTGGCTCCTCCCTCTATGCCCCTCCTCCAGACCTCAGTTATAGGAACTGTGCCCAGAGGAGATGGACATGTCGAGGAAAAGGATTTTGTTAAACTAAGGGTGAGATACACACCAGCTCACACCACACCACACCGTACAGCATGGCATTTAACTAAACCCAGTTAACAGTGTGAACCAAAACCGATCAGCAACAGTCTGACCCTTACCAACACAACCTTTGTGTAACACAAGCAATAACTATATACAATTACTGCAGATAGAGTCCGCACTGGGAAGGGCGCCCAGCAACCTCTACGGACTAAGAGAAAAGGATTTACCGGTAGGTATTAAAATCCTATTTTCTTCTTCGTCCTAGAGGATGCTGGGGACTCCAAAAGGACCATGGGGTTTATACCAAAGCTCCAAACCGGGCGGGAGAGTGCGGATGACTCTGCAGCACCGATTGAGCAAACATGAGGTCCTCATCAGCCAGGGTATCAAACTTGTAGAACTTTGCAAAAGTATTTGACCCGACCAAGTAGCTGCTCGGCAAAGATGTAATGCCGAGATACCACGGGCAGCCGCCCAAGATGAGCCCACCTTGCTAGTGGAATGGGCGTTCACCGATTTCGGTAACGGCAGTCCAGCCGTAGAATGAGCCTGCTGAATCGTATTACAGATCCAGCGTGCAATAGTCTGCTTAGAAGCAGGAGCGCCAACCTTGTTGGCCGCATACAGGACAAACAGCGCCTCTGTTTTCCTCACCCGAGCCGTTCTGGCTACATAAATTTTCAAAGCCCTTACCACATCTAGAGACTTTGAATCAGCCAAGGCCTCAGTAGCCACAGGCACCACGATAGATTGGTTCATGTGAAACGAAGAAACCACCTTTGTCAGAAATTGTTGACGAGTTCTCAACTCCACCCTATCCTCATGGAAAATCAGATAGGGGCTTTTGTGAGACAAAGCCGCCAATTCGGACACCCGCCTTGCGGACGCCAAGGCCAATAGCATGACCACTTTCCAAGTGAGAAATTTCAACTCAACCTTTTGTAAAGGTTCAAACCAATGTGACGTAAGGAACTGTAACACCACATTAAAATCCCATGGTGCCACTGGGGGCACAAATGGAGGTTGGATGTGTAGTACGCCTTTTATGAAAGTCTGTACTTCTGGAAGTGAGGCTAATTCCCTTTGAAAGAAAATTGATAAGGCCGAAAACTGCACTTTAATGGAGCCTAACTTCAGGCCCACATCCACACCTGCTTGCAAAAAGTGGAGAAGACGCCCCAGCTGAAATCCTTCCGTAGGAGCCTGCTTGGATTCACACCAAGACACATATTTTCTCCAAATACGGTGATAATGCTTCGCCGTTACTTCCTTGCTAGCTTTAAGTAGAGTGAGGATGACTTCCCCAGGAATACCCTTCCTAGCTAGCATTTGGCGTTCAACCGCCATGCCGTCAAACGCAACCGCGGTAAGTCCTGGAACATGCACGGCCCTTGCTGTAACAGATCCTCTCTTAGAGGAAGAGGTCAGGGATCTCCGGTGAGTAATTCCTGAAGATCCGGATACCAGTGCCCTCCGTGGCCAATCTGGAACAACGAGTATCGCCTGAACCCTTGTTCTTCTTATGATCCTTACGACCTTTGGAATGAGTGGAAGTGGAGGGAACACATAGACTGACCGAAACACCCACGGCGTCACTAGTGCGTCCACTGCTATTGCTTGAGGGTCCCTTGACCTGGAACAATATGTCTGAAGCTTCTAGTTGAGGCGAGACGCCATCATGTCTATTTGAGGAAGTCCCCAACGACTTGTCACTTCTGCAAAGACCTCTTGATGAAGACCCCACTCTCCTGGATGGAGATCGTCTCTGCTGAGGAAGTCTGCTTCCAAGTTGTCCACTCCTGGAATGAAGACCGCTGACAGAGCGCTTGCATGTTTTTCCGCCCAGCGAAGAATCTTGGTGGCCTCCGCCATCGCCGCTCTGCTCTTTGTTCCGCCCTGGCGGTTTATGTGCGCCACGGCTGTGATGTTGTCCGACTGAATCAGGACGGGTAGGCCGCGAAGAAGCTGTTCCGCCTGCCGCAGGCCGTTGTAGATGGCCCTTAACTCCAGCACATTTATGTGCAGACAAGCTTCCTGGCTTGACCATTTTCCCTGGAAATTTTGTCCCTGTGTGACTGCTCCCCAACCTCGGAGACTCGCGTCCGTGGTCACCAGAATCCAATCTTGGATGCCAAACCTGCGACCCTCTAGAAGGTGAGAACTTTGGAGCCACCACAGGAGAGAAACCCTGGCCCTGGGGGACAGTATTATCTTCCGGTGCATCTGCAGATGGGATCCTGACCACTTGTCCAGCAGATCCCACTGAAACGTTCTTGCATGGAACCTGCCAAACGGAATGGCCTCGTAGGCCGCCACCATTTTCCCCAGCACTTGAGTGCAGTGATGAATCGACACTCTTGGCGGTTTCAGAAGTCCCTTGACCATGTTCTGGATTTCCTGAGCTTTTTCCAACGGAAGAAAGATCCTCTGCAGTTCGGTGTCCAGAATCATACCCAAAAACGACATCTGAGTTGTCGGAATCAACTGCGACTTTGGGAAATTTAGGAGCCAGCCATGCTGTTGCAGTACCTGCAGGGAGAGCGCAACGTTTTTTAGTAACAGCTCCTGTGATCTCGCCTTTATCAGTAGATCGTCCAAGTACGGGATAATTGTGACCCCTTGCTTGCGCAGGAGCACCATCATTTCCGCCATCACCCTGGTGAAAATCCTCGGGGCCGTGGAAAGTCCAAATGGCAACTTCTGAAATTGGTAGTGACAATCCTGAACAGCGAACCTCAGATACGCCTGATGAGGAGGATATATAGGTAGGTAAGCATCCTTTATGTCGACTGACACCATAAAATCCCCCCCCCCCCCCCCCCCCCCTCCAGACTGGAGATTACCGCTCGGAGAGATTCATCTTGCATTTGAAACTTTTCAAATACACATTGAGGGATTTTAAGTTCAGAATCGGCCTGACCGAGCCATCCGGCTTCGGGACCACAATCAGGCTTGAATAAAACCCTTCTCCCCGTTGTGACGGGGGTTCCTCGACAATGACTCGCTGTTGACACAGCTTTTGTATTGCCGTACACACTATCTCTCTTTCCGGAAGAGAAGCTGGCAAGGCCGATTTAAAAAATTAGTGTGGGGGCACGTCTTGAAACGCCAGCTTGTATCCTTGGGTCACAATTTCCAGCACCCAAGGATCCAGGCCCGAGAGAACCCAGACCTGACTGAAGAGCCGAAGACGCGCTCCCACCGGTGCGGACTCCCTCAGGGGAGCCCCAGCGTCATGCGGTGGATTTGGCAGACGCCAGGGAGGACTTCTGCTCCTGGTAGCCTGCCACAGCTGGCGATCTTTTTCCTCTTCCCTTACCTCTTGCCGCAAGGAAGGATGACCCATGTCCTTTCCGGAATTTCTGCAACCAAAAGGACTGAATCTGATATGGGGGCGTTTTCTTTTGCTGTGGAGGAACAAAAGGCAGAAAAGAGGACTTACCCGCGGTAGCTGTAGAAACCAGGTCCGTGAGGCCATCACCAAACAAAACTCCACCCTTATAGTGCAGAGCCTCCATAGCCTTCTTAGAATCAGCATCACCATTCCATTGATGAGTCCACAACGCCCTTCTAGCCGAGACTGCCATGGCATTGGCCCTTGATCCCAAAAGGCCAATATCTCTTGCCGTCTCCTTCAGATAGACTGCAGCGTCCCTGATATGACCCAGAGTCAAAAGCACGCTATCCCTATCCAGGGTGTCTATTTCCGATGACAAGTTATCTGCACACTTTTAAATTGCGTTACTCACCCACGCCGAAGCCACCGCCGGCCTGAGCAGTGTACCTGTCGTGACAGAAATAGATTTCAAGGTAGCCTCCTGCCTACGATCAGCAGGATCCTTAAGGGTCGCCATTTCAGGAGATGGTAGCGCCACTTTCTTGGACAATCGCGCCAGAGCTTTGTCCACCGTGGGTGTTGTCTCCCACCCAACCGTATCCTGAGGAGGAAACGGGTATGCCATAGCAATTCTCCTGGGAATGTGCCACCTCTTGTCTGGCGTTTCCCAGGCTTTTTCAAAAAGGGCATTCAGTTCTAGGATGTAACTTTGCATCATTATAGTCGACACTGGAATCGGAATCCGTGTCGGTATCAGTGTCAGCTATCTGGGTAAATGAACGTTTTTGGGACCCCGAGGGGGCCTGAGTGAGTGGTACCACATCTCCCATGGATTGTCTCCATGCTTGGTTCTGAGACTCAGATTTGTCTAACCTCTTATGCAATAAAGCCACACTATTATTCAACACACTCCACATCTCAACCCAATCAGCAGTCGGCGGTGCCGACAGAGTCACTCCTTCATTCTGTTCAGCTCTCACACTAACCTCCTCCGGGGAAGAGCATTCAGTTTCTGCCATGTCGACACACACATACCGACACCCCCAAACACACTGGCTAAAGGGGACAGACCCACAGTAAGGCCCTTCAGAGAGACAGAGAAGGAGTTTGCCAGCTCACACCCAGCGCCACACCAGTCTGAAAAAAGCACAATGCCCCAGACCTATAAGCGCTTGTTTATATAAACAACCAACGCCAATTTTATGTGCTCCCCCCCCTTGTTTTTGGCACCCTGTTACTTGACAGCAGTGAAGGGCCAGGAGCAGCATCTCTGCAGCAAGCTGTGGAGAGAAAATGGCGCTGGTCAGAGCTGAAGGATGAAGCCCCGTCCCCTACATGGCGCGCTTCGGTGGCGCTATTAATTATACTGGCGGGGGTCTCCTAGCAGTGTCTATGCACTGTATATAGCTGCCAGTCCCTATAAATGAGGTTTTTATTGCTGCCCAGGGCGCCCCCCCTGCGCCCTGCACCCCTGTAGTGCCTGTGTGAGCGGGAGCAATGGCGCGCAGCGTGACCGCTGCGCGGTACCTCAGGAAGACTGAAGTCTTCTGCCGCCTTCAGACGTCTTCTTTGCTTCGGTTACTCACCTGTCTTCGATCTTCTGGCTCTGTGAGGGGGGGCGGCGGCGCGGCTCCGGGAGCGAGCAGCTAGACGGCCCAAGTGATCGGACCCTCTGGAGCTAATGGTGTCCAGTAGCCTAAGAAGCAGAGCCTATCAGTCTCACAGAAGTAGGTCTGACTTCTCTCCCCTCAGTCCCACGATGCAGGGAAACTGTTACCAGCAGTGCTCCATGAAAATAATAAACCTAACAAAAGTCTTTTTAGAGAAACTCAGTAGAGCTCCCCTAGTTTGTGACCAGTCTCCTCTGGGCACAGAATCTAACTGAGGTCTGGAGGAGGGGCATAGAGGGAGGAGCCAGTTCACACCCATTAAAAGGTCTTAGAGTGCCCATGTCTCCTGCGGATCCCGTCTATACCACATGGTACTTACGGAGTTCCCAGCATCCTCTAGGACGAAGGAGAAAAGAAGTACATTGTCACGCCTGAGCATAAGACCTAACATCCACCTCTTTCGTGGGGTATCATTTTTACCCATATCCTGACATTTGTGAGGCCAAAGTTAGTAGTGATTGGGATAATAACCATCTAGCTTCCTCCTCCCTGTTGCAATCATTTACAGCAAGTTCATTTAAGTTATTCATCAAAACCTCATTTACAGGCAGGCTACTCTCCATATCACTGGCTTCACTAATACCACGTTCAGATATACGACCCGGGAATTTCCCTGCTCAGACCCGGGGTTTTGACTTCAGCAAAATCCCAGGTTTTTGCTGGAAACCTCCTATCACACTACACCTGAGACCAGGGAAATTTCCGGGTCATACCCTTTCACACCTAAGATGGGTCTGTCCTGACATTCTACAAGCCAGGGCTACCAGGCTGCATACATGTCATACACCTCACAATCATACATACACACGCACACATACATGTCACAATCATACATCACATACATGTCACACTCATACATCACATACATATCACACTCATACATACACATACATGTCACACTCATACATAGTCATACACACACATACGGTTCCGGTATGAATGGTCGACCATGTTATGGTTGACAGTCATTAGGTCGACCACTATTGGTCGACATTGACATGGTCGACATGGACACATGGTCGACACATGAAAATGGTCGACACATGAAAGGTCGACATATGAAAAGGTCGACATGAGTTTTTAAACTTTTTTTGGTGTCGTTTTTAGCGTAAAGTGACTGGGAACCCCAATTAGTGCACCGCGTCCCCTCGCATGGCTCGCTTCGCTCGCCATGCTTCAGGCATGGTGCCTTCGCTCCGCTACCGCTTCGCTCGGCACACTTTACCGTTCCAATCGTAGTCCATGTGGATCGTAAAGTATGGAAAAGTTCCCCAAAAGAAAAAAAAGTTAAAAAACTCATGTCGACCTTTTCACGTGTCGACCTTTCATGTGTCGACCATTTTCATGTGTCGACCATGTGTCCATGTCGACCATGTCAATGTCGACCAATAGTGGTCGACCTAATGACTGTCGACCATAACATGGTCGACCATGTGAACGGATACCCACACATACATGTCACACTCATACATGTCACACTCATGCACACTCAAGAAATCCCACACATGGACCACAGCCCCCTCCCTGCATCACAGCCCCTGACCACCTCCCTGTATAACAGATGCTGCCCCTTACCTGTATCACCGATGCTGCCCCCTCCCTGTATAATGCCCCTGCCTCTTCCCTGTATCATGGGTGCTGCCCCCTTCCTGTATAGCGACCCATGCCCCTTCCCTGTATCATGGACACTGCTTCCTCCAGGCAGCCCCGCCCCCCCAGGCAACCCACACAGCCTATCAGAGTGCAACCTGGGAGTAAAATCCCGGGTCGCACCATTCACACTATACCCCGGTTGTCTACCTGGGACGAAAGTCCTGAGAATAACCCTGATGAATAGCAGGGGTACTGACCCTCCTGTGAAGGGTGCTAGATACTACAGACCTTGACCTACCTGTGTGCTGTGTTCCTGTGAAGGATGCTGGATCCTACATACTCTGACCTACCTCTGTGCTGTGCTCCTGTGAAGGGTGCTGGATACTACAGACCCTGACCTACCTGTGTGCTGTGCTCCTGTGAAGGGTGCTAGATACTACAGACCCTGACCTACCTGTGTGCTGTGCTCCTGTGAAGGATGCTGGATACTACAGACCTTGACCTACCTCTGTGCTGTGCTCCTGTGAAGGATGCTGGATACTACATACTCTGACCTACCTGTGTGCTGTGCTCCTGTGAAGGATGCTGGATACTACATACTCTGACCTACCTGTGTGCTGTGCTCCTGTGAAGGATGCTGGATACTACAGACCCTGACCTACCTGTGTGCTGTGCTCCTGTGAAGGATGCTAGATACTACAGACCCTGACCTACCTCTGTGCTGTGCTCCTGTGAAGGGTGCTAGATACTACAGACTTTGACCTACCTCTGTGCTGTGCTCCTGTGAAGGATGCTGGATACTACAGACCCTGACCTACCTCTGTGCTGTGCTCCTGTGAAGGATGCTGGATACTACATACTCTGACCTACCTGTGTGCTGTGCTCCTGTGAAGGATGCTGGATACTACAGACCCTGACCTACCTGTGTGCTGTGCTCCTGTGAAGGATGCTGGATACTACAGACCCAGACCTACCTGTGTGCTGTGCTCCTGTGAAGGATGCTAGATACTACAGACCTAGACCTACCTCTGTGCTGTGCTCCTGTGAAGGATGCTGGATACTACAGACCTTGACCTACCTCTGTGCTGAGCTCCTGTGAAGGGTGCTGGATACTACAGACCCTGACCTACCTCTGTGCTGTGCTCCTGTGAAGGATGCTGGATACTACAGACCCTGACCTACCTGTGTGCTGTGCTCCTGTGAAGGGTGCTAGATACTACAGACCCTGACCTACCTCTGTGCTGTGCTCCTGTGAAGGATGCTGGATACTACTGACCCTGACCTACCTGTGTGCTGTGCTCCTGTGAAGGATGCTGGATACTACATACTCTGACCTACCTGTGTGCTGTGCTCCTGTGAAGGATGCTGGATACTACATACTCTGACCTACCTGTGTGCTGTGCTCCTGTGAAGGATGCTGGATACTACAGACCCTGACCTACCTGTGTGCTGTGCTCCTGTGAAGGATGCTGGATACTACATACTCTGACCTACCTGTGTGCTGTGCTCCTGTGAAGGATGCTGGATACTACATACTCTGACCTACCTCTGTGCTGTGCTCCTGTGAAGTGTGCTGGATACTACAGACCCTGACCTACCTGTGTGCTGTGCTCCTGTGAAGGATGCTAGATACTACAGACCCTGACCTACCTGTGTGCTGTGCTCCTGTGAAGGGTGCTAGATACTACATACTCTGACCTACCTGTGTGCTGTGCTCCTGTGAAGGGTGCTGGATCCTACATATTCTGACCTACCTGTGTGCTGTGCTCCTGTGAAGGATGCTGGATACTACAGACCCTGACCTACCTGTGTGCTGTGCTCCTGTGAAGGGTGCTGGATACTACATACTCTGACCTACCTGTGTGCTGTGCTCCTGTGAAGGGTGCTAGATACTACATACTCTGACCTACCTGTGTGCTGTGCTCCTGTGAAGGGTGCTGGATCCTACATACTCTGACCTACCTGTGTGCTGTGCTCCTGTGAAGGATGCTGGATACTACAGACCCTGACCTACCTGTGTGCTGTGCTCCTGTGAAGGATGCTGGATACTACATACTCTGACCTACCTCTGTGCTGTGCTCCTGTGAAGGATGCTGGATCCTACATACTCTGACCTACCTCTGTGCTGTGCTCCTGTGAAGGATGCTGGATCCTACATACTCTGACCTACCTCTGTGCTGTGCTCCTGTGAAGGATGCTGGATACTACAGACCCTGACCTACCTGTGTGCTGTGCTCCTGTGAAGGATACTACAGACCCTGACCTACCTGTGTGTTGTGCTCCTGTGAAGGGTGCTGGATACTACAGACCCTGACCTACCTGTGTGCTGTGCTCCTGTGAAGGATGCTGGATACTACATACTCTGACCTACCTGTGTGCTGTGCTCCTGTGAAGGATGCTGGATACTACAGACCCTGACCTACCTGTGTGCTGTGCTCCTGTGAAGGGTGCTAGATACTACAGACCCTGACCTACCTCTGTGCTGTGCTCCTGTGAAGGGTGCTAGATACTACAGACCTTGACCTACCTCTGTGCTGTGCTCCTGTGAAGGATGCTGGATACTACAGACCCTGACCTACCTGTGTGCTGTGCTCCTGTGAAGGATGCTGGATACTACATACCCTGACCTACCTGTGTGCTGTGCTCCTGTGAAGGATGCTGGATACTACATACTCTGACCTACCTGTGTGCTGTGCTCCTGTGAAGGATGCTAGATACTACAGACCTTGACCTACCTCTGTGCTGTGCTCCTGTAAAGAATGCTGGATACTACAGACCCAGACCTACCTGTGTGCTGTGCTCCTATGAAGGGTGCTGGATCCTACATACTCTGACCTACCTCTGTGCTGTGCTCCTGTGAAGGATGCTGGATACTACATATTCTGACCTACCTGTGTGCTGTGCTCCTGTGAAGGATGCTGGATCCTACATACTCTGACCTACCTGTGTGCTGTGCTTCTGTGAAGGATGCTGGATACTACAGACCCTGACCTACCTGTGTGCTGTGCTCCTGTGAAGGATGCTGTATACTACATACTCTGACCTACCTGTGTGCTGTGCTCCTGTGAAGGGTGCTAGATACTACAGACCCTGACCTACCTCTGTGCTGTGCTCCTGTGAAGGGTGCTAGATACTACAGACCTTGACCTACCTCTGTGCTGTGCTCCTGTGAAGGATGCTGGATACTACAGACCCTGACCTACCTGTGTGCTGTGCTCCTGTGAAGGATGCTGGATACTACATACCCTGACCTACCTGTGTGCTGTGCTCCTGTGAAGGATGCTGGATACTACATACTCTGACCTACCTGTGTGCTGTGCTCCTGTGAAGGATGCTAGATACTACAGAACTTGACCTACCTCTGTGCTGTGCTCCTGTAAAGAATGCTGGATACTACAGACCCAGACCTACCTGTGTGCTGTGCTCCTATGAAGGGTGCTGGATCCTACATACTCTGACCTACCTCTGTGCTGTGCTCCTGTGAAGGATGCTGGATACTACATATTCTGACCTACCTGTGTGCTGTGCTCCTGTGAAGGATGCTGGATCCTACATACTCTGACCTACCTGTGTGCTGTGTTCCTGTGAAGGATGCTGGATACTACAGACCCTGACCTACCTCTGTGCTGTGCTCCTGTGAAGGATGCTGGATACTACAGACCCTGACCTACCTGTGTGCTGTGCTCCTGTGAAGGATGCTGGATACTACATACTCTGACCTACCTGTGTGCTGTGCTCCTGTGAAGGATGCTGGATACTACAGACCCTGACCTACCTGTGTGCTGTGCTCCTGTGAATGATGCTGGATACTACATACTCTGACCTACCTGTGTGCTGTGCTCCTGTGAAGGATGCTGGATACTACATACTCTGACCTACCTCTGTGCTGTGCTCCTGTGAAGTGTGCTGGATACTACATACTCTGACCTACCTGTGTGCTGTGCTCCTGTGAAGGATGCTGGATACTACATACTCTGACCTACCTCTGTGCTGTGCTCCTGTGAAGGGTGCTGGATACTACAGACCCTGACCTACCTCTGTGCTGTGCTCCTGTGAAGGGTGCTGGATCCTACATACTCTGACCTACCTGTGTGCTGTGCTCCTGTGAAGGATGCTGGATCCTACATACTCTGACCTACCTGTGTGCTGTGCTCCTGTGAAGGGTGCTGGATACTACATACTCTGACCTACCTCTGTGCTGTGCTCCTGTGAAGTGTGCTGGATCCTACATACTCTGACCTACCTGTGTGCTGTGCTCCTGTGAAGGATGCTGGATACTACATACTCTGACCTACCTGTGTGCTGTGCTCCTGTGAAGGATGCTGGATACTACATACTCTGACCTACCTGTGTGCTGTGCTCCTGTGAAGGGTGCTGGATACTACAGACCCAGACCTACCTGTGTGCTGTGCTCCTGTGAAGGATGCTGGATACTACAGACCCTGACCTACCTGTGTGCTGTGCTCCTGTGAAGTGTGCTGGATACTACATACTCTGACCTACCTGTGTGCTGTGCTCCTGTGAAGGATGCTGGATACTACATACTCTGACCTACCTGTGTGCTGTGCTCCTGTGAAGGATGCTGGATACTACATACTCTGACCTACCTGTGTGCTGTGCTCCTGTGAAGGATGCTGGATACTACAGACCCTGACCTACCTGTGTGCTGTGCTCCTGTGAAAGGATGCTGGATACTACATACTCTGACCTACCTGTGTGCTGTGCTCCTGTGAAGTGTGCTGGATACTACAGACCCTGACCTACCTGTGTGCTGTGCTCCTGTGAAGGGTGCTGGATACTACAGACCCTGACCTACCTGTGTGCTGTGCTCCTGTGAAGTGTGCTGGATACTACATACTCTGACCTACCTGTGTGCTGTGCTCCTGTGAAGTGTGCTGGATACTACATACTCTGACCTACCTCTGTGCTGTGCTCCTGTGAAGGATGCTGGATACTACATACTCTGACCTACCTGTGTGCTGTGCTCCTGTGAAGGATGCTGGATACTACATACTCTGACCTACCTGTGTGCTGTGCTCCTGTGAAGGATGCTGGATACTACAGACCCTGACCTACCTGTGTGCTGTGCTCCTGTGAAGGATGCTGGATACTACAGACCCTGACCTACCTGTGTGCTGTGCTCCTGTGAAGGGTGCTAGATACTACAGACCCTGACCTACCTGTGTGCTGTGCTCCTGTGAAGGATGCTGGATACTACATACTCTGACCTACCTCTGTGCTGTGCTCCTGTGAAGTGTGCTGGATACTACAGACCCTGACCTACCTGTGTGCTGTGCTCCTGTGAAGTGTGCTGGATACTACATACTCTGACCTACCTGTGTGCTGTGCTCCTGTGAAGGATGCTGGATACTACATACTCTGACCTACCTGTGTGCTGTGCTCCTGTGAAGGATGCTGGATACTACATACTCTGACCTACCTGTGTGCTGTGCTCCTGTGAAGGATGCTGGATACTACAGACCCTGACCTACCTGTGTGCTGTGCTCCTGTGAAAGGATGCTGGATACTACATACTCTGACCTACCTGTGTGCTGTGCTCCTGTGAAAGGATGCTGGATACTACATACTCTGACCTACCTGTGTGCTGT
The DNA here is from genome assembly GCF_028390025.1 of Pseudophryne corroboree. NCBI lineage: Eukaryota > Metazoa > Chordata > Amphibia > Anura > Myobatrachidae > Pseudophryne > Pseudophryne corroboree. The sequence goes on along the minus strand of NC_086444.1, from coordinate 20,680,814 downwards.
GCTCCTGTGAAGTGTGCTGGATACTACAGACCCTGACCTACCTGTGTGCTGTGCTCCTGTGAAGTGTGCTGGATACTACAGACCCTGACCTACCTGTGTGCTGTGCTCCTGTGAAGGATGCTGGATACTACATACTCTGACCTACCTGTGTGCTGTGCTCCTGTGAAGGATGCTGGATACTACAGACCCTGACCTACCTGTGTGCTGTGCTCCTGTGAAGGATGCTGGATACTACAGACCCTGACCTACCTCTGTGCTGTGCTCCTGTGAAGTGTGCTGGATCCTTCATACTCTGACCTACCTGTGTGCTGTGCTCCTGTGAAGGATGCTGGATCCTACATACTCTGACCTACCTGTGTGCTGTGCTCCTGTGAAGGATGCTGTATACTACATACTCTGACCTACCTGTGTGCTGTGCTCCTGTGAAGTGTGCTGGATACTACATACTCTGACCTACCTGTGTGCTGTGCTCCTGTGAAGGATGCTGGATACTACATACTCTGACCTACCTCTGTGCTGTGCTCCTGTGAAGGGTGCTGGATACTACAGACCCTGACCTACCTCTGTGCTGTGCTCCTCTGAAGGGTGCTGGATCCTACATACTCTGACCTACCTGTGTGCTGTGCTCCTGTGAAGGATGCTGGATCCTACATACTCTGACCTACCTGTGTGCTGTGCTCCTGTGAAGGGTGCTGGATACTACATACTCTGACCTACCTCTGTGCTGTGCTCCTGTGAAGGATGCTGGATACTACAGACCCTGACCTACCTCTGTGCTGTGCTCCTGTGAAGGATGCTGGATACTACATACTCTGACCTACCTGTGTGCTGTGCTCCTGTGAAGGGTGCTGGATACTGCAGACCCAGACCTACCTCTGTGCTGTGCTCCTGTGAAGGATGCTGGATACTACATACTCTGACCTACCTGTGTGCTGTGCTCCTGTGAAGGATGCTGGATACTACAGACCCTGACCTACCTGTGTGCTGTGCTCCTGTGAAGGATGCTGGATACTACATACTCTGACCTACCTGTGTGCTGTGCTCCTGTGAAGGATGCTGGATACTACAGACCCAGACCTACCTGTGTGCTGTGCTCCTGTGAAGTGTGCTGGATACTACATACTCTGACCTACCTGTGTGCTGTGCTCCTGTGAAGGATGCTGGATACTACATACTCTGACCTACCTGTGTGCTGTGCTCCTGTGAAGGATGCTGGATACTACAGACCCTGACCTACCTGTGTGCTGTGCTCCTGTGAAAGGATGCTGGATACTACATACTCTGACCTACCTGTGTGCTGTGCTCCTGTGAAAGGATGCTGGATACTACATACTCTGACCTACCTGTGTGCTGTGCTCCTGTGAAGTGTGCTGGATACTACAGACCCTGACCTACCTGTGTGCTGTGCTCCTGTGAAGTGTGCTGGATACTACAGACCCTGACCTACCTGTGTGCTGTGCTCCTGTGAAGGATGCTGGATACTACATACTCTGACCTACCTGTGTGCTGTGCTCCTGTGAAGGATGCTGGATACTACAGACCCTGACCTACCTGTGTGCTGTGCTCCTGTGAAGGATGCTGGATACTACAGACCCTGACCTACCTCTGTGCTGTGCTCCTGTGAAGTGTGCTGGATCCTTCATACTCTGACCTACCTGTGTGCTGTGCTCCTGTGAAGGATGCTGGATCCTACATACTCTGACCTACCTGTGTGCTGTGCTCCTGTGAAGGATGCTGGATACTACATACTCTGACCTACCTGTGTGCTGTGCTCCTGTGAAGTGTGCTGGATACTACATACTCTGACCTACCTGTGTGCTGTGCTCCTGTGAAGGATGCTGGATACTACATACTCTGACCTACCTCTGTGCTGTGCTCCTGTGAAGGGTGCTGGATACTACAGACCCTGACCTACCTCTGTGCTGTGCTCCTGTGAAGGGTGCTGGATTCTACATACTCTGACCTACCTGTGTGCTGTGCTCCTGTGAAGGATGCTGGATCCTACATACTCTGACCTACCTGTGTGCTGTGCTCCTGTGAAGGGTGCTGGATACTACATACTCTGACCTACCTCTGTGCTGTGCTCCTGTGAAGGATGCTGGATACTACAGACCCTGACCTACCTCTGTGCTGTGCTCCTGTGAAGGATGCTGGATACTACATACTCTGACCTACCTGTGTGCTGTGCTCCTGTGAAGGGTGCTGGATACTACAGACCCAGACCTACCTCTGTGCTGTGCTCCTGTGAAGGATGCTGGATACTACATACTCTGACCTACCTGTGTGCTGTGCTCCTGTGAAGGATGCTGGATACTACAGACCCTGACCTACCTGTGTGCTGTGCTCCTGTGAAGGATGCTGGATACTACATACTCTGACCTACCTGTGTGCTGTGCTCCTGTGAAGGATGCTGGATACTACAGACCCAGACCTACCTGTGTGCTGTGCTCCTGTGAAGTGTGCTGGATACTACATACTCTGACCTACCTGTGTGCTGTGCTCCTGTGAAGGATGCTGGATCCTACTAGAGATGAGCGGGTTCGGTTCCTCGGAATCCGAACCCGCCCGAACTTCAGTTTTTTTTACACGGGTCCGAGCGACTCGGATCTTCCCGCCTTGCTCGGTTAACCCGAGCGCGCCCGAACGTCATCATCCCGCTGTCGGATTCTCGCGAGGCTCGGATTCTATCGCGAGACTCGGATTCTATATAAGGAGCCGCGCGTCGCCGCCATTTTCACACGTGCATTGAGATTCATAGGGAGAGGACGTGGCTGGCGTCCTCTCCGTTTATAGAGAGTGAGACTACTAGAGTAGAGAGAGACACAGTATTATTTACTTTAGTAATTTTGGGGAGCATTAGGAGGAGTACTACTACTTGCTGAAGTGATAGATAGATAGTGTGACTGTATAATGTATATCTGACTTGTGGGGGAGACACTGACAGTGGGGAGCAGTTAGAGTCTGAGTGCAGGACTCAGGAGTACATATAACGTACAGTGCACACTTTTGCTGCCAGAGTGCCACACTGCCATTGTGACCACACTGACCACCAGTATAATATATATTGTGATTGTCTGCTTAGGAGTACTACTTGCAAGTTGCTGATAGTGTGACCAGTGACCTGACCACCAGTTTAATTAATCACCACCAGTTTAATATATATATATATATATATATATATATATAATTGTATATAATATATATATAATTGTATATGTATTGTATACCACCTACCCGTGGTTTTTTTTTTTCTCTTTCTTCTTGATACATGCTACTATAGTAGCTTACTGTAGCAGTCTGCGGTGCTGCTGAGCTGACAGTGTCCAGCAGGTCCGTCATCAGTCATTACATAATAAATATATATATCTGTCCGGCTGCAGTACTAGTGATATTATATATATATATATATATATATTAATTTCATCTCATTATCATCCAGTCTATATTAGCAGCAGACACAGTACGGTAGTCCACGGCTGTAGCTACCTTTGTGTCGGCAGTCGCTTGTCCATCCATAATTGTATACCACCTACCCGTGGGTTTTTTTTTTGTTTCTTCTTGATACATACTACTATAGTAGCTTACTGTAGCAGTCTGCGGTGCTGCTGAGCTGACAGTGTCCAGCAGGTCCATCATCAGTCATTACATAATAAATATATATACCTGTCCGGCTGCAGTACTAGTGATATTATATATATATATATTAATTTCATCTCATTATCATCCAGTCTATATTAGCAGCAGACACAGTACGGTAGTCCACGGCTGTAGCTACCTCTGTGTCGGCAGTCACTGGTCCATCCATAATTGTATACCACCTACCCGTGTTTTTTTTTTCTTTCTTCTTGATACATACTACTATAGTAGCTTACTGTAGCAGTCTGCGGTGCTGCTGAGCTGACAGTGTCCAGCAGGTCCGTCATCAGTCATTACATAATAAATATATATACCTGTCCGGCTGCAGTACTAGTGATATTATATATATATATATATTAATTTCATCTCATTATCATCCAGTCTATATTAGCAGCAGACACAGTACGGTAGTCCACGGCTGTAGCTACCTCTGTGTTGGCAGTCGCTGGTCCATCCATAATTGTATACCACCTACCCGTGTTTTTTTTTTTTCTTTCTTCTTGATACATACTACTATAGTAGCTTACTGTAGCAGTCTGCGGTGCTGCTGAGCTGACAGTGTCCAGCAGGTCCGTCATCAGTCATTACATAATAAATATATATATCTGTCCGGCTGCAGTACTAGTGATATTATATATATATATATATTCATTTCATCTCATTATCATCCAGTCTATATTAGCAGCAGACACAGTACGGTAGTCCACGGCTGTAGCTACCTCTGTGTCGGCAGTCACTGGTCCATCCATAATTGTATACCACCTACCCGTGTTTTTTTTTTTTTCTTTCTTCTTGATACATACTACTATAGTAGCTTACTGTAGCAGTCTGCGGTGCTGCTGAGCTGACAGTGTCCAGCAGGTCCGTCATCAGTCATTACATAATAAATATATATACCTGTCCGGCTGCAGTACTAGTGATATTATATATATATATATATATATATATTAATTTCATCTCATTATCATCCAGTCTATATTAGCAGCAGACACAGTACGGTAGTCCACGGCTGTAGCTACCTCTGTGTCGGCAGTCGCTGGTCCATCCATAATTGTATACCACCTACCTGTGGTTTTTTTTTTTCTTTCTTCTTGATACATACTACTATAGTAGCTTACTGTAGCAGTCTGCGGTGCTGCTGAGCTGACAGTGTCCAGCAGGTCCGTCATCAGTCATTACATAATAAATATATATACCTGTCCGGCTGCAGTACTAGTGATATTATATATATATATATATATTAATTTCATCTCATTATCATCCAGTCTATATTAGCAGCAGACACAGTACGGTAGTCCACGGCTGTAGCTACCTCTGTGTCGGCAGTCGCTGGTCCATCCATAATTGTATACCACCTACCCGTGGTTTTTTTTTTTTCTTTCTTCTTGATACATACTACTATAGTAGCTTACTGTAGCAGTCTGCGGTGCTGCTGAGCTGACAGTGTCCAGCAGGTCCGTCATCAGTCATTACATAATAAATATATCTACCTGTCCGGCTGCAGTACTAGTGTGATATTATATATATATATATATATATATATTGATTTCATCTCATTATCATCCAGTCTATATTAGCAGCAGACACAGTACGGTAGTCCACGGCTGTAGCTACCTCTGTGTCGGCAGTCGCTCGTCCATCCATAAGTATACTAGTATCCATCCATCTCCATTGTTTACCTGAGGTGCCTTTTAGTTGTGCCTATTAAAATATGGAGAACAAAAATGTTGAGGTTCCAAAATTAGGGAAAGATCAAGATCCACTTCCACCTCGTGCTGAAGCTGCTGCCACTAGTCATGGCCGAGACGATGAAATGCCAGCAACGTCGTCTGCCAAGGCCGATGCCCAATGTCATAGTACAGAGCATGTAAAATCCAAAACACCAAATATCAGTAAAAAAAGGACTCCAAAATCTAAAATAAAATTGTCGGAGGAGAAGCGTAAACTTGCCAATATGCCATTTACCACACGGAGTGGCAAGGAACGGCTGAGGCCCTGGCCTATGTTCATGGCTAGTGGTTCAGCTTCACATGAGGATGGAAGCACTCAGCCTCTTGCTAGAAAAATGAAAAGACTCAAGCTGGCAAAAGCACCGCAAAGAACTGTGCGTTCTTCGAAATCCCAAATCCACAAGGAGAGTCCAATTGTGTCGGTTGCGATGCCTGACCTTCCCAACACTGGACGTGAAGAGCATGCGCCTTCCACCATTTGCACACCCCCTGCAAGTGCTGGAAGGAGCACCCGCAGTCCAGTTCCTGATAGTCAGATTGAAGATGTCAGTGTTGAAGTACACCAGGATGAGGAGGATATGGGTGTTGCTGGCGCTGGGGAGGAAATTGACAAGGAGGATTCTGATGGTGAGGTGGTTTGTTTAAGGCAGGCACCCGGGGAGACACCTGTTGTCCGTGGGAGGAATAGGGCCGTTGACATGCCTGGTGAAAATACCAAAAAAATCAGCTCTTCGGTGTGGAAGTATTTCAACAGAAATGCGGACAACATTTGTCAAGCCGTGTGTTGCCTTTGTCAAGCTGTAATAAGTAGGGGTAAGGACGTTAACCACCTCGGAACATCCTCCCTTATACGTCACCTGCAGCGCATTCATAATAAGTCAGTGACAAGTTCAAAAACTTTGGGCGACAGCGGAAGCAGTCCACTGACCAGTAAATCCCTTCCTCTTGTAACCAAGCTCACGCAAACCACCCCACCAACTCCCTCAGTGTCAATTTCCTCCTTCCCCAGGAATGCCAATAGTCCTGCAGGCCATGTTACTGGCAATTCTGACGAGTCCTCTCCTGCCTGGGATTCCTCCGATGCATCCTTGCGTGTAACGCCTACTGCTGCTGGCGCTGCTGTTGTTGCTGCTGGGAGTCGATGGTCATCCCAGAGGGGAAGTCGTAAGCCCACTTTTACTACTTCCACCAAGCAATTGACTGTCCAACAGTCCTTTGCGAGGAAGATGAAATATCACAGCAGTCATCCTGTTGCAAAGCGGATAACTGAGGTCTTGACAACTATGTTGGTGTTAGACGTGCGTCCGGTATCCGCCGTTAGTTCACAGGGAACTAGACAATTTCTTGAGGTAGTGTGCCCCCGTTACCAAATACCATCTAGGTTCCACTTCTCTAGGCAGGCGATACCGAGAATGTACACGGACGTCAGAAAAAGACTCACCAGTGTCCTAAAAAATGCAGTTGTACCCAATGTCCACTTAACCACGGACATGTGGACAAGTGGAGCAGGGCAGGGTCAGGACTATATGACTGTGACAGCCCACTGGGTAGATGTATGGACTCCCGCCGCAAGAACAGCAGCGGCGGCACCAGTAGCAGCATCTCGCAAACGCCAACTCTTTCCTAGGCAGGCTACGCTTTGTATCACCGGTTTCCAGAATACGCACACAGCTGAAAACCTCTTACGGCAACTGAGGAAGATCATCGCGGAATGGCTTACCCCAATTGGACTCTCCTGTGGATTTGTGGCATCGGACAACGCCAGCAATATTGTGTGTGCATTGAATATGGGCAAATTCCAGCACGTCCCATGTTTTGCACATACCTTGAATTTGGTGGTGCAGAATTTTTAAAAAAACGACAGGGGCGTGCAAGAGATGCTGTCGGTGGCCAGAAGAATTGCGGGACACTTTCGGCGTACAGGCACCACGTACAGAAGACTGGAGCACCACCAAAAACGCCTGAACCTGCCCTGCCATCATCTGAAGCAAGAAGTGGTAACGAGGTGGAATTCAACCCTCTATATGCTTCAGAGGTTGGAGGAGCAGCAAAAGGCCATTCAAGCCTATACAATTGAGCACGATATAGGAGGTGGAATGTACCTGTCTCAAGCGCAGTGGAGAATGATTTCAACGTTGTGCAAGGTTCTGCAACCTTTTGAACTTGCCACACGTGAAGTCAGTTCAGACACTGCCAGCCTGAGTCAGGTCATTCCCCTCATCAGGCTTTTGCAGAAGAAGCTGGAGGCATTGAAGGAGGAGCTAAAAGGGAGCGATTCCGCTAGGCATGTGGGACTTGTGGATGGAGCCCTTAATTCGCTTAACAAGGATTCACGGGTGGTCAATCTGTTGAAATCAGAGCACTACATTTTGGCCACCGTGCTCGATCCTAGATTTAAAACCTACCTTGGATCTCTCTTTCCGGCAGATACAAGTCTGCTGGGGTTCAAAGACCTGCTGGTGACAAAATTGTCAAGTCAAGCGGAACGCGACCTGTCAACATCTCCTCCTTCACATTCTCCCGCAACTGGGGGTGCGAGGAAAAGGCTCAGAATTCCGAGCCCACCCGCTGGCGGTGATGCAGGGCAGTCTGGAGTGACTGCTGATGCTGACATCTGGTCCAGACTGAAGGACCTGACAACGATTACGGACATGTCGTCTACTGTCACTGCATATGATTCTGTCACCATTGAAAGAATGGTGGAGGATTATATGAGTGACCGCATCCAAGTAGGCACGTCACACAGTCCGTACTTATACTGGCAGGAAAAAGAGGCAATTTGGAGGCCCTTGCACAAACTGGCTTTATTCTACCTAAGTTGCCCTCCCACAAGTGTGTACTCCGAAAGAGTGTTTAGTGCCGCCGCTCACCTTGTCAGCAATCGGCGTACGAGGTTACTTCCAGAAAATGTGGAGAAGATGATGTTCATTAAAATGAATTATAATCAATTCCTCCGTGGAGACATTGACCAGCAGCAATTGCCTCCACAAAGTACACAGGGAGCTGAGATGGTGGATTCCAGTGGGGACGAATTGATAATCTGTGAGGAGCGGGATGTACACGGTGATATATCGGAGGATGATGATGAGGTGGACATCTTGCCTCTGTAGAGCCAGTTTGTGCAAGGAGAGATTAATTGCTTCTTTTTCGGTGGGGGTCCAAACCAACCCGTCATTTCAGTCACAGTCGTGTGGCAGACCCTGTCACTGAAATGATGGGTTGGTTAAAGTGTGCATGTCCTGTTTATACAACATAAGGGTGGGTGGGAGGGCCCAAGGACAATTCCATCTTGCACCTCTTTTTTCTTTCATTTTTATTTGCGTCATGTGCTGTTTGGGGAGTGTTTTTTGGAAGGGCCATCCTGCGTGACACTGCAGTGCCACTCCTAGATGGGCCCGGTGTATGTGTCGGCCACTAGGGTTGCTTATCTTACTCACACAGCTACCTCATTGCGCCTCTTTTTTTCTTTGTGTCATGTGCTGTTTGGGGAGTGTTTTTTGGAAGGGCCATCCTGCGTGACACTGCAGTGCCACTCCTAGATGGGCCCGGTGTTTGTGTCGGCCACTAGGGTCGCTTAGCTTAGTCATCCAGCGACCTCGGTGCAAATTTTAGGACTAAAAATAATATTGTGAGGTGTGAGGTATTCAGAATAGACTGAAAATGAGTGGAAATTATGGTTTTTGAGGTTAATAATACTTTGGGATCAAAATGACCCCCATATTCTATGATTTAAGCTGTTTTTTAGGGTTTTTTGAAAAAAACACCCGAATCCAAAACACACCCGAATCCGACAAAAAAAATTGGGTGAGGTTTTGCCAAAACGCGGTCGAACCCAAAACACGGCCGCGGAACCGAACCCAAAACCAAAACCCGAAAAATTTCAAGTGCACATCTCTAGATCCTACATACTCTGACCTACCTCTGTGCTGTGCTCCTGTGAAGGATGCTGGATACTACAGACCCTGACCTACCTCTGTGCTGTGCTCCTGTGAAGGATGCTGGATACTACAGACCCAGACCTACCTGTGTGCTGTGCTCCTGTGAAGTGTGCTGGATACTACATACTCTGACCTACCTGTGTGCTGTGCTCCTGTGAAGGATGCTGGATACTACATACTCTGACCTACCTGTGTGCTGTGCTCCTGTGAAGGGTGCTGGATCCTACATACTCTGACCTACCTGTGTGCTGTGCTCCTGTGAAGGGTGCTGGATCCTACATACTCTGACCTACCTCTGTGCTGTGCTCCTGTGAAGGATGCTGGATACTACAGACCCTGACCTACCTGTGTGCTGTGCTCCTGTGAAGGATGCTGGATACTACATACTCTGACCTACCTGTGTGCTGTGCTCCTGTGAAGGGTGCTGGATCCTACATACTCTGACCTACCTGTGTGCTGTGCTCCTGTGAAGGATGCTGGATACTACATACTCTGACCTACCTGTGTACTGTGCTCCTGTGAAGGATGCTGGATACTACATACTCTGACCTACCTGTGTACTGTGCTCCTGTGAAGGATGCTGGATACTACATACTCTGACCTACCTGTGTACTGTGCTCCTGTGAAGGATGCTGGATACTACAGACCCAGACCTACCTGTGTGCTGTGCTCCTGTGAAGAATGCTGGATACTACAGACCCTGACCTACCTGTGTGCTGTGCTCCTGTGAAGGATGCTGGATACTACAGACCCTGACCTACCTGTGTGCTGTGCTCCTGTGAAGGATGCTGGATACTACAGACCCAGACCTACCTGTGTGCTGTGCTCCTGTGAAGGATGCTGGATACTACAGACCCTGACCTACCTGTGTGCTGTGCTCCTGTGAAGGATGCTGGATCCTACATACTCTGACCTACCTGTGTGCTGTGCTCCTGTGAAGGATGCTGGATACTACATACTCTGACCTACCTGTGTGCTGTGCTCCTGTGAAGTGTGCTGGATACTACATACTCTAACCTACCTGTGTGCTGTGCTCCTGTGAAGGATGCTGGATACTACATACTCTGACCTACCTCTGTGCTGTGCTCCTGTGAAGGATGCTGGATACTACATACTCTGACCTACCTGTGTGCTGTGCTCCTGTGAAGGATGCTGGAGTCTACATACTCTGACCTACCTGTGTGCTGTGCTCCTGTGAAGGATGCTGGATACTACATACTCTGACCTACCTCTGTGCTGTGCTCCTGTGAAGGATGCTGGATCCTACATACTCTGACCTACCTGTGTGCTGTGCTCCTGTGAAGGATGCTGGATACTACATACTCTGACCTACCTGTGTGCTGTGCTCCTGTGAAGGATGCTGGATACTACATACTCTGACCTACCTGTGTGCTGTGCTCCTGTGAAGGATGCTGGATACTACATACTCTGACCTACCTGTGTGCTGTGCTCCTGTGAAGGGTGCTGGATACTACAGACCCTGACCTACCTGTGTGCTGTGCTCCTGTGAAGGGTGCTGGATACTACATACTCTGACCTACCTGTGTGCTGTGCTCCTGTGAAGGATGCTGGATACTACATACCCTGACCTACCTGCGTGCTGTGCTCCTGTGAAGGGTGCTGGATACTACATACTCTGACCTACCTGTGTGCTGTGCTCCTGTGAAGGATGCTGGATACTACATACCCTGACCTACCTGTGTGCTGTGCTCCTGTGAAGGATGCTGGATACTACATACTCTGACCTACCTGTGTGCTGTACACATGTGAAGGGTGCTGGATACTACAGACCCTGACCTACCTGTGTGCTGTGCTCCTGTGAAGGATGCTGGATACTACAGACCCTGACCTACCTGTGTGCTGTTTCTTGTAAGCTGTATGATCCTGAATTGTTGTTGATATTTCAATGTAAGAAGCCATTGCACTGGCTATGCCTTTTTGCTGGAATAAAAGCTCCAGTGGTCACCTGAAATCTACCCACTACAGTGTGGTGTAAGATGTGGGATCAGCTGCCTATGTTGCCCTCTCTGCAGAAGATGTGAAGATTTATGATTGAGTGAAGACACCCATCACAGTCTGCTCGGCCCTCCACCCGGAAGCATACTAGTCGATGTTCGGAACTGTACTCTATGATCATGATGTTAGGCCTCTGTTCCCGGCTGATCTTGCAGTTTAAGTGGCTGCGGCCAGGTCAGCATACCTCTGCCCAGTTGGTAGACTTGGTCACTTTGGAACAGTTTTCTGGACTTCTTCCTGCCCATATTGCCTGGTAGGTCTGGGTACATTGGGGGTCCTTCCGAGTTGATCGCTCGCTAGCAACTTTTTGCAGCACTGCGATCAGGTTAAATCTCGGCAAAACTGCACATGTGTACGCACTGCACATGCGTATGCACTGCAATGCGCAGGTGCATCGTATAGGTACAAAGAGGATCGGTGCTGGTCGATGGATTTAACGAAGAATCCATTTGCACAGCCGAACGCAAGGTGATTGACAGGAAGAAGGAGTTTGTGGGAATCAACTGACTGTTTTCTGGGAGTGTTTGGAAAAACTCAGGCGTGTCCAAGCGTTTGCAGGGCGGGTGTCTGATGTCAATTCCGGGACCAAAAAGACTGAAGTAATCGCAGCGGCTGAGTAAGTCCAGAGCTATTCAGAAACTTCGCAAAACTTTTTTGTGCCGCCGGCTGCAAAAGCGTTCACACACTTGCAAAGCGAAAATACACTCCCCCGCAGCGCTGCAAAAAGTTGCTAGCGAGCTATCAACTCGGAATGACCCCCATTGAGTCGAGAATTTGAAGTCTGCTGTCTGCTTAGTTGAGAATTCTTTGCTGGTTAGTGAAAGCATGGAAGACTTCTCTTGGTGTTTCCCCTACCTGCCAGCAAAGCAAAACTTGCCTTCATGCAAGTTGTCGCCAGGCCTGGTTTACAGTATAGGTGACAGACATAAGCCCAGTACCCACGGGCCGATGCAGGAGAGATGTGTGCTGAGCGAACCGCTCAGCACACATCTCTCCTGCCGCTCAGCACAGCGCGATCTGTGCTGAGCGTGCGGGGGGAGACGGGGGGGGCGCTCACTTCACCCAGCCGGTGAAGTGAGCGACCCGCTAGATTGGCCTGCATGCAGGCCAATCTAGCACCAGCGATAGCGATGTGCGGGGCCGCGCATCGCTATCGCTGAGGGGGCTACACACGGAGCGATCATGCTGATATTCTAAGCAATCTCGTCAGATTGCTTAGAATATCGCTCCGTGAGTACCCCCCTATACACTTCCCTGAAGTCAGTGGCCCAGATTTTGAGACTTCCCCAGCACCTTCACTTCAGGTTTGTTCATTATGTGACCAATCCGGGCATCAAGATTGGGAGTGTCTGCAAATGGACTGCTCCCTTTCCGAGTTCTTTACCACTGCTGAAATCTGCCCAGTCCCACGTCTGATCTAGATATGTGTACAGGTGGAAAACAGACTGGTCAAAGGTTTGGTGGATTTTGGTTCTGCTATTACCCAGATACAAAGCGACTTGTTAGCTCCGGAGTGGTTGTTGCCCTACACATTGGTTTGCATTTGTTGTGTGCATGGGGATGTTCTTGCCACTGTGGTACTTTTGGTAATCGGGGGAAGACTGCTGTATTACCTGTGGGTCACCCGTCTGAGGTTACCCAACCCTGTATTAGTAGGTCATGACTGGCCACACTTTCAGGCTCTTGTCTCGCCTGAGGAACAGCTGCCTGCTCAGGTACCCACTAAGACCTTTGGAAAGACATTTCTCTTCACCCTAGATTAGTGTCTATCTCGGGTATAGCCCCCCCGAACAAAGGGGGGCTTATTTTGGGTAAAGCCCCCTAGACTTCTCTTCTTCCCCCCTATGCCCACCGCTCTTCTTCTCCCCGATACCCACCTCTCTTCTTCTCCCCCTAAGCCCACCTCTCTTCTCCTCCCCCATGCCCACCTCTCTTCTCCTCTCCCATGCCCACCTCTCTTCTCCTCTCCCATGACTACCTGTCTTCTTCTCCCCTATGCTCACCTCTCTTCTTCTCCCCTATGCCCACCTCTCTTCTCCCTTATGCTCACCTCTCATCTTCCCCCCATGCCCACCTATCTTCTTCTCCCCCTATGCCCACTTTTCTTCTTCTCCCCATGCCCATCTATCTTCTTCTGCCCTATGCCCAACTCTTTTCTTCTCAACTATGCCCACCTCTCTTCTTCTCCCCGAGGCCCACCTCTTTTCTCCTCCCCATGCCCACATTTTTTCTCCCCTATGTCCACCTCTCTTCTCCTCCCCTATGCCGACCTCTTTTCTCCTCCCCTATGCCCTCCTCTCTTCTCCCCCCCTATGCTCACCTCTCTTCTCCTCCCCTATGCTCTCCTATCTTCTTCTCCCCATGCCCACCTCTCTCCTCCTGCTCTATGCCCACCTCTCTTCTCCCTGTGTCCACCTCTCTTCTTCTCCCCTATGCCCACCTCCCTTCTCCCCTATGCCAACCTCTCTTCCTATCCCCTATGCCCACCTCTCTTCTCCTCACCACCTATATCCACCTCTCTTCTCCCCATGCCCAGCTCTCCTTCTCCCCTGTGCCCACCTCTCTTCTTCTCCCCTGAGCCCACCTCTCTTCTCCCCATGCCCATCTCTCTTCTTCTTCCCTATGCTCACCTCTTATTCTCCCCTATGCCCAACTCTCTTCTTCTCCCCTATGCCCTCCTCTCTTCTCCTCCCCTATGCCCACCTCTCTTCTCCTCCCCTCTGCCCACCTCTCTTCTTCTCCCCTATGCCCACCTCTCTTCTTCCCATGTCCAACTCTCTTCTTCTCCCCATGCCCTCCTCTCTTCTCCTCCCCTATGCCCACCTCTCTTCTTCTCCCCTATGCCCACCTCTCTTCATCTCCCCATGCCCACTTCTCTTCATCTCCCCTATGCCCACCTCTCTTCTTCTCCCCATGCCCACCTCTCTTCTTCTCCCGTATGCCCACCTCTTTTCTTCTCCCCATGCCCACTACTCTTCTTTTCCCCTATGCCCACCTCTCTTTTTCTCCCCATGCCCACCTCTCTTCTCCTCCCCTAGGCCCATCTCTCTTCTTCTCCCCTATGCGCACCTCTCTTCTACTCCCCTATGCACACCTCTCTTCTCCCCATGCCCACCTCTCTTCTTCTCCACTATGCCCATCTCTCTTCTCCTCCCCTATGCCAATCTCTCTTTTTCTCTCCTATGCCCACCTCTCTTCTTCTCCCCTATGCCCACCTCTCTTCTTTCCTGTGCCCACCTCTCTTCTCCTCCCCTATGCACTCCTCTCTTCTTCTCCCCTATGCCCACCTGTCTTTTTCTCCCCATGCCCACCTCTCTTCTTCTACCCCATGCCCACCTCTCTTCTCCTCCCCTAGGCCCATCTCTCTTCTTCTCCCCTATGCGCACCTCTTCTTCTCCCCTATGCACACCTCTCTTCTTCTCCCCATGCCCACCTCTCTTCTTCTCCCATATGCCCATCTCTCTTCTCCTCCCCTATGCCCACCTCTCTTCTTCTCCCCTGTGTTCACCTCTCTTCTACTCCCCTGGGCCCATCTCTCTTCTTCTCCCCTATGCGCACCTCTCTTTTTCTCCCCATGCCCACCTCTCTTCTTCTCCCCTATGCCCATCTCTCTTCTTCTCCCCTATGCCCACCTCTCTACTTCTCCCCTATGCCCATCTCTCTTCTTCCCCATGCCCAACTCTCTTCTTCTTCCCATGCCCACCTCTCTTCATCTCCCCTATGTCCACCTCTTTTCTTCTCCCCATGCCCACCTCTCTTCTTCTCCCGTATGCCCACCTCTTTTCTTCTCCCCATGCCCACCACTCTTCTTCTTCCCTGTGCCCACCTCTCTTTTTCTCCCCATGCCCAACTCTCTTCTCTCTCCCCTATTCCGATCTCTCTTCTTCTCTCCTATGCCCACCTCTCTTCTTCTCCCCTATGCCCACCTCTCTTCTTCTCCCCTGTGCCCACCTCTCTTCTCCTCCCCTATGCCCTCCTCTCTTCTTCTCCCCTATGCCCACCTCTCTTTTTCTCCCCATGCCCACCTCTCTTCTTCTCCCCCATGCCCACCTCTCTTCTCCTTCCCTAGGCCCATCTCTCTTCTTCTCCCCTATGCACACCTCTCTTCTTCTGCCCATGCTCACCTCTCTTCTTCTCCCATGCCCACCTCTCTTCTTCTCCCCTATGCCCACCTCTCTTCTTCTCCGCTATGCCCACCTCTCTTCTTCTCCCCATGCCCACCTCTCTTCTTCTCCCCTGTGCCCACCTCTTCTCCTCCCCTATGCTCTCCTCTCTTCTTCTCCCCTATGCCCACCTGTCTTTTTCTCCCCATGCCCACCTCTCTTCTTCTCCCCCATGCCCACCTCTCTTCCCCTTCTCTAGGCACATCTCTCTTCTTCTCCCCTATGCGCACCTCTCTTCTTCTCCCCTATGCACACCTCTCTTCTTCTGCCCATGCTCACCTCTCTTTTTCTCCCATGCCCACCTCTCTTCTTCTCCCCTATGCCCACCTCTCTTCTTCTCCCCTATGCCCACCTCTCTTCTTCTCCCCATGCCCACCTCTCTTCTTCTCCCCTGTGCCCACCTCTCTTCTCCTCCCCTATGCCCTCCTCTCTTCTTCTCCCCTATGCCCACCTGTCTTTTTCTCCCCATGCCCACCTCTCTTCTTCTCCCCCATGCCCACCTCTCTTCTCCTCCCCTAGGCCCATCTCTCTTCTTCTCCCCTATGCGCACCTCTCTTCTTCTCCCCTATGCACACCTCTCTTCTTCTCCCCAAGCCCACCTCTCTTCTTCTCCCATATGCCCATCTCTCTTCTCTTCCCCTATGCCCACCTCTCTTCTTCTCCCCTGTGTTCACCTCTCTTCTACTCCCCTGGGCCCATCTCTCTTCTTCTCCCCTATGCGCACCTCTCTTCTTCTCCCCTATGACCATCTCTCTTCTTCCCCATGCCCAACTCTCTTCTTCTCCCCATGCCCACCCCTCTTCATCTCCCCTATGCCCACCTCTTCTCTTCTCCCCATGCCCACCTCTCTTCTTCTCCCGTATGCCCACCTCTTTTCTACTTCCCATGCCCACCACTCTTCTTCACCCCTGTGCCCACCTCTCTTTTTCTCCCCATGCCCACCTGTCTTCTCTCACCCCTATGCCGATCTCTCTTCTTCTCTCCTATGCCCACCTCTCTTCTTCTCCCCTATGCCTACCTCTCTTCTTCTCCCCTGTGCCCACCTCTCTTCTCCTCCCCTATGCCCTCCTCTCTTCTCCTCCCCTATGCCCACCTGTCTTTTTCTCCCCATGCCCACCTCTCTTCTTCTCCCCCATGCCCACCTCTCTTCCCCTTTCCTAGGCCCATCTCTCTTCTTCTCCTCTATGCACACCTCTCTTCTTCTGCCCATGCTAACCTCTCATCTTCTCCCATGCCCACCTCTCTTCTTCTCCCCTATGCCCACCTCTCTTCTTCTCCCCATGCCCACCTCTCTTCTTCTGCCCATGCTAACCTCTCTTCTTCTCCCATGCCCACCTCTCTTCTTCTCCCCTATGCCCACCTCTCTTCTTCTCCCCATGCCCACCTCTCTTCTTCTCCCCTATGCCCACCTCTCTTCTTCTCCCCTATGCCCACCTCTCATCTTCTCCCCATGCCCACCTCTCTTCTTCTCCCGTATGCCCACCTCTCTCCTTCTCCCCATGCCCACCACTCTTCTTCTCCCCTATGCCCACCTGTCTTTTTCTCCCCATGCCCACCTCTCTTCTCCCCTATGCCGATCTTTCTTCTTCTCCCCTATGCCCACCTCTCTTCTTCTCAACCCTGTGCCCACCTCTCTTCTCCTCCCCTATGCCCTCCTCTCTTCTTCTTCTCTATGCCCACCTGTCTTTTTCTCCCCATGCCAACCTCTCTTCTTTTCCACCATGCCCCCTCTCTTCTCCTCCCCTAGGCCCATCTCTCTTCTCCCCTATGCGCACCTCTCTTCTTCTCCCCATGCCCACCTCTTTTCTTCTCCCCTATGCCCATCTCTCTTCTTCTCCCCATGCCCATCTCTCTTCTCCTCCCCTATGCCCACCTCTCTTCTTCTCCCCTATGTTCACCTCTCTTCTCCTCCCCTAGGCCCATCTCTCTTCTTCTCCCCTATGCCCACCTCTCTTCTTCTCCCCTATGTTCACCTCTCTTCTCCTCCCCTAGGCCTACCTCTTTTCTTCGCCCCTATGCTCATATCTCTTCTTCTCCCCATGCCCATCCCTCTTCTTCTCCCCTATGCCCACCTCCCTTCTCCTCCCCTATGCTCTCCTCTCTTCTTGACAACTCTCCTTAACATTGTGCTAGGCTGGCTCCAACCTTCTCCCTTCAAGCTTCCTTCCACTGTTTATAGTCGGAGACCATACCATCCTCCCACCAATTTGTTTACCACCTATCGCTTCTATCTTTAAAACTTCTGCCATACGGACCCAAATGTATGGGATGTACTCCCTGGAGACCTGTGCATGCACAGTGCCAGAGACTACTCACATCTTCACCGCGGATAGAGGAATTGGCCCACACAGAGGGTGCACTCTTAAGCTGGGTACACACTAAAATGACCACGCCCAAATATGTAGTTTCTGGCCAAGTAGTAATGCAATAACAACCAGATCATTCAATTTGTACCCGTGATTGGGGTATAAATTGCTGCATCTATTTGCAGCAATAAATTACAGATCGTCCAGAGGAACTTTTAATTACAAGACTGTGATGTTCAAGAAGTGAAATGATTGCAAAATATGGGGCTGTTCTGTGTAGTGGTTTGCTGGCCATGCATGTGTGGTGGCCATTGCGAAATATGGCCCATACTGTAGGCTACAGCAGCTAACACCATTGCATTCCTTAGCTTGGTAAATCTATTGGGCTGCTGTCAGAAAGGGACAAGGTTTCTGCTACAGTCCCTCCTTCATATACTCAGGGAATCCTTGCAGATTCCCCCCAAAAATTGGTGTTTTGGGAGGCTATGCGGTAATATTCTTTGATAAATAGCCTTGTACAAATGTTCTCCTCTAATGGGACCTCTGGAAAAAGCACATTTCATATGTATATATGCCATACTAATTATAGTAAGAGATTTCCATGTGTTCTCATCTGAAGCCGGATAAATGTATTATTCCTTCCCCCAGGCATTCATGACGGCTGAGGTGTGATAATGAGTCACTGCCTTCTGCAGAATAGATTATCGCAGGTCGGATAAGTCACTAGCTGTACCTCGCTGTTGGTGTATTGTGCGCTGAAGGGACATGGGCCCTCATTCCGAGTTGATCGCACCAAGCAACTTTTTGCTGCTGGTGTGATCAACTAATCTCCGCCTATGGGGGAGTGTATTTTAGCATAGCAGGGCTGCGATCTGTCGAAGTCGAAAATATTATGGTCACAGGCATCACATACAAACTCCACACAAGTGGCCTCCGTGCGCGTGCTTGTTCTGCCGTGCGCATACTCGCATGTTGCGTATATTGGCTCACGAGGTCCTGCGTATTGCTGCGTGGTATAAGCAAATACGGTAGCATATGCATTCACATGGAAAAGCCACAAAGACATATCTCATATTTAATCCACATACTGTAGCACATAATTTACACATAGCCCACATGCACCACACCAGCGAGTTACAGTATAGTATTTCAAGGGCAATATTCCTGTATAAGTTTGCAGAATATAGCATGCTCCTGCGCATATCTATGTGCAGGAACAGAATATTAATATTACACTGTATTTACTGTACTCATGATATTCGGCGGGAACCCAGTGGAGAACATCTGCAAGTGCACCTGGACCAGGCATCACCCACCTATTCAAACCAACCTATGACCCCTCCTGTACTGTAAATGATTAGCCCTTTGACCTATAGGTGAAGGGATTACAGTTTCTATTGTTTCATGATTTGGACTAATGTATAAAAGCCATGCCTCCTGGCCGGTCATACACATTCTCTGAAGGTCATCTATTCAGATTGACTGAGGACCGGGAACGGGTGGCGCTGGCGAACAAACGTATGTATCCATTGATTGTAGCCTA
This sequence comes from Pseudophryne corroboree, assembly GCF_028390025.1. NCBI lineage: Eukaryota > Metazoa > Chordata > Amphibia > Anura > Myobatrachidae > Pseudophryne > Pseudophryne corroboree. The sequence continues at coordinate 20,661,482 of NC_086444.1, read as the reverse complement.
TTCTCTTATGTGATTGTATTACTGTTGTAACCCCCTTTTAAGTAAATAATTGTTGCTGGGTTGGACCTGCAACATTGCATATACAATTGGTGTCGCATTCCTTTCCTGTTAGGGGTTTTAAAGTGTATTACGGCGCACGTGTAGCTACTTTGTGCTTACCGCGTGTTGGCGTGCATACGCAACGTATACGTATTTGATAGGGGTTTTACATCACGCAGCCGCTGCGGCCCGCCCCCCACGAAACGGCGGCCAAACGCTGCTGTTCCGCCCCCCCCCTGCTCTGCGACCGCCTTTGCCTGTCAGTCAGGCAGAGGCGATCGTAGTGTCCCGACGGCCTTCGGCCATCTGACATGCGCCGGCACACTGCGGTGCCGGCGCATGCGCAGTTCTGACCCGATCGCACCGCTGCGATAATCTGCAGCATGCGATCAGGTCAGAATGACCCCCAATATGGCAAACCTAGCAATAGAGGCCCTAATTCAGACCTGATCGGTAGGGTGTGTGTTTTGCATCCCCGCGATCAGGTAGTCGCCTACAGGAGGAGGGTATGGAGTGTGTGCAGGTGTGCAGTCGCACTTGTAGCAGAACTGCACAAACATAAGTTTGTGCAGTTTCTTGCCAGCCCAGGACTTACTCTGCTGCTGCGATGATCAGGGCCGGAGCGGACGTCAGAAACCCTCCCTCCAAACGCCTGATCACTACTGCGTTTTTCCGGACACTCATTGAAAACGGTCAGTTGCCACCCACAAACGCCCTCTTCCTGTCAGTCACCTTGCGATCGCCGGTGCGTTTGTTATTTTTGCACTATCCTGTCGCTGGCCGGCGATTCCCGTTGCTGCGGTCCGTAGCGCCTGCGCATTGCGGTGCATATGCATGCGCAGTGCAGACCTGATCACAGTCTGTGAGAAAACGATCTGAATTACCCCCAGAGTCTCAGCTCCATGCTCAAACTGTGTTGCATTTTTTTCATGCTGAGCAGATCTCTGAGGCATAAACTCGGCAAAGAAGGATATCCTGACCTGCAGGATATTGACATTTGTGACACGCATGCTGAGGAGCCGGAATCAGGAACTGGGTGACAGGCGAGAAACCCAGCGGCAGCTGAAACTGGGACGTTTGGTGACAGCACCACCCCTCCCTTCAGGAATGGCTTCAGGACACAGTGTAAGTCTAGTGAGGGTACTCAGAGTAACAGATGAAGCCAGAGGATGGGAATGTTTAGGTGATTCACAAATGTCCATCGATATAGATGGAGGGCTGCTCATCAGGCAGAGACCTGGAAGTCTGGACGCATGACGGACATTCCACCTGGTTGTTAAACGTCATGGTGGATTCTAATCCCATTAATCTGATATTAAAACCCCCACCACATTGACGTTCCTGCAATTCATGTGTTCTGCCACAAGGAGGCGGAAAAGGTTCATGGACTGATTTCTCTAATAAGAATGTTTACACTGCAGATTCCCAGGCTTGTTCCACACTCCTCTGTATTGCTTTCACCTGGTCCGTCATTTATTTATGCCCCACGGGATCCATCGCAGCGAGCTGAGAAAAATAAATGCATTTTCTTGTGCTGGGAGATCAGTGAGCTGTTTAGAAACAAACAACTTCGTAATCCCTTAGATGATGGAAGCGCCGTGCTGCAAAACATAGAACTGCAGAAATACCCTTTATTATACTTTACAGTTCAAGATAAATCTTATCTATGCACAACAGAAATGTGTTAATGGACAAAAAAAACCCGGTGTCATAATGACGAATCTAGCAACAAACTCAAAACCGATCTGCTTCAGCCTTACTGTGTGCACCTCTGTAATGAGGAATAAGCCCCACAGCGGCCGCCTGGTTTGCTGCGTCTCTCACGTACCGTGGGGATAATTCCGACCTGATCGCTGGGCATCGGTTTTTGCAGTCCTGCGATCAGATAGTCGCCACCTACAGGGGGAGTGTATTTTTGCTGTGCAAGTGTGCGATCGCCTGTAACATAGTAACATAGTATCTAAGGTTGAAAAAAGACAATTTGTCCATCAAGTTCAACCTATTTGTGGTCTCCTATGCAGGATTATTTTGGTCTACATTTTGTCTGATGCTGATGTCAGCCGTTGTGTTTATTCCTCTTTTTGTAGTAACTATACTGCGCAACTACGCTCCATAACCCTGGATATCCTTATCCATTAAGAATTTATCTAACCCATTCTTAAAGGTGTTGACTGAGTCCGCCATTACCACTCCCTCAGGCAGGGAATTCCAAACACGTATTGTCCTTACCGTGAAAAATCCTTTACGTTGCATTGTGCGGAATCTCCTCTCCTCTAACCTAAGCGAGTGTCCACGTGTCCTCTGCACTGATCTTACCAAAAACAGGTCCCGCGCAAGCTCTGTGTGTATATTTGTAGATGTTGCTCATGTCCCCTCTTAATCTCCTCTTTTCCAGTGTAAACATGCCTAGCCTTGCAAGCCTTTCCTCGTATTCCAGCGTCTCCATACCCTTAATTAGTTTGGTCGTCCGCCTATGAACCTTTTCTAGCTTCAGAATATCCTTTTTGTAGTATGGTGCCCAAAATTGTACTCAGTATTCAAGATGTGGCCTCACAAGTGATTTATATAATGGACGTATAACACTCTAGTCTAGTCCCTTGCATCAATTCCCGTTTTATGCATGCTAATATCTTATTAGCCTTCTTTGCTGCAATCCTACTTTGGGTACTGCTGCTTAGTTTGCTATCTATGTGAACACCTAAGTCATTTTCCAGTACAGAATTCCCTAATGTTACCCCATTTAGTATGTAGGTGTAATTTTTGTTCTTGCTACCACAGTGCATTACCTTACACTTGTCTGTGTTGAAGCGCATTCTCCATTTGGCTGCCCATGCTTCTAATTTAACTAAGTCATTCTGAAGAGACTCGGCATCCTCCTCTGTATTTATAGCCTTACACAATTTGGTATCGCCTGCAAAAATTGACACCATACTCTCTAGACCTTCTATTAGGTTGTTAATGAAAATGTTGAACAATAGTGGTCCAAGTACAGACCCTTGCGGCACACCACTTAGCACTTCAGTCCAATTTGAAAATGATCCATTAACCACAACGCATTGTTCCCTATTATCTAACCAGTTTTTGACCCAAGTGCATATTGTGCTTCCTAGCCCTATTTCTTGTAGCTTACAGATAAGTCGCATGTGTGGTACTGTGTCGAAAGCTTTGGCAAAGTCTAAAAAGATTACATACACCTCTTTACCCTGATCTAGGTTTGTGCTTACTGTTTCATAAAAGCCAAGTAAGTTGGTTTGACATGATCTGTCCTTCACAAATCCATGTTGATTCCTTTGAATGACCTTATTGACTTCAAGGAACTTCTGAATACTGTCCCTTAGAATACCTTCCAATACTTTCCCCACTATAAATGTAAGACTAATTGGTCTATCATTACCCAGTTCAGCTTTACTTCCCTTTTTGAATATAGGCACTACTTCCACTATACGCCAGTCTTTGGGAACCATACCTGATATAACTGAATCTTTAAAGATCAAAAATAGCGGTCTTGCCAGTTCAGAGTGAAGCTCCATTAGAATCCTTGGGTGAATTCCATCGGGACCCGGTGATTTATTAATCTTTACATTTTTTAATTGGTCACAGACTACCTCCTCACACAAATAATCATTTAGCAGTAGGACATTATCATTATTGAGATTGTGTGTTAGACCCACCATTTGGTCCTCTCTTGTAAATACCATTGAAAAAACTCATTTAGTTTGTTCGCTATGTCGTTATCATTTTTGACTAAGACTCCCAAATTGTCTTTTATAGGGCCTATACTCTCCTTCTTTAATCTCTAGCTGTTGATGTGTCACGATCAGGGTTATTAGCCCCCATTATTTACCTGCTAAGTGCCTTCTGAGACTGGCCCGGTGTTCCAGGCCTGGGTTAACCCTGCGCTGTCTGCGGGCAGCGCGCTGCATATCTGTGTCTCAAGGTTCTCCTCTGTGATCGCAGCAGTGCTGACATGGCAACATTATATTAAACATCCATCTGTTTAAAGTATGGCGTCTCCTGCCCTCTGCGGCCTTCGCCGCCATTGCTGCCGATTCTCACATGTAAAATACAAACAGACTTTCCCTCCAGTTTCAAACATGGGCGCAGCCATGTTTATTTTCATCACATGTTGTTTTCAGCCTATCCACTGCAGTCTGGACTTTGTGTAATTATCCAGCCAATCCCTGCTTACCAGCTGGTATAAATATCCTGCTCCAGGGCTGGATAATCGTCAGTGCTTTGGTTGTCAATACTGCATACATGTCTCTCCTGTTTGGTGAATTCTCAGCTTGTCTTTCCAGGTATTCCAGCTCCAGTGATTCAGCTTCTCCAAGAGACCAGCACCAATCACCATCCTGCGGTGCAGCCTGACTCCTGAGTGTTCCAGCTCTGCTTCCTGGCTTTCTACTGTGGTCCTGACATCGGCTTCCAGCATTGGTTCTATTTTGCCTCCAGCTTCCAGCGGTGTCCTGGTATCGTTATTGCTTCCATTATCTACGGCATCGCTCACTAGCTTCTGTGGTAAAATGTCACTGGCTTCCAGCGTGTCACTTACATTGCTTTCAGCTTCCAGCAGTGATTGGTGTTACCATCTGCCTACAGCGGTGCTTCACGTCATCTCCAGCGGTATTCATATATTGTCCTGTATATCATTCCACACAACATCGGACCACAGTATCCATCGATGCACACCATCGAACTGTTGCTCCAGTGGTGAGTTCAGCACATCTTTCCTCACACCGGTTCTGTCCGGTAGTCCCTGGCAATCCTATCTACATCTCTTCAACCTCAGTGTATCAGTGCCTATCCCAGTCTCCTGTATACCACCTACTGGGGAGTACTTGCTCGTTCCTCATTACAGCGGTTAGCTGTGACCACGGACTTTCCAACTCCGGATTTTGGCAAGGACTTTACCATCTTGTATACTGCATAGCCACAGTCTCAAACACCAGTTGCATTCCCAGGAACTGTACTGCATTTTCATTCTGCACTCACTGTTGAAGATATCTCATTGCCAAGATTTATACTGTGTGTTCAATAAACTGACTGTTATATTTTACTTAGTTGTTGTGGTCACGCCTTCGGGTTCATTGTTTTCTAACGTACTGTATGTCTAGTAGGAACCTAATCTCACCTCCACGGTTCACCTATACACCAGCCCCTACATCTGAGGCTTCCCTCAGTCAGCCCCAGCCCTCAGTTGTGAGATGATGTATTTAAAGAATTTTTTGGGATTCGCTTTGCTTTCCTTTGCTACTAGTTTTTCAGTTTCTACTTTAACCACTTATTTCTTTTTTGAATATTTTGTTACAGTCCTTATAGTGCTGAAATGACTCTGCAATTCCATCAGATTTGTATTTTTTGAATGCTCGCCTTTTCTTGCCCATAAGTTCCTTTATCTTTTTGTTAAGCCACATTTGTTTGGGATTTATATTCCTTTTTTTGCTGCCCGTGGGAATAAATTGGAGAGTATTTTTAACTAGCAGTGATTTTAATACATCCCATTTCTCCGTAGTATTTTTTCCTTGAAACAAAATTTCCCATTCGATATCCCTTAAAGCTTCCCTCAGCATGTCAAAGTTGGCTTTGCTAAAGTTTAGAGTCCTAGTTTAGCCAGTATAGGACTGTTTATGAAAACTGATATTGAATGTGACCATATTGTGGCCGCTGTTTCCTATGGGTTCCCCTACTATAATATTTGATACCAATTCCCCATTGTTTGTTAATACCAGGTCTAAGATTGCACTGTACCTAATAGGTTCCTCGATTAGTTGAACTAAGTAGTTCTCATTTAGTGTGTTTAAAAACCTGTTACCCCTAGCAGTATCACATGAATCGTTTTTCCAATTTATCTCTGGGTAGTTAAAATCTCCCATCACTACTATGTCTCCTACTCCTGCTGCTCTTTCAATTTGTTTCAGTAACAATTCCTCATCAGATACATTAATACCAGGCGGCCTATAGCATAACCCCAATACTAACTTTTTTATTCCTTTCCCGCTTGCAATTTCTACCCATAACGTCTCAACAGTGTCTACAGTCCCCTCCTGAATATCTTCCCGAATATCAAGTTTTAAAAACGGCTTTACGTAAAGACACACCCCTCCACCCCGTTTATTTAGTCTGTCTCTCCTAAACAGTGTATAGCCTTCTAGATTGACTGTCCAATCATGAGATTCGTCCCACCAAGTTTCAGTAATGCCTATAATATCATACTGTTTGCTTGCTGCAAGTATTTCTAGTTCACCCCTTTTACCAGTAATGCTTCTGGCGTTTACATACATACAACTAAGATAAGTATTTCCCCTTGTGCTAGGGACATCATTCACTTTATGCAGCATCGATGACCCGTAATCGTTATTAGTTAGTGTTATGATAAATCCTTTTTTAGTACCCATGTTAATACCCTTACCGGCTGCTCTTTCCCTCACCCCTATTCCTCCCCCATTTCGTTTACTACCGCCATCCCCACTATTCTCACTGCACGCGCCGTAATTTCTAGCTAAACCCTCCCCCCAGGCACCTAGTTTAAAATATCCTCCAACCTTCTAACCATCCTTCCCCCCAGCACCGCTGCCCCCTCCTCATTCAGGTGCAATCCATCACGACAAAAATTATGGCGCCTGACTGAGAAGTCCGCCCAGTGTTCCAGGAACACAAACCCCTCTTTCCTGCACCAATCCCTAAGCTACACATTTACCGCTCTAATCTCCCTCTGCCTCCCTGGACTAGCACGTGGCATGGGTAATATTTCGGAGAATATTACCTTAGATGTCCTTGCCTTAAGTTTCTTGCCTAAGTCCCTATAGTCTTTCTTAAGGACATCCCACCTTCCACTTACTTTGTCGTTGGTGCCAACATGCACCAAGACCGCCGGGTCCTTCCCAGCCCCTCCCAACAATCTATCTACCCGGTCCGCGATGTGCCGGACCCGAGCACCCGGGAGACAACAGACTGTACGGCGATCACGTTCCCGGTAGCAGATTGCCCTATTTATCTTCCTGATAATGGAATCCCCTACCACCACAATCTGTTTAGGTACCTTACTAACTTTTATCCCAACTGCGCCAGAGGGACCGCTCCTCTGGTTGCTAGCGGGAACCGTCTCCTCCGGCACCATAATTTCCTCACTACCAACCACCAAAATCTCGTCCAATCGGGCGAATTTGTTGGGGTTTGACAGGGCCATATTAACAATGGGGCGGAAGGAGCTCCAGCTCCAGGCCTCCACATAAAAATAGGCCCATCATGCTGGCAGAAGCTGGCCATACAATCATAAATTATATTAAAATAGTTTTTGTAGTTTTCACGCAAAATTATCACATTTTTCTATGTTTATATATTCAGGGAGACATTGGAGCACATAGTGTACAGGGTGTACACCCACATGTGACCCAGGCCACACCCACACAACACTGGTCACAGCTCTTCTCCATTTCAGTACAGGCCCTTGAAAATTTTCAGCTCCAGGCCCATGTAGCCTTTAATCCGGCCCTGGGGTTTGATAGTTCAGAGATGTCGAGCCTGCCCCTCTTTTTCTTCCTGCTAACTGTAACCCAACTAGTTACCTGGTCCTCCTCATCTACCGGTGACCCTTCCCGCAACTCCTCCACCATTCTATCTAAGCCTTGCTCGACATTGTGACTCGCCCTCAGCCGCGTAACGGTTTGCTCTAGATCAGTTACCTGGGCTTCCAGGGCAGCTGTTCGCTCACATCTCGTGCAGATGTAATCACACTGGGACGGTTGCTCCAGGTGCGCGTACATCATGCACGACACGCACTGAGTGAGATCCCCAATCACAGCCCCAACCATCTTGTTTGTTAGGTCTAACTCCCTGTTACCTTCAACAACAAAAAAAAAGAGAAAAACAGTCTACAGTATTGTAAATGCTGATTTACTTACAGGACTAAAAGCAATACTTCAATACATTCAATACACTTAAATTCAAGCCGCTGCGGCCGCTGTATGCAATCCTTAAACTACGTACTTATTACTCACTTAGCGTACAAAGTCCCGTACCGTGTACGCACTTTGCGTACAAACGCCGCAACGGACGTACAAAGTACACGCGGTGCATACACACACAACGACACGCCGTAAGCACTATGCAGCTTCACGTGTGTCTGAAATACACTTACAAATCTAGCAGGGAAAGAGACACGACACCAATTGTATTTCAAAAACTATGTTGGGGTCCAACCCACCAATGGTTATTTTACTTAGCAGGGGGTTACAATAATAACACAATACAATAAAAGATAAAGGCTACAGTCAATGGTACATACGTTTGTTCGCCTGCGCTTCCCGGTCCGGTCCTCAGTCATCAAGGTAGATGACCTTCAGAGATTGTGTGTGACCAGGCCTGCAGCTGGCTTTTTATACATTTGTCCAAAACCTAACACAATGGAAACTGTAATCTATTCATCTATTGGTCACTGGGATGGTCGTTTACAGTACAGGAGAGGTCATAGGTCGGTTTGAATAGGTGGGCGATGTCTGATCCAGGTGCACTTGCAGATGTTCTCCACTGGGTTCCCGCCGAATATCAGGAGTACAGTAAATACAGTTAATATTAATATTCTGCTCCTGCGCATAACTATTCACAGGAGCATGCGATCTTCTGAAAACCAACACCGGAATATTGCTCTAAAAATACCCTACAGCTGGATACCAAACACCACCTTATAACCTAGTTCTGTCCCCTCATATCCTGTAAAGATGAATCCCTTTGTTATTATACCCTTTAAGCAAGTGTAACTTGCTGGTGTGATGCAGGTAGACTATGTGTACATTCTGCACTATGTGGATTAAATATGTAATGTGTTTTTATGGCTTTTCCATGCGATTACAATCACTACCGTAATTACCCATACCATGCGCTAATACGCAGGACCGCGGGAGCGGTCATACGCAACTTGCGAATATGTGCACGCACGGCAGAAAAAGTACGCGCATGAAGGCCATCTGTGTGTAGTTTGTACGTGACGTGTGTACTGCAATATTTTTGATTTCGACAGTCCACCCTTTGGCATCATCAATAACTGCCACACTTTACTACTAAACAGAAAATATTATCTACACAATATATACAAGTTTGGATGGTCGGGGGAGAGTTGTAGGTGGGAAATGTATAGCCTAGTGGGATAGTAAAAGCATGTATGTATGAATCAATGTCTAAGGGGCATGTATCATCGTGCCGTATATGTAGTAAGCTTCGAGGTATTGCGAAGTATACATTAAATCCTTCTCATCCCATATTAAGGGTCTGTAAATGGGCAAAAAAACACTACCAAGCTCTTTTCGGCTTCTTATTCTAACAAATGGGGAGCACATTTAGTTGATGATACATGGAGGGGGAACATATGTGAATGCTACTGTATGTGTATAACACCTGTGGACTATGTGTGCCATTAACTGAGGGTTGCAGAGATGACGATAAGACACATATATATAAAAATACATTCACATAAGCATTTGGGTAGGGATGACGTCTTTTCCGGTTGGATGTTTTCTGGGTAAAGGGGGAAACAGAGAAAAATGGTGAAAGAAACAGGCCATGACAATTAATTTGCAATCCTTATCATAACGCTGTCTCTATGGATGGATCATAAATGAAATCTGCTGCTGTAACAGCGTCCTCGCTGCTTAGACTCATCAAATTTGTGCTGTGCTTGCGCCGCGTTGGATTTCAAACACACCTAAATATCAAACCAATAATTATGATGACTCCCAGGATACAAAGGAGAAACTTCCCCACACTCATAATAACATTCTGTGCCCACTCTCCTAACCCTGAGAACCATCTGCGTGGGTTCAACCATGAGACCCAGCCAGTCAGTTCATTACCCACATTCGCTAAGGTAAAGTTGTGCTTCCTCCTGAACTCCCACTTCAACTGCAAGATCTCGTCCATCTTCTGATCGATGATCTCCGTGGGGTCGTCAGTGCTGTTTGTAATATACGTACAGCACTTCACACCATATTGAGTTGCCAGGGTAACACAGTACCCACCTGTCACGGCTGTAACGTAATTAAGGACCATCCTGTGCTGGATCAGTTCCTTCTTGTAGGCTTGTAACTCCCTTCCTGTATACCTGAAGGTGTCATCATACATCTCGTGATATTGTCTATCAAGTTCGCTAGCGCATGGATATACCTATAATTTATAGTTCCTCTGGCGGTACGGGTGATATCTAATGCGAGTAGGAATTGAATCCCGGTGGATTCATGGATCAAATAAGAGGCTGCGTGCTCTGCCCTATCTATGAGGTGTCTCTTGATGATGTGTTCATAGTGGGTATGAGTATAAGGAGTCTGAGCACTGCGGTGAACGTCTTTCATTTTGTCATGGGTTATGGTCATGACCTCTGGTAGTACTCTCCCAATATAACACAATCCCTCAGAGCTCAGAGTGAGCCACTTGTATGCTTTCCTCCCACATATGCAATAGGCATCATCTGGGAGAACATAGGGGACAAAATGTAACCAATCCCTAGTTCTCTCATTTGCTCAGTACAAGTATCGGGCTGGATGATATGGGCACAATACCCCTGCGATACCTTTCCAACCCACATGGTCTTGCTCCCACGTGTATACCTATACTGAAAATACCTCCCACTGTTGGCTATCTGGCGTACAAGTTCAGAGTCAATAGGTATCTTATCAGCTGTGTGTGAAAAGGTCATTGTTTGGTTATTCCAAGTCACTTCCCAATTTCCTGTTTTTTGGAAATTGGAAATATTAAAACACAGCAGGGACCCCCTACGTTGTACTGGTGGAGCTTCAAGTTAGGGGGTCTAGATATATTGAATTTCTTGTCCACCGGACTTCCATCCCGTAATTCGAGTACCTCATCTATTGCTAAAGGGTATGGTGCTAATCCTGACTTACTCTGTCCTTGAGGTACTTGTGAGCACACCCAGCATTCTGTCTGGTTTAAGACCTTACCCACTAATGAGTGGTAATCACTCAACGGATGTCGGTCCATGTCGATATTAGTGTTGGACTGACACCTCTGGATGCACCCATATTCGACTGTGTTCTCACAATTCCTACAAATACAATATTCATCAGACAATAACCCTTCACAGTGCCTCCGAGCTCTATGACTACCAGAGCGCTTACTGGTACCAGCCTTTACTCGAGTGATGTGCTGCTCCTGAGATCCTACAAATTCGTACTCGCCATCAGAACCCATTCCAGATCCTTGCTCGACCTCTCTGGGACCCTCAACAAAACAAATTGTCCTGAGCAAAACCAGAATTACTAACAGAACCCGAAATGCATTCTCTTGTGATAGATCCATTTCGTTAGGGGAAAGAAGGAAAATAAGGAGGAGAAAAGAAAGAAAAATGCAGGGGGGGTGAAAAAAGAAAATGGTGCGACAACCGTCCTTGATCTTGTTGCACTCCACGCTCAGGTGCCGTTCAACAGTCCTGCCTCTCAACTTTCCCGGAATAGACTAACTAGTGATATGAGGTTCTCTTCACCTTGCTCTTTGTCACGAGTTTTCTCCGGGTCAGCGACCTTCTTGCAGTGGGACGAGTGGACCCAAGTCTTTCTTTCGGCGACCTTTAATGCTGTAGTGCTGGTTAACAAGACTTGATATGGTCCTTCCCACCTGTCAATGAGGCAACCTGAGTGTAGAAAATTTTGTATCATCACATAATCCCCAGGCTCAATATCATGACAATTACTGTTCGGTAGGTCAGGAATCACCAGCTTTAGAGTTCTTTGTTGATTTCTCAGCTGCTGGCTCATCCCAACCAAATATTTCACAGTTATTTCATTATTGCATTTCAAATCATCCTGGGGGTCTATCATTATATGGGGTTGTCGACCAAAACGAATTTCAAAGGGTGATAAGTTAAGCGGTGACCTGGGAGTGGTTCTGATGCTGTACAATACTAGTGGCAAAGCTTCTGGCCACAGCAATCCAGTTTCAGCCATCACTTTGCTCAGCTTGTTCTTAATAGTGCTGTTCATTCTCTCTACCTTCGCACTCGCCTGTGGTCGGTACGGATGTGCAGCTTGCTATTAATTCCCATCAGTTTGCACATGACCTGAAAGACTTCACCTGTAAAATGGGTACCCCTATCACTTTCAATAACTCTAGGGATACCGTATCTGCACACAAATTCCTGCACGATTTTCTTTGCAGTGAACACAGCAGTATTTGTGGCAGCGGGGAATGCTTCTACCCAGTTTGAAAACACATCAGTACATACTAACACATATTTTAATTTCCTACATGGTGGTAACTGTATGAAGTCGATTTGTATTACCTGAAAAGGTCCGTCTGTAGGAGGGATATGGGATGGCTCTGTTGATATTGTCTTACCAATATTATTCCTCAAGTAAGTAAGACATGTCATTGCTCTCTTACCTGCATGGGAAGAGAATCCTGGCGCACTCCAGTAGGCTCTTACCAACTTGCACATACCCTCTTTGCCCAGATGAGTCAGACCGTGTGCCGCCTCAGCTAGACTTGGAAGATATGCTCTGGGGGCCACTGGCTTACCGTGTCCATCTGTCCAAAGTCCTGCGGACTCCTGACCATACCCCTTCGCCTTCCAGACCTCTTTTTCCTGTAGGGAACACAAATTTTGCATTTCGATTTACTGCTGTGTGTTATCAATTGTGTGAAGTAGAACATCTGTGGAAAGTGAAAAGAGGGGAAATAATAAAAAAAGAAAATGTCAGGTTTGCGTTCACCATCAGGCTGTCACACCATCATGCATATCAGTGTCTGTACACAATCTCCCATCACCAGTATTCTCATTCTCCACACTTTGTGCATGACCAGGCACACTGCAGTAATACTGGTGTCATTGTGTTAGTGAGATATACTGGGTTTGGGCAGCACTCTGAAAGACCGAGTAGGCATGTGGTGTTTGAACTGTAATCGGGTCCATGTATTGTACCCTCCTGTAGGTGACCGTAAGAGATGAAGAGGAAACTTCCAAGAAAAATCACTTAGAGGTTAGTAACAGATAAGTTTGTAGAGGTAAAGAGGATTTTATAAAATTTGACAACTGGATTGGGCACTACGGGGGAATGACTTTTCTACTTATTCTACTCCCCTTAAAAAAAAATAATTCTATGTGTGTTGTATCTCTACTGGGACTATCCCAGCCATCAATCCAGTGTCCTGTCCTTCCTAAGTTCATCGGGAACCCGGTATCTTTGAGATAATTTCCTCTACCTGTGATGGACATGAATCTAGAACAGTGAAATGCAACATTAGTCTTTGTGGGTGACTAACATACTTTGTACTTCGTGAGCGGGAGCACATCATATGTATTTCATATCTAACAAAGCTCTTGTTAAGTTAATCAGGGGGCATTTCTTCTAGGGAGAAGCAAAAGTTTAGAAGCCCCATATTAACCCCAGCAAGTTTTGTCAAAGGGTAATGTTGCATATATTCCGTTCTTCCCATTAACCGAATCTGTGTTTTCTATATGGCTTGTGATTCCTTACTATATGTCCCTTGGTCCCGTCTATGTGTTTAATAATGTGGCCTGTGTTTTCTGTCTAGGGGTCTATATTGACTATGTGTCCTACTACTCCTACAATCGCTGGCAAAATGCCCTTCCTTTTTACAAATGTAACATATTCTCTGTCTTTTCCAAACAGCAGGGGTCTGGGGTTTTGGCTGATGGGTCTTTCCTGTATGTGCCTGTATACATACCGTCCTCAACCTCTCCTCCTGTTGTTCTCTGCGCCTAACAATATTCTTGTGATGCTCAATAGCACACTCTCTAAGATTATCTACTGTGACCCCTCTCCAATTTGGTAAAGAAGTCTGCACCCTGACCCTCAATGCCTTATTGAGACCGTCCATTAGCACAGAGACAGCCACCTCCCTGTAATTTGTTTCGTTCCCTATATCCGATACACCAGTGTATCTAGCCATTATTTGCAACGCTCTATGGAAATATTCAGATGTCATTTCATTTTCTCTCTGTTTTATGGAGAAAATTTTGCTCCCCTTAACAGTAGTGGGGAAACACAATCCTAGTTGTATGTTGATTCGTTTCACATTCTCCTGATTGTGTTTGTCAGTCATAGGATTATCCGACTCTAATTTACAATCGGTGATAAATTTTTGGGTGCCAATATTAGGGGGTAAGCACGCTTTCAAGAATGTCCGCCAATTTTTGTTTGCCGGTTCATGAGCATTACCCAGGTCCCTGATAAACTTCTGACATCTGGCTAAATGCTTCCGGGGATCAGGGAATTCTGAAATGATTGACCGCAGTTCTGATCTGGACCACGGGCAATACATTGCATTATTCCTGGTGAGGGTTACTCCCTGACTATCGGTTCTCCCATTGGGAGTTACTATTTCCAAGACAGGATGTAATCCTACCATTCCATTCCTAATTTGCTCATTGTGAGGTGTTATTGTCTCTGTGTAATGAACAGTCTCACACTTACCGATGCCTGTGATCTCACCAGTCCTTTCAGTGGGGGATACTGTTACTGCTCTTACTGGCTGGGAAGGGCCCACCTGAGTTTCCTGTAAGGCGACTGCCTGAATGAGAGCTGAGATTAGGTTGGATCCTTCATCTTCCTGTGACCTATAACCTTGAAGAGATTTCAAAACAGGATACATCTTGCATGGGTTAGGGTTAACACATTGCTTCTGCATTCTACTATCATTAACAGATGTACCATTGATTGTAGCCATTTCCTCCCCTTCGACTTGTGTCGGTAATGGTGTGCTCATACTCACATTCCTGCCAGGTTTGGAACTTGCTGTGCGAGTTAGTTCCCTTTGCACCTCCCCCTCTTGTTGCCACAGGTTTAAACAATCGGTATGTCTGACCCTTTGTTTTCTAGATTTAATCAGACATATTCTAATCCTTATGTTCTGCAGTACCTCTGGTTCAAAGCTACCCACCCCAGGAAATGCTGCCCTATCTTCAATAGTCATACGTACCCATTCTTTGCAAAAAAGCCTCCGTGTGTGAATGAAAGGATTGCCCCTCTATTCTTTAACCCTCGATGTGATGGCCTCTCAGACGTCCGTGAGTGTAAACCTTTAGCCACAAGTAACATGCACAACACAAGCAGTAAAGATTCACACTGGTTTATTATGAGGTTAACAAAAGTATAAAAGACAACGTATATGGGTGTAACTGACATGTTGTTACACTCTTATTGGCTCGTTAGCAGTTACCAGGCAGAATATATAAGGCGGATGTCCAAATATGGGTTTTCTACAAGTTTCTCAAAACATTTATCAAAGTCTGTAACACAGGATATTTGGTAACACACAGAAGTAGAAATAACAGGTTTGATCTGGTATGGAACTGCCCTTGAATACCAGGCTCATACAAGCCTGGTATTTGTATGAGCAGACAAAGGTACCCGGCACAGGGTAGTACGTATCTATGCAAACACATAACAGTTCATATAGCATGTTTTAACCCTTCATTAGGGAAGTAGAAATATTCACTTTTACACTGTAACTATTATAAGGAAATTGATCATATAAAAAGTAATATTTACAAAGCACAGAAGAGTTAACCCTTCAATCCCCTCTTAGAATCATGATTGTTATATAACATGATTCTTGGGTGAGGCTCCTTTCTTGTTCCTCCAGTTCTTGAGATATTGGACATAATCGTCGGGTCCCTTACTATCAGAGGAGGTGACAGGACTGGTGGTTATATCATAGTACATCAGGGCCTTATCAATGCCTTTGGAGGTAAGTTTCTTTCCACAGGGAATTACACAATAAACTATAATGCCTACAAGAATTAAAGTTACAAGTATGAATATGCTTATTTGCACAAGAGCCTGTTTCCAATTTTCAAACCACCCAAAATATTGGCTCCATGGGTTATCAATACCTGAATTTTTCTTAAGTTCTATGGATAAGGTTTCTAACTTGTTTATGGCTAAAGTAACCTTACCATTGGGACCAGTGTTGTCAGGAATATATGTACAACAGCCTTCCACCTTACTAATGTAAACACATGTACCGCCTTTTTCTGCTAGAATCATGTCAAGGGCCATTCTATTTTGGAATGTCATTTGGGAAGTGGCTTCTAGCTGTTCAGCTATACCTTTAAGAGCATCTTTGGTATCATTAACAAATCTTTGTTGATTATAATATATATAATTAATCCAGGCTACGTTTTTATTTACAGTTACTATAGGAAACAATGACTCAAAACCCGCAGCGATAGTCTAGAAAGTAGGGGTACTCCATATTTGCTCCATCTATTTTTTGCAAATGATGGGCCATATTTCCAATCTGCTCCTGTATTCCACCCCACAGATTCCCAGTAATCACAGTTGGATCCATGATAGGATATTTCCATCCACCATTCATCAGTGACACAAATGTACATTGTCTCAGACATCCCTGATTTTCTTTTCTGCTGTATGAAATGTTTGTTGTCAGCAAGTTTAGGGAACATGAAATAATCAAGGATGTATGTGGCTACGTGTGTATTGGAGGAATTGTACCACAAGGTGGGGACCCCATCTGTTTGTGTGATGTCGACTTCACATATTGTGAGGTGAATGAGGGCCAGTAGGGCTATCGAGATAGTCCCCAGGATAGAGATAGGGGGCAGGTTCTTCATCGTTTTCTGTTCTTCTGTCTTCGCTAGGTGGGAGGTCAGGGCTGTCTGCCCCGGTTCGTACCTCACTGGAATCACTTGCTTCCCTCTCTAGGTCTGGTCTAGGAACCTTTTTTACTCGGGATGCATGGATCCAGGTAGGACTTTCCTCTGTCAGGACTGCTGTTCGGGTAACTGCTACGACTTCCGCCTCTGGGCCATAGGTGAAGTCTCCTGGGCTCTTGCTGCGGGGGAGGATCTTCACCACTACTCTGTCTCCGACCTTAAAAGGGTGTGTTGGTTCCTGTGGATTCAGAGGGTTTTTTACAAGCGACATCATGTTCAATCTCATCAAGTTTGGTTATGAGGGCCCTGACATACTCTTCCCTTATAAGTTCTAGATCTCCTTCCTGTATCATCAACGGTTTCTTAGCCCAGGGTGTGGGGAAGGGTCTACCCATTAGTATTTCAAAGGGTGAGTATCCTAGAGTTTTCTGTGGGGTCATTCTGATTTCTGCTAGGATAATGGGAAGGACCTGCTTCCACTTGTGGAAGGTACCTCCTGTGGCCTTCCTTAGTTTGTCTTTGAGGGTCCTATTCATTCTTCCTACGACCCCTGAACTCTGCAGGTGGTACGGGATGTGAAACTTCCACTCCACCTGCAGAGCTTTTACTAAGGCCTGTGTGATTTTGGCTGTAAAGGCTGAGCCTTTATCACTATTTATTTGCAGGGGGCACCCCCATCTAGGGATGATTTTCTGTGTTAGGATTCTTGCTACTGTCTTGGCATCCTCTGACTTAGTTAGGAATACTTCTGGCCAGCGAGAGAACATATCTACAATGACCAGGGCATATTCTTGTTTACCTGTACCAGGGATATGGGTAAAATCAATTTGTAAGTGTGTAAAAGGGGTGGTGGGGTATTCAAGATGCTGGTGTTTCGCTTTATTGGGGTTGTTAGGGTTATTCCTGAGGCAAGTGATGCATCTGCTAACATACTATCATTGGTTAGTAGGAGGAGTGTTGTGGCTTCACCACGGTGACCAACACCACGGCAATGGGCAACGAGCAAAGGGGCACTGGACTGGGGTATACAGGGTTTCCCCTCTTTGCAGATTAATCCTGATTTAGGATTTTTCTGCAGAATTGGGTAAGTCCAGTCGGAGAGATCAGTATTAGTCGCAGCAGCTTGAAGTTTGAGTGAGCAGATGGACGTTGTCAAGGGAGGGACATGCTCTAGTGAGTGCAATGAGTTCTGCAGCTTGCGCAGACTGATAAGGTGTTGGTAGGGCTTCCAACACAGTGTCAGGGAGGGTGACAATGGCATAGCCAGCCTGGTATGTATTGTCATTGGGTCTACTACAGGAGCCGTCAACAAAAACTATGTCTGCGCCTGGTATGGGAACGGGAGACATGTCAAGTCTGGGAGAAGTTTCAGCTTCAATGGAAGCAGCACAGTCATGTAGGTCGGGTGGTTCATCCTCGGGACCTTTCAAGCCTAAAAGGGCATTGAGAATGGGTGCAGGGCCAGAAGAACTAGCAGTGTACTTAATGGTAAGGGTAGGGTTACTCAAAAGGAGTACTTCATATCCACTAAGGCGTTGTGTTGACATGTGCTGTGTGTGTAAGCCTTTAAGTATTGCCAGGACATCATGTGTGGTGTGGAGTACTGTGGTGTGGCCTAAAGTGAGGGTAGTGGCCATTTCTGCAACCATTGCACAGGCTGCCAAAGCCCTGAGGCAGGCAGGCATACCTTGCACAGACACTGGCATGACTTTGGAAAAAAAATGCCACGGGGCGCAACTTCCCTCCATGAAACTGTGTGAGCACCCCCGCCATGGTTTTACAATTGTCCCTTGCATATAGATGGAAAGGTAGTACATAATTGGGGAGGCCAAGTGCCGGACTTTTCATCAACATACATTTTAAACTTTCATATGCAGTTAACATTTCTTGTGACCATTGTACAGTTTTAGGTTTGTCCTTCAGTGTGGCTTGTCTCAAAATGTTATCATAATAAGAGCAATCAGAAATCCACTGTCTGCAGTAATTTACCATACCCAGGAAGGACAGTAGTTCCTTCTGGGTAGTTGGGGTGACCAGGCCCAATACAGACTGTATGCGTTGTGGACTGATTTTCCTCTCTCCCTGAGTGAGCACAAAACCTAAGTAATCAACATGCTTTTTACACCATTGCATTTTTGTTTTGGACACCTTGTGTCCACATTCACAAAGCCAGTTTAGTAATGAAACACCATCCTCTCGGCAGGCCTCCTCAGTTTGACTACAGAGCAGCAGATCATCTGCATACTGTAGCAGGACTGAACCATGGTGAGGTTGCCAGGGCCCCAATGTGGCCTGGAGACAACAGGTGCGTCAATAATCTGCACCAGGTAAGTTGTTTACCCTCAAAAGAAAAGGCAAAAAGTAATTGTGTCTGTGAATCTACAGGTATGCTGAAAAAGGCATTCTTCAAATCAATTACAGAGAAGAACGCAGCATCTGCAGGGATTGCAGAAATGAGTGAGTTTACATCTGGAACAATTGGTGCAATTGGGACAATTAACTGATTGATCGCTCTGAGATCCTGTACAAATCTTATACTGCCATCAGCTTTGGCAACAGGGTTCACAGGAGTACAGTATGGTGATACAATATGTCTGAGAATACCCTGTTGTAAGAATTGCTGTATGAGACCTTCTATAAACAGGTTGTGAGTCGGGTTTGAGATTGGCCTTATGTGGTGTGCATGAGATTAGGCCAGTGTCATATGGACCTTCTGACCAAAGAGCGGGGTTTACTTGAGCTAAGTCAGGCATTGGTGGGTATTCCATTGACTCCCATTGAAGGAGCAGTCTTTTCCAAATCACCATCATATAGGTCAGAACACAAAACACTGGTTGTTGCACCGCTGTCCACAAAAAAAGGGAACTTTACTTCCATTTATAATAAGTGGCAGCAGAGGTGAATCTTTCCCTGACTGCGGGGTTGGTTCTGTCTGTCAAAGCGTCTGGAGTTCTGATAGTTATGAGTGAGTGCAGGTTTCTTTACATCAAAACACCCTGCAGCCTCTTTCTCATACAGATGTATTTTTTTTTTTTTTTTAAATCTATCGTACTATCAGAAGTCCAGGAAGAGACGCTTTGCTTAACAGAAACTATGACAGAAGGTAGAAGGTTGTTAATGAAGGTGGAAATGAGTAAGCTTTCTGAGTTAAGCAAAGGTAAGCCAGCGTCATCTGTCCAGCAGTCCTTAAACCTTTTCCAAAACTCAGTAACAGACTCCGAGGGTTTCAGTTTACAAGCTACAGCGACAGGCAAAAAAACACAGGCAAAGGAGCACGGGTTTTAAAGACTTCCTTCATATGTGTATAGCTGCGTCCTTTGCAAGCTTTGCGCAAATAAGATATACAGCCATCGAGGGTAATAGTGGGCTTGGGACAGTGTTTTACTATTATCTAAACTCTGGGTTACTGGTGCGTTAGGGATGGAGCTAGTGGACGCACCCTCCAGCAGTGGAGTTGGAGGCGATCCCATCTGGTGTGAAAGGGTTACTGCTGCCAAGAGATCTGTGTCCTCAAGCTCAGGATACATTGGAATGCAAGGGGGAGGCGAGAGGGATTTCAAAGATTTACAGTTTCTCACTTCTTCGCTTCTGTGCTGTTGGGAACTGATATTTTTTTAATCCTCCATATAGAAAGGGTAATTACTGCCTTCCCGTAGGAATGGGTCCTGTCCTGCTTTCTCTGTCTACCCTGCTAAATTATCCACCCAGGGATCAATCAAATAATAATCAGAGGTAGAACTACGGGCCACGTATTCTTTACATGTCTCGGAGGGGGGTATACAGTTTTCTTACGCTGACCAGAGTCCATAGTAAAAACACAATTTCCAACAGCTTTCTATGCATGCATCAGCTAACCAGTTAATTAGTTATTGACAATATCACAATATCATATGCATAGTACTTTAACAAGCAATCGATAGTAATAATCTGTACGTTTACTCACCACTCGTACAGGGACTTGGAAATGCAGCGTATTGTGATAGGAAGCAAGAAAGTTATAAGGGTATTCAACAGACGTATACTTACCACCCGTCAAGCTGAATACATGAAACTTATACTCTAATATCTGTTATGGCCATAACATAATAAGTAGACAATCAAATCGAGGTATAATCTACGTTATGTATAGACCCCAGGTCTATTTTAAGTATCCCAGATACTAACGTCTCGTTATGTATAGACTCCCAGGTCTATTTTAAGTATCCCAGATACTAACGTCTTTGGAGAGTTGCGCTTGGACCCCCGGTCCCTTCTCAGACGTATCTTTAAGTCCCAGACATTAAAGATGTTTGGTCACGTGTTCCCAGAACACTGACACGGATTCAGCTTGACCGCAATCCCGTATGGCAAAGACAGACAATAAATTCTCTATCTTACCATCCGGGGACGACCAACTGAATCGCGGACGGAGCCCCCACTTGAAACACATAACAGTTCATATAGCATGTTTTAACCCTTCATTAGGGAAGTAGAAATATTCACTTTTACACTGTAACTATTATAAGGAAATTGATCATATAAAAAGTAATATTTACAAAGCACAGAAGAGTTAACCCTTCAGTGAACCATATTTCTCACACATAATAAACCTTGCTGATCCTCTCGGCCGCAATTCTCCAGCCTGAACCCTGCATACCGAACGTCTCTCACTTGAGCAACTGGCTCCCATAATTGTGGGTCTTGCCCTCTCGGCCGTTCCCACAAACACCAAAATACTCAATGCAAGCAGACGGTGAAAGTTACTCGAGCGCCTTTCACTCGCTCTTGCCCACACTGGCCAGTACAACGATACACTGTCGATAGTGGATCGCAATGTACCCAACTTAGGGCTCCTATAAGACCTTACAGCACCGCACTTTCTTTTCGGTGGAGGCTCTGTTGGAATATTTTCCTGAGAGAGGCAGCGAAAAATTCCTTTTCGGTATCTTTCCACTGGAATTTTTTGTAGGGTGAAAAACAGAGAAATTAGATAACTATTGTTCACCCTTTCCAGTGGAAGCCCACCAGGGAGATTTCCTGACGTAATCAGAGAAAAACCCCTTTGTTTACACAATCACGTCTGCGTATGCTTTTCCACAGCGCATATGACACAATGGTATCACATTGTGCTGTGTAGAACACACGGGCATGCGGTTCAATTGCACAGCCTATAGATACTAGTTATCTATATGCCCTACGATCGCGGGAGTCGAATTTACAAGCTGCGATCCTCAGCCGGAGCGTAACAAAAACTATATGGGGTCACAATTCTCAATTCCCTACCACTCTCCTGTGCAAGTCTCCTCACGACTTGCATATTTCCACAATATATTCACGTAAGGTAGCGAACCTTACGTCACCGGGCCTCTACTAACCCAGTGTTCACCGACGGGATCCCGAATTCCGGGGTTCAGCTCCACTCACTCCGCTTTCACTCACTCAAATACACCTTGTTTTTCATTTCTGTACAGAAAATTTTTACTCCCTTAGGTTGGCCGCTTTACCCCAGAGGTACTTACAGTTTTTAAACAAAATTTTTAAGGTAACCTGTTTTTGAAATCGGATAGTTATGTGCTATTATATTAAATGTATACTATCCCACCTTTAATTGAACAAATATCGTGTGCTTTGTACTTAGCGTCTGTATTCCTACGCAACCTTGCATAAACACGCAACCAGCGTGCCTTTTACGCCATGAGCGCTCTCCTGTACTTTGTCCGGACCACGTGTACAAACGTGCGTCCGCAATAAAACAAATCACACAATCTCTATAAATGTGAGCAATACCAACTGTAATCGCTCACAAACACAACCCACACTTGTTCTGTATAACCCTTTACGACTGGGCCAGAACTGCATTTTGTGTTTTTATAATTACTCCCTTAAATACATTTATTTCAAATTTAACTGTATAGCAAAAAAATGTATCCGATTTCACACAGGTTTAGAAATGACTAATAACCTATGGCAACACTATGTGGGGGGAGTATGCAAAATATTGTTACGCTTTGTTACGCTTTTGGCGCCAAAGAAAATTACACAGATTTTTAAATAGCTTTTTTCCTGTTTACCTCCGGGTTCTATCAGCACCTCTGCAGACCAGACAGAGCAGATACAATCTAACAGCACAAAAATAGAGTTTTAAAACATCCAAGCAACCAGAAAAAGGTTTAACTTAAAGATGTTTCTCTGACGTCCTAGTGGATGCTGGGAACTCCGTAAGGACCATGGGGAATAGACGGGCTCCGCAGGAGACTGGGCACTCTAAGAAAGAATTAGGACTACTGGTGTGCAATTAGAGTACCTTAAAATGGCAAAAACACATAATATAGTCTGATAAACTATATATGTGTAAAAATCCCCTGCCATAATATTAATAAAAGAGCGGGAGAAGCCCGCCGAAAAAGGGGCGGGGCTATCTCCCTCAGCACACTGGCGCAATTTCCTCTTCACAGCTCCGCTGGAAGACAGCTCCCCAGGCTCTCCCCTGCAGTTTCCAGGCTCAATAGGGTAAAAAAGAGAGGGGGGGCACTAAATTTAGGCGCAAAACTGTATATTATAGCTGCTATAGGGAAAATCACTTTGTGTAGTGTAAATCCCTGTTTATATAGCGCTGTGGTGTGTGCTGGCATACTCTCTCTCTGTCTCCCCAAAGGACTTTGTGGGGTCCTGTCCTCAGTCAGAGCATTCCCTGTGTGTGTGCGGTGTGTCGGTACGGCTGTGTCGACATGTTTGATGAGGAGGCTTATGTGGAGGCGGAGCAGGTGCCGATAAATGTGATGTCACCCCCTGCGGGGTCGACACCAGAGTGGATGGATATGTGGAAGGTATTAACCGACAGTGTCAACTCCTTACATAAAAGGTTCGATGACATAACAGCTGTGGGACAGCCGGCTTCTCAGCCAGTGCCTGCCCAGGCGTCTCAAAGGCCATCAGGGGCTCAAAAACACCCGCTACCTCAGATGGCAGACACAGATGTCGACACGGAGTCTGACTCCAGTGTCGACGACGACGAGACTAATGTACATTCCACTAGGGCCATCCGCTGCATGATTACGGCAATGAAAAATGTGTTGCACATTTCTGACATTAACCCAGGTACCACTAAAAAGGGTATTATGTTTGGGGAGAAAAAGCAACCAGTGGTTTTTCCCCCTTCAGATGAGTTAAATGAAGTGTGTGAAGAAGCGTGGGCTTCCCCTAATAAAAAACTAGTGATTTCTAAAAAGTTACTAATGGCGTACCCTTTCCCGCCAGAGGACAGGGTACGTTGGGAGACATCCCCGAGGGTGGATAAAGCGCTCACACGCTTGTCAAAAAAGGTGGCACTACCGTCTCAGGATACGGCCGCCTTAAAGGAGCCTGCGGATAGAAAGCAGGAGGCTATCCTGAAGTCTGTATATACACACTCAGGTACTATACTGAGACCTGCTATTGCTTCAGCATGGATGTGCAGTGCTGCAGCAGCGTGGTATGATTCCCTGTCTGATAACATTGATTCCCTTGACAGGGACACTATATTGCTAACCATAGAGCATATTAAAGACGTAGTCTTATACATGAGAGATGCACAGAGGGATATTTGCCGGCTGGCATCTAGAATAAATGCAATGTCCATTTCTGCCAGAAGAGTATTATGGACTCGGCAGTGGACAGGTGATGCGGATTCTAAAAGGCACATGGAGGTTTTGCCTTACAAAGGTGAGGAATTGTTTGGGGATGGTCTCTCGGACCTCGTTTCCACAGCGACAACTGGGAAGTCGACATTTTTACCTCAGGTTCCCTCACAGCCAAAGAAAGCACCGTATTATCAGGTACAGTCCTTTCGGCCCCAGAAAGGCAAGCGGGTTAAAGGCGCGTCCTTTCTGCCCAGAGGCAGGGGTAGAGGGAAAAAGCTGCACCATACAGCCAGTTCCCAAGAACAAAAATCCTCTCCTGCTTCCACTAAATCCACCGCATGACGCTGGGGCTCCACTGGTGGAGCCAGGTGCGGTGGGGGCCCGTCTCCGGAACTTCAGCGACCGGTGGGTTCGCTCACAGATAGATCCCTGGGTTCTACAAGTGGTATCTCAGGGATACAAGCTGGAATTCGAGACGTCTCCCCCTCGCCGTTACCTCAAATCAGCCTTGCCAGCTACTCCCTCGGACAAGGAGGTAGTGCTGGCGGCAATTCACAAGCTGTACCTCCAGCAGGTGATAATAAAAGTTCCCCTCCTTCAACAGGGACGGGGTTACTATTCCACAATGTTTGTGGTACCGAAACCAGACGGTTCGGTGAGACCCATTCTAAATTTGAAATCCTTGAACACTTATATAAGAAGGTTCAAGTTCAAAATGGAATCGCTCAGGGCGGTTATTGCAAGCCTGGAAGAAGGGGATTACATGGTATCACTGGACATCAAGGATGCTTACCTGCATGTCCCCATTTACCCACCTCACCAGGTGTACCTCCGTTTTGTGGTACAAGACTGCCATTACCAATTCCAGACGTTGCCGTTTGGTCTGTCCGAGGGTATTTACCAAGGTAATGGCCGAAATGATGATACTCCTTCGAAAGAAGGGAGTTATAATTATCCCATACTTGGACGATCTCCTTATAAAGGCGAGGTCCAGGGAGCAGTTGTTGGTCGGAGTAGCACTATCTCAGGAAGTGCTACAACAGCACGGCTGGATTCTGAATATTCCAAAGTCGCAGCTGGTTCCTACGACGCGTCTGCTGTTCCTGGGTATGATTCTGGACACAGAACAGAAGAAGGTGTTTCTCCCGGAGGAGAAGGCCAAGGAGTTGTCATCTCTGGTCAGAGACCTCCTGAAACCAAAACAGGTGTCGGTGCATCACTGCACGCGAGTCCTGGGAAAGATGTTAGCTTCTTACGAGGCAATTCCATTCGGCAGGTTCCATGCAAGGATCTTCCAGTGGGATCTGTTAGACAAGTGGTCCGGATCGCATCTTCAGATGCATCGGCTGATCACCCTGTCCCCGAGGGCCAGGGTGTCTCTACTGTGGTGGCTGCAGAGTGCTCATCTTCTAGAGGGCCGCAGATTCGGCATTCAGGACTGGGTCCTGGTGACCACGGATGCAAGCCTCCGAGGTTGGGGGGCAGTCACGCAGGGAAGAAACTTCCAAGGACAATGGTCGAGTCAGGAGGCTTCCCTACACATAAATATTCTGGAACTAAGGGCCATTTACAATGCCCTAAGTCAGGCAAGACCCCTGCTTCAAAACCAGCCGGTGCTGATTCAGTCAGACAACATCACGGCGGTCGCCCATGTAAACCGACAGGGCGGTACAAGAAGCAGGATGGCGATGGCAGAAGCCACAAGGATTCTCCGATGGGCGGAAAATCACGTGATAGCACTGTCAGCAGTGTTCATTCCGGGAGTGGACAACTGGGAAGCAGACTTCCTCAGCAGGCACGACCTCCACCCGGGAGAGTGGGGACTTCATCCAGAAATCTTCCAACTGATTGTAAACCGTTGGGAAAGGCCACAGGTGGACATGATGTCGTCCCGCCTAAACAAAAAGCTAAAAAGATATTGCGCCAGGTCAAGGGACCCTCAGGCGATAGCTGTGGACGCACTAGTGACACCGTGGGTGTACCAGTCGGTTTATGTGTTCCCTCCTCTTCCTCTCATACCAAAGATGCTGAGGATAATAAGAAAGAGAGGAGTAAGAACTCTGGGGGTCATTCCGAGTTGTTCGCTCGTTAAAAATCTTCGCATCGCAGCGATTTTCCGCTTAATGCGCATGCGCTATGTCCGCACTGCGACTGCGCCAAGTAAATTTGCTATGCAGTTAGGAATTTTACTCACGGCTTTTTCTTCGTTCTGGCGATCGTAATGTGATTGACAGGAAATGGGTGTTACTGGGCGGAAACAGGCCGTTTTATGGGCGTGTGGGAAAAAACACTACCGTTTCCGGAAAAAACGCGGGAGTGGCCGGAGAAACGGAGGAGTGTCTGGGCGAACGCTGGGTGTGTTTGTGACGTCAAACCAGGAACGACAAGCACTGAAATGATCGCAGATGCCGAGTAAGTCTGGAGCTGCTCAGAAACTGCTACGAGGTGTGTAATCGCAATATTGCGATTACATCGTTCGCATTTTAAGATGCTAAGATTCACTCCCAGTAGGCGGCGGCTTAGCATGAGCAAATCTGCTAAAATCCGCTTGCGAGCGAACAACTCGGAATGACCCCCTATACTCATCGTTCCGGATTGGCCAAGAAGGACTTGGTACCCGGAACTACAAGAAATGATCTCAGAGGACCCTTGGCCTCTGCCTCTCAGACTGGACCTGCTACAGCAGGGGCCCTGTCTGTTCCAAGACTTACCGCGGCTGCGTTTGACGGCATGGCGGTTGAACGCCGGATCCTGATGGAAAAGGGCATTCCGGCTGAAGTCATTCCTACGCTGATAAAAGCTAGGAAAGATGTGACAGCAAAGCATTATCACCGCATATGGCGGAAGTATGTTGCTTGGTGCGAGGCTATGAAGGCCCCCACAGAAGAATTTCAGCTGGGTCGATTTCTGCACTTCCTACAGTCAGAAGTGACTATGGGCCTAAAATTGGGATCCATTAAAGTCCAGATTTCGGAACTGTCTATTTTCTTTCAAAAAGAACTGGCTTCACTGCCTGAAGTTCAGACGTTTGTTAAGGGAGTGCTACATATTCAGCCCCCTTTTGTGCCCCCAGTGGCACCTTGGGATCTCAACGTTGTGTTGGATTTCCTAAAATCACATTGGTTTGAGCCACTTCAGACTGTGGAATTAAAATATCTCACGTGGAAAGTGGTCATGCTTTTGGCCTTGGCTTCGGCTAGGCGGGTGTCAGAATTGGCGGCTTTGTCCTGTAAAAGCCCCTATCTGATCTTCCATATGGACAGAGGAGAATTGAGGACGCGTTCCCAATTCCTCCCTAAGGTGGTATCAGCGTTTCATTTGAACCAACCTATTGTGGTCCCTGCGGCTACTCGGGACTTGGAGGCCTCCAAGTTGCTTGACGTAGTCCGGGCCCTGAAAATCTATGTTTCCAGGACGGCTAGAGTCAGAAAGACTGACTCGCTGTTTATCCTGCATGCACCCAAGGGTGCTTCTGCTTCTAAGCAGACTATTGCTCGCTGGATCTGCTCCACGATTCAACTTGCACATTCTGCGGCTGGACTGCCGCATCCTAAATCAGTCAAAGCCCATTCCACGAGGTAGGTGGGCTCTTCTTGGGCGGCCGCCCGAGGGGTCTCAGCTTTACAACTTTGCCGAGCTGCTACCTGGTCGGGATCAAACACGTTTGCAAAATTCTACAAGTTTGATACCCTGGCTGAGGAGGACCTTGAGTTTGCTCATTCGGTGCTGCAGAGTCATCCGCACTCTCCCGCCCATTTGGGAGCTTTGGTATAATCCCCATGATCCTTACGGAGTTCCCAGGATCCACTAGGACGACAGAGAAAATAAGAATTTACTCACCGGTAATTCTATTTCTCGTAGTCCGTAGTGGATGCTGGGCGCCCATCCCAAGTGCGGATTGTCTGCAATACTTGTATATAGTTATTGCCTAACTAAAGGGTTATTGTTATGAGCCATCTGTTAGTGAGGCTCAGTTGTTATTCATACTGTTAACTGGGTATAGTATCACGAGTTGTACGGTGTGATTGGTGTGGCTGGTATGAGTCTTACCCGGGATTCCAAATCCTTTCCTTATTGTGTCAGCTCTTCCGGGCACAGTTTCCCTAACTGAGGTCTGGAGGAGGGGCATAGAGGGAGGAGCCAGTGCACACCAGTAGTCCTAATTCTTTCTTAGAGTGCCCAGTCTCCTGCGGAGCCCGTCTATTCCCCATGGTCCTTACGGAGTTCCCAGCATCCACTACGGACTACGAGAAATAGAATTACCGGTGAGTAAATTCTTATTATTTCCACCCTTTGCTGATAGATTAAAGTCTGCTATGATCTGCTAGCCCATGGTCATGTGAAAACCGGATCGAGCCCCCAATTGTAAATGCTGATTTACTTACAGGACTAAAAGCAATACTTCAATACATTTAATACACTTAAATTCAAGCCGCTGCAGATGCTGTATGCAATCCTTAACCTACGTATTTATTACTCAGTTAGCGTACAAAGTCCCGTACCGTGTACGCAAACAGACACGACACCAATTGTATTTCAAAAACTATGTTGGGGTCCAACCCACCAATGGTTATTTTACTTAGCAGGGGGTTACAATAATAACACAATACAATAAAAGATAAAGGCTACAGTCAATGGTACATACATTTGTTCGCCTGCGCTTCCCGGCCCGGTCCTCAGTCATCAAGGTAGATGACCTTCAGAGATTGTGTGTGACCGGGCCTGCAGCTGGCTTTTTATACATTTGTCCAAAACCTAACACAATGGAAACTGTAATCTATTCATCTATTGGTCACTGGGATGGTCGTTTACAGTACAGGAGGGGTCATAGGTGGGTTTGAATAGGTGGGCGATGTCTGGTCCAGGTGCCCTTGCAGATGTTCTCCACTGGGTTCCCGCCAATATCAGGAGTACAGTAAATACAGTTAATATTAATATTCTGCTCCTGCGCATAACTATTCGCAGGAGCGTGCGATCTTCTGAAAACCAACACCGGAATATTGCTCTAAAGATACCCTACAGCTGGATACCAAACACCACCTTATAACCTAGTTCTGTCCCCTCCTATCCTGTAAAGATGAATCCCTTTGTTATTATACCTTTTAAGCAAGTGTAACTCGCTGGTGCGGTGCATGTAAACTATATGTACCTTGTGCACTATGTGGATTAAATATGTAATGTGTTTTTATGGCTTTTCCATGCGATTACAATCACTACCGCAATTACCCATACCACGCGTTAATACGCAGGACCGCGGGAGCGGTCATAAACGCAACTTGCGAATATGTGCACGCACGGCAGAAAAAGTACGCACACGGAGGCCATCTGTGTGTAGTTTGTACGTGACGTGTGTACTGCAATATTTTCAACTTCGACAGTATGTAATGCAATACAGTACTATAGCCTAGCTGTGACGAGAAACAATATACAACAATAGGACAGTAATTGATAATAAACAGGGACAAGGGGAGAAAAGAAGGACAGAGAACAGGAGATTTAAAAAAAAAATTACAGTACTCAGCTGTTGCAAACAATTCAGCCTGTCTGGGACCGGATTTGACGCCAGGAACCCTCCCTGCAAACGCTTGGACACGCCTGCGTTTTTCCAACCACTCCCAGAAAATGGTCAGTTGCCACCCACAAATGCCTTCTTCCTGTCAATCTCCTTGTGATCGCCGTGCAAATGGATCATTTGTACAATCCCATCGCTGACTGGTGATCCCCATTGTAGCCGTGCGACGCGCCTGCGCATTGCGGTGCATACACAGTTTGTGTCTGACTCAGCCCCCATGTGCCGTTCTCAGCATCCGCTAGTAACCTGCGTCTACACCACAATGCACAGTAATAGTTCTCTTGCCCTGTAGGCTGAATGCATGACGTCTCTCTCTCTCATTGGGGGTCATTCTGCGATGAACAGCAGCGCTCAATCAGGTCAGAAGTGCAGTGCAGTGCAGTGCGTCGGTGCATAGCTGACAGCCGTCGGCTGTCGCTGCCTAGCGATCGCCTCTGCCTGTCACTCGGCAGGAGGGGGTGGCACGGCGGCATTTGGTCACCGTTTTGTGGGTGCGGTCCGGCCAACGCAGGCGTGGCCGGACCACGCAGGGGACGGTCCACAGCGGCTGCATGACATCGCGCGCAGCCGCTGCGACCCAGGCAGCGACGAGTAGCTCCTGGCCAGCACGCAAAAGCTGCGCTGGCTGGGAGCTACTCCTGAAGTGCAAAAGCATTGCCGCTGTGTGATGCTTTTGTACTTCTGTGGGGGGAAGGGGGGGGGTCTGACATGCAGGGCTACGATCAGGTCTGAATTAGGCCCATTGCGCAGTGCTCAGAGAGGGAGGCTTGCTTTTCCGTGCAGTAACCGAAATATTCTGCACATACTGTAGGTCTATCCGCACTACGGGCCTGATACCGACGGTAGCGCGGCTCATGCCACAAAGTACAGAGGTTTGGTCCTATGCGTGTGCGTCGGCCCATTACTGTGATTGATAGTCTTTCTGACGTTTTGGGGCAGGGAGGATTTCCCAAATCGGAGGCGTGTCACCTCCATTTTGGGGGAGTGATGAGGCCACGACCATGTGGGTCAGTCAGCTGGCTGATGGTGTCACAGCATACTTACCTACATTATTAATCTCCTCTCTGGGAGGTGATTGGAGAAAAGAAGCAGGTGGGCAGCGATGGGGGGTGGAGCAGAGCAAATGGTGTCATTAGGCCCGCCCCCTCACAGGGAAAATCTTGCAATTGAGTCATATCATACTTGCCTAATTTTGATAAATAATTTCAGGGAGATGTGACAGTAACACCTATCAGTGCGGACGTGTACTGCTACACCTGAGAGGCGTCATAAACATGACTGACATCCAAATGTAAATGAGCCCCAAAGTTATAGTAAGATCTACTTGTAGAAGAAAGGACACTGATTTTTTGCAGGATTTGTTTGTGTATTGTGTTATACAAGAGATTCCATATACTGTAAGTGGCCATGAGAAACCTTATATAAAACTAAGTGATTCATCGCACCCTACGGGCGCTCTTCACACCGTTGTAAGGGGCTACGCCCCCTTAACCCTTGTACACCCTTGTGGCGTGCAATATTTTTATTTTATGGAGTATTACCTCCAATCGTAATTGTGTGAGTGGTTAAATATTGCACGGACAAAGGGCGTGCAATGGTAAAGGGGTCGAAGCCCCTGGCAATGGCGTGAACAGCGCACGTAGGGCCTGATGAATCACCTAGTCGGTGCTCTGGTTGTGGGAGTGGCGGGTGCGGGGAAGACGCGGATGGGATCCGGGGGTTCAGCGGGAGGGGCGGTTGCGGTGGTGCCACAGGTGGGGGAGGAGCTGGTGCAGTGGTGCCGCGGGTGGGGGAGGGTGCGTGGGTGCCGCGGGTGGGGGTCCAGAGCCACCACGGGTGTGGGAGGAGCAGTTGCGGGGGTGCCCTGGGTGGGGCGGATGCGGTGGTGCAGCGGGTGGGGGAGGGGCGGGGGTGCTGCGGGAGGGGGTTCGGAACTACCGCGGGTGCTGGAGGGGGTGTGTGGGGGTGACGCGGATGGGACCCGGAGGCACTGGGAGTGGGGGAGGGGCGGGTAATTCTTCTCCTGCTTCTCCTCCTGGAAGCAGCTAAGCTGCTGTCCTCCCTTTGGCAGTGGCTCTCCCAGAGACTCGCACAGCAGCCAGTCACTATTGTTAGCGCTGGTGTCCCAACGCGCCACATTACAGGGAAGAAGATACACTCAATAAACTACAGCTACCAGCAGCTCTAAGGCCCGGAATGCTTTGGCGCTAAGGGCTGCTGGGAGCTGTAGTTTATTTAGTGCGTCTACTTTCCTGTAATGCGGCGCGTTGGGACACTGGTGCTAACAATAGTGACTGGCTGGCAGAACTGAGTGACTGGCTGAATCAATGTAAAAGGTGAGAGTGCTGTGCAGTGTCAGTGACACTGCACACAGGCCCGGCGCTAGCCGCTCAGCAAAGGGATGCAGTGCAGAGAGGCGCCAGGAAGGAGAGGCGTTCTCCCTGCTCTGCATCCCTGTACTGAGCTGCTGCTGCTATCCCTGCTGCTGCTGCTGCCGGCTGCTGTCACACGTGCAGCTGCGCCGGAAGCACAAAACCTCCTCTCCCCCTCGTTGCCGGCAGCACAAAGCCTCCTCTCCCCCTCCCCTCCTCTATGTGACATTCAGTGGCCGGGCAGGAGCCAAAGGGGGCGGAGCTAGATGGGAACAAGGGGCGGAGTTAGACGGGAGCATGCTGCAGCAGGAGGATGAGCTGCTACAGCTTTGGCCAGCCAGACTTAGGCCCTCATTCCGAGTTGTTCGCTCGCTAGCTGTTTTTAGCAGCCGTGCAAACGCTAAGCCGCCGCCCTCTGGGAGTGTATTTTAGCTTAGCAGAAGTGCGAACGAAAGGATCCCAGCGCTGCTACATAAAAAGATTGTGCAGTTTCTGAGCAGCTCCAGACCTACTCAGCGCTTGCGATCACTTCAGACTATTCAGTTCCTGTTTTGACGTCATGAACACGCCCTGCGTTCGCCCAGCCACGCCTATGTTTGTATCTGACACGTCTGCGTTTTTCCTCACACTCCCAGAAAACAGTCAGTTCATGTCAGTCACTCTGCGGCCAGCAGTGTGATTGAAAAGCTTCACTAGACCTTGTGTAAAACTACTTCAGCTGTTGTGAATGTACGTCGCGCATGCGCATTGCACCGCATACGCATGCGCAGAAGTGCCACTTTTTTGCCTAAACGCTGCGCTGCGAACGAAAACAGCTAGCAAACAACTCGGAATGACCACCTTAATTAGGTGTCTGGAAAGAGAGTGAGTGCATCTGTGTATACTGTATATATGTG
Source organism: Pseudophryne corroboree (assembly GCF_028390025.1). Lineage (NCBI taxonomy): Eukaryota > Metazoa > Chordata > Amphibia > Anura > Myobatrachidae > Pseudophryne > Pseudophryne corroboree. Next base: position 20,628,363 of record NC_086444.1, on the reverse strand, counting down.
TGACTGTGTATGTGTGTAATGTATGTACAGTATGTATGTGTGTGTGTTTGTATATATATATATATATATATATATATATGTGTGTGTATGTTGTGTGTGTATTTGTGTGTGTATGTGTGACTGCGGCATAATGTGTGTAAGCGTCACTGGTACAGGGGGGCATTACATGTGTAAGCGTCACTGGTACAGGGGGCGTTACCTGTGTAAGCGACACTGGTACAGGGGACGTTACGTGTTTAAGCGGCACTGGTACAGGGAGCGTTACGTGTGTAAGCATCACTGGTACAGGGGGCGTTACATGTCTAAGCGGCACTGGTACAGGGGGTGTTACGTGTATAAGCATCACTGGTACAGGTGGGCGTTACGTGTGTGAACGTCACTGCTACAGGGGGCGTTACATGTCTAAGCGGCAATGGTACAGAGGGCGTTACGTGTGTAAGCGTCACTGCTATAGGGGGCATTATGTGTGTAAGCATCACTGGTACAGGGGGCATACGTGTGTAAGCGTCACTGCTACAGGGGGGCGTTACATGTGTAAGCGTCACTGGCAGTGGCGGAACTAGCGAGCGGTGGGCCCAGGTGCGACAAAATGCTTTGGGCCCCCCATCCCATCCAAGTCCACCCCCTCACCCCTGGAGAGGATTTGGTGAGGGGGACCTGCTCAGGGCCAGAGAAATGGATACCTAGCAACAGTGCCGTAACTAGACATTTTAGCACTGTGTGCAAGAAATGGCATCGGTGCCCCACCCCTGCATGCAAAACAGGGGCAGTGCGCGCGGTAGGCGCGCGCAAAAATACATAGTGGCGTGGCTTCGTGGGGAAGGGGTGTGGCCACAAAATAATACCAATCCATAAAACGGTGCACAGTAGTCTCCATTATTCAAATTACGCTGCACAGTAGCACCACTACACCAGGTAGAGACCCTTTTACACCTTACGGCGGACAGATTCCTCTTTTTACACAGTACGGCAGACAGCGTCCCCTTTTTACACATTACGGCAGACAGCGTCCCCCTTTTTACACATAACGGCAGACAGCGTGCCCTTTTTACACATAGCGGCAGACAGCGTGCACTTTTTACACATAACGGCAGACAGCGTGCCCTTTTTACACATAGCGGCAGACAGCGTGCACTTTTTACACATAACGGCAGACAGCGTGCCCTTTTTACACATATCGTCAGACAGCGTCCCCTTTTTACACATAACGGCAGACAGCGTGCCCTTGTTACACATAGCGGCAGACAGTGTACACTTTTTACAAATAACGGCAGACAGCGTGCCCTTGTTAAACATAGCGGCAGACAGCGTCCCCCTTTTTACACATAACGGCAGACAGCGTGCCCTTTTTACACATAGCGGCAGACAGCGTGCACTTTTTACACATAACGGCAGACAGCGTGCCCTTTTTACACATAACGGCAGACAGCGTCCCCTTTTTACACATAACGGCAGACAGCGTGCCCTTGTTACACATAGCGGCAGACAGTGTACACTTTTTACAAATAACGGCAGACAGCGTACACTTTTTACACATAATGGCAGACAGCGTGCCCTTTTTACACATAACGGCAGACAGCGTCCCCTTTTTACACATTACGGTAGACAGCGTGCCCTTGTTACACATAACGGCAGACAGCGTGCCCTTTTTACACATTGCGGCAGGCAGATTCCCCCTTTTTACACATTGCGGCAGGCAGATTCCCCCTTATTACACATTGCGGCAAGCAGATTCCCCCTTTTTACACATTGCGGCAAGCAGATTCCCCCTTTTTACACATTGTGGCATACAGTCCCCCTTTTTGAAGAAAGAAAGAAAAGAAAAGAAAGAAAGAAAGAAAGAAAGAAAGAAAGAAAGAAAGAAAGAAAGAAAGAAAGAAAGAAAGAAAGAAAGAAAGAAAGAAAGAAAAAAAGAATTATACTTACCCTCTCCGCTGGCTCAGGCTCCTCGGTGCAGCTTCTGGTCACGATTCCCGGGCATGAGAGAAGGAGGAGGAGGGAGGTGGAGGAGGGAGCCGCAGCAGCGCTGCTGCTGCTGCCCCTCTGCTTCACTATAGGCTGTTCTCGGAAGACAGCCTATAGTGAAGCAGAAGGCCAGCAGCAGCGCCTCAACCAGTAGTTGTTAGGCGCGGCGGTCTTCGGCCGTGCCCTGACTGAGCAGCGGTCACGGCCGCCGCGCCTCTCTCCTTCCCTGTCCCCCGCACGGCGCCTAGCAACGCCAGGACGCCGTGCGCACGATAGCCGCCGGGTCCCTGGCAACGCAGGACGCCGTGCGTGCAGGGCCGCCGGGTGCATAGCAACGGGGACGCCACAGGTGGACCGCGTTCCCCGTTGCTAAGAATAGTTAATTAGGTTGCTCGTGCAGCAGGGCAGCTGCACGGCAACTAGTAATTAGGGTCTGGGGGCTGGTCCTGCTGGCCCTCCTGTTATTGGCCAGCAGGGCCTTTTTATGTGAGCCAGCACACTGCAGCCCCGCCGGTGATAGCTTCTTGTATGCTGTTCCTGCCTTGCAGAACTCTGTTCCTGTCAGCCGCGTTTGGTGGATCTTGCTCCCTGCCCTTTGGTACTTTGGAGGTCCGAAGCCGGTCCTGGGAATCCTTCTAGTCCTTGCGAACCTGTTTGTCATCTGGGGTTCTCGCCCGGTTTCGTGAGTAGCGGCTTCTGCCGCGTGTTGCGGCCTATGCCGCTTAGTGTTTACTTTACTGTGAATTGGTGCATTTGCGGAGGTTTCCGCTTTCACTGTCCTCCCCGGAACTCGGCGGTGCCGTGTAGGGGAGGGGACAGTGGTTTCTTTGTAGTTCTTTTCCTTTGGCGGCATGCCGCACATACGTTTAGTTTTTAGGTAGTTTATAGCCCCTAGCGTGGTTGTTTCAGTTAGAGGTCCCCTTGTTATTACCCTGTCTCAGTTCACGCCTTGTCTCTCTTTAAGACCTGAGGGGGCATCGGAGTTGGGCAGACCTAATCCGCCCTTCAAACGCGGATGCCATGGGCCCAAGAAACCATAGTCGTTCAGGCGTGAATTGATAACACGGGTAAGACAACGGAGGTAGGGTGCTAGGGGCTATTTCCTTCCCATTTCCCAATCCCAGCATTCCGTCTTGGTGCTCAGGACTCACTACATAAGATCTCCCCTGTCCTGAGCATCAGGATCGTAACATTATCACCGGCCCACAAAAAAAAAAAGGGGGTTTAATTTTTTCCGTTGTATTGGTGGGCCTAGAAATTCGGCCTCATGAATCCGGCAGGTTTAGGGCCAAACCCCAGTCAGCTTTTGGTTAACCAAATACAGGAATTAACTCAGATGGTTCAGGACCTTACTCTTCGGGTGAGATCGCAGGAAGATCTTTTGCGAGCCTCCCCGAGTATGGTTCCAGAACCAAAGATGCATTTACCTGAACGTTTTTCGGGTAACCGAAAATATTTTTTTAATTTTAAGGAAGCTTGTAAGCTTTATTTTCGTTTAAGGCCCCGTTCCTCTGGTACTGAGTATCAGCGGGTCGGGATTGTGATGTCTCTACTTCAGGGTGATCCACAGACCTGGGCGTTTGGGCTAAGAGCGGATGATGCTGCTTTGTTATCGGTAGACGCCTTTTTAAAATCCTTAGGCCTCTTATATGACGACCCAGATAGAGAAGCATCAGCTGAGAGTCACCTACGTGCCCTTAAGCAAGGCAAAAATCCAGCAGAGGTGTATTATACCGAATTTCGCCCTTGGTCGAACGACTGTGGCTGGAATGACCCGGCCCTGCGCAGTCAGTTTCGCCTCGGTCTGTCGGAAGTGATTAAAGACAGTCTCCTTCAGTACCCCGCTCCTGAGACTCTAGACAAACTCATGGAGCTCGCTATTAAAATTGATCGTCGTCTCCGAGAGCGGAGGGCTGAAAGAGGAACAACTTTTAGGCCTAATCCATGTGTATATACTTTTCCTGAGGACGTCGAGGAGCCCATGCAAATGGGTCTCTCCCGGCTGTCCCCAGAGGAAAGAACCAGAAGGTTAAGTTCTGGTCTTTGTTTGTATTGTGGTGGTAAGGGACATATCGCACGTAACTGCCCGAACAAGCCGGGAAACGCTTTGACCAAGTGAATTGTGAGGGGGTTCACTTGGGTCTGCAGTTAATCTCCTCTAATAATTCTCTATTAGTTCCGGTAAAGATTTCCTTTGGCAGCCTCAGTTCGTTGGTGTCGGCCTTCGTCGACAGTGGAGCTGCAGGAAATTTTATGGATTTAGCTTGGGCTAAGGCTTTAGGCGTTCCACTGATACCCTTAGATAGACGTATCACCATGCACGGCTTGGATGGGGGTCCGCTTTCCACTGGGGTTATTACTCACCGCACACCTCCAGTATTGCTGACAGTGGGGGCCCTACATTCAGAAGAAATAGAATTTTACCTTACACATTGTCCGGCAGTCCCAGTAGTTTTGGGTCACCCCTGGCTTGCCTTTCATAATCCCATCATAGATTGGCGGTCTGGGGAGATTTCCAAATGGGGTCCTTTTTGTGTTAAGGAGTGTATTTCCCATCCTGTCCGGGTTGCGGCAGTTACCCCAGAACTTATTCCTCTGGAATATCAGGATTTTGCTGATGTGTTCTCCAAGGGAAATGCGGACATTCTGCCTCCCCATCGGTCCTATGACTGCGCTATAGATTTAGTTCCCAGGGCCACTTTACCTAAAGGGAGATTATATGCCCTCTCCGGGCCAGAAACCACGGCTATGGATAATTATATCCAGGAAAGCCTGAAAAAAGGCTTCATTAGGCCTTCAAAATCTCCTTTGAGTGCAGGATTCTTTTTTGTTGAGAAAAAAGATGGGTCGCTCAGACCATGTATTGATTTTCGGGCTCTGAATAAAATTTCTGTTAAAAACACCTACCCTTTGCCTTTGATTTCAGTACTTTTTGATCAGTTACGCTCTGCCGTTATCTTCTCAAAAATCGATCTTAGAGGAGCTTACAATCTCATCTGAATAAGATCTGGGGATGAGTGGAAGACGGCTTTCAACACACAGTTGGGTCATTATGAATACCTGGTGATGCCCTTTGGGCTGTCAAATGCTCCTGCGGTATTTCAAGACCTCATCAATGATGTTCTTCGTGACTTTCTTGGAAAGTTCGTTGTCGTTTATTTAGACGACATTTTGATTTATTCTGAGTCTATGGAACAACATATTACCCATGTGCGTCTGGTTCTTCAAAAACTACGGGAGAATCATTTATACGCAAAACTAGAGAAATGTGATTTTCACATCACGGAAGTGTCCTTCTTGGGGTATATTTTTTCTCCCCAGGGATTTTTCATGGAACCGAAAAAACTCCAGGCCATCCTTAATTGGGCGCAACCCACAAATTTAAAAGCAATTCAGCGCTTTTTAGGGTTTGCAAACTATTATAGGCGGTTCATTCATACCTATTCTGATTTGGTCGCTCCTATAGTAGCATTGACTAAAAAAGGAGCGGACCCTTCCAATTGGTCGCCTGCAGCCGAGTCTGCCTTTTGGGCCTTAAAGCAGGCCTTTGTCTCGGCTCCTGTTCTCAGGCACCCTAATCCGGAGCTCCCCTTTATAGTCGAGGTAGATGCCTCAGAGGTTGGAGTGGGGGCTATCCTATCTCAGGAAGATCCTGAGTCTCAGGAATTACACCCTTGTGCCTTCATGTCCAGGAAATTCTCCTCCGCAGAATCCAACTATGACGTTGGTAATCGAGAATTGCTGGCAGTTAAACGGGCTTTCGAGGAGTGGAGGCATTGGCTGGAGGGAGCTAGGCATACTATTACAGTGTTTACTGACCATAAGAACCTGCAATATATTGAGTCAGCTAAACGGCTTAATGCTCGGCAGGCACGTTGGGCATTGTTTTTTACTCGTTTCAGGTTTATTATCACCTTCAGGCCCGGTTCCAAAAATACTAAAGCTGATGCCCTGTCACGTTGTTTTCTTCCGGTTCACAATAACCATCCTGCTACTACCCCCATAGTTCCATCATCTGTCATCCGGGAAGGCCTCACACAGGATTTATTTACTCAGTTAGTCCAGCTTCAACAGCAGGCTCCTAAACCGACTCCTGCTGATCGTCTCTTTGTCCCTGAATTTCTGAGAGGCACTGTTTTAGCTGAGTTTCATGACAACAAAGTCTCTGGTCATCCTGGTATCACTAAGACCTTGGAGTTAGTCTCTCGCTCGGTGTGGTGGCCTAGTCTTTCTAAAGATGTAAGGGAATGTGTCCATTCCTGTCAGGTTTGTGCACGGCATAAGGTTCCTTGTTCATTGCCGATCGGGCAACTCGTACCTTTAGCCGTTCCTCTCAGGCCATGGTCACATATATCCATGGATTTCGTGGTGGACCTTCCTCTTTCAGCCGGATTTCGAGTCATTTGGGTGGTAGTAGATCGTTTTTGTAAGATGGCTCATTTCATTGCTCTTCCCCGATTACCCTCTGCTCAAGGGTTGGCAGTCTTGTTTCTCCGTCATGTGTTCAGGCTCCATGGGTTGCCCAGGGATATTGTCTCTGATCGGGGTCCGCAATTCATTGCTCGTTTCTGGAAACGTTTTTGTGCCTCATTAAATATGAAACTCTCTTTTACATCTGGGTACCATCCACAATCTAACGGACAAACCGAACGAGTTAACCAGTCATTAAAACAGTATTTACGGTTGTATTCGGCCAAACTCCATAATGATTGGTCTGAATTTCTTCTGTTAGCCGAATTTGCTTATAATAACTCTTGTCATTCTTCCACCAAGGAGTCCCCATTCTTTTCAGTATTTGGCTTTCCTCCTAGAGCCAACTCTTTTTTTCCTCATTCTCCAGTCTCCTCGTTGACCTTAACCTCCCATCTCAGAACAATTTGGAGAAAGGTGCACCTTGCCTTGAGAAAAGCTGCCTTCCGAGAAAATAAATTTTCTCTGACGTCCTAGTGGATGCTGGGAACTCCGAAAGGACCATGGGGAATAGCGGCTCCGCAGGAGACTGGGCACAAAAGTAAAAGCTTTAAGACTAGCTGGTGTGCACTGGCTCCTCCCCCTATGACCCTCCTCCAAGCCTCAGTTAGATTTTTGTGCCCGAACGAGAAGGGTGCAATCTAGGTGGCTCTCCTGAGCTGCTTAGAGTAAAAGTTTAAATTAGGTTTTTTATTTTCAGTGAGTCCTGCTGGCAACAGGCTCACTGCATCGAGGGACTAAGGGGAGAAGAAGCGAACTCACCTGCGTGCAGAGTGGATTGGGCTTCTTAGGCTACTGGACATTAGCTCCAGAGGGACGATCACAGGCCCAGCCATGGATGGGTCCCAGAGCCGCGCCGCCGTCCCCCTTACAGAGCCAGAAGAGCAGAAGAGGTCCGGAAAATCGGCGGCAGAAGACGTCCTGTCTTCAATAAGGTAGCGCACAGCACCGCAGCTGTGCGCCATTGCTCTCAGCACACTTCACACTCCGGTCACTGAGGGTGCAGGGCGCTGGGGGGGGGGGGGGGGCGCCCTGAGACGCAATAAAAATACCTTATGTGGCAAAAAAATGCATCACATATAGCTCCTGGGCTATATGGATGCATTTAACCCCTGCCAGGATACATAGAAAAACGGGAGATAAGGCCGCCGATAAGGGGGCGGAGCCTATCTCCTCAGCACACTGGCGCCATTTTCCCTCACAGCTCCGTTGGAGGGAAGCTCCCTGGCTCTTCCCTGCAGTCACTACACTACAGAAAGGGTTAAAAAAGAGAGGGGGGCACTAATTAGGCGCAGTATAAACAATACAGCAGCTATAAGGGGAAAAACACTTATATAAGGTTATCCCTGTATATATATAGCGCTCTGGTGTGTGCTGGCAAACTCTCCCTCTGTCTCCCCAAAGGGCTAGTGGGGTCCTGTCCTCTATCAGAGCATTCCCTGTGTGTGTGCTGTATGTCGGTACGTTTGTGTCGACATGTATGAGGAGAAAAATGATGTGGAGACGGAGCAGATTGCCTGTAATAGTGATGTCACCCCCTAGGGGGTCGACACCTGAGTGGATGAACTGTTGGAAGGAATTACGTGACAGTGTCAGCTCTGTATAAAAGACAGTGGTTGACATGAGACAGCCGGCTACTCAGCTTGTGCCTGTCCAGACGTCTCATAGGCCGTCAGGGGCTCTAAAGCGCCCGTTACCTCAGATGGCAGATATAGACGCCGACACGGATACTGACTCCAGTGTCGACGGTGAAGAGACAAATGTGACTTCCAGTAGGGCCACACGTTACATGATTGAGGCAATGAAAAATGTTTTACACATTTCTGATAATAAAGTACCACCAAAAAGGGGTATTATGTTCGGTGAGGAAAAACTACCTGTAGTTTTCCTGAATCTGAGAAATTAAATGAGGTGTGTGATGATGCGTGGGTTTCCCCCGATAACAACTGATAATTTCTAAAATGTTATTGGCATTATATCCTTTCCCGCCAGAGGTTAGGGTGCGTTGGGAAACACCCCCTAGGGTGGATAAAGCGCTCACACGCTTGTAAGGGCGCTACCCTCTCCTGAGATGGCCGCCCTTAAGGATCCTGCTGATAGAAAGCAGGAGGGTATCCTAAAATGTATTTACACACATACTGGTGTTATACTGCGACCAGCAATCGCCTCAGCCTGGATGTGCAGTGCTGGGTTGGCGTGGTCGGATTCCCTGACTGAAAATATTGATACCCTAGATAGGGACAGTATATTATTGCCTATAGAGCATTTAAAAGATGCATTTCTATATATGCGTGATGCACAGCGGAATATTTGCCGACTGGCATCAAGTCTAAGTGCGTTGTCCATTTCTACCAGTAGAGGGTTATGGACACGACAGTGGTCAGGTGATGCGGATTTCAAACGGCATTTGGAAGTATTGCCTTATTAAGGAGAGGAGTTATTTGGGGTCGGTCTTTCAGACCTGGTGGCCACGGCAACAGCTGGGAAATCCACGTTTGTACCCCAGGTCGCCTCTCAACATGAGAAGACGCCGTATTATCAGGCGCAGTCTTTTCGTGGACAAGCGGGCAAAAGGTTCCTCATTCCTGCCCCGTGACGGAGGGAGAGGAAAAAGGCTGCAGAAATCAGCCAGTTCCCAGGAACAGAAACCCTCTCCCGCCTCTGCCAAGCCCTCAGTATGACGCTGGGGCTTTACAAGCAGAATCAGGCACGGTGGGGGGCCGTCTCAATGAATTTCAGTGCGCAGTGGGCTCACTCGCAAGTAGACCCCTGGATCCTTCAGGGATATCTCAGGGGTACAAATTGGAATTCGAGACGTCTCCCCCTCGCCGTTTCCTAAAGTCGGCTTTACTGATGTCTCCTTCTGACAGGGAGACAGTTTTGGAAGCCATTCACAAGCTGTATTCCCAGCAGGTGATAATCAAGGTACCCCTCCTGCAACAGGGAACGGGGTATTATTCCACAGTGTTGTGGTACCAAAGCCGGACGGCTCGGTGAGACCGATTCTAAATCTAAAATCTTGAACACTTACATACAGAGGTTCAAATTCAAGATTGAGTCACTCAGAGCAGTGATTGCGAACCTGGAAGAAGGGGACTACATGATGTCTCGGGACATCAAGGATGCTTACCTTCATGTCCAAATTTACCCTTCTCACCAAGGGTACCTCAGGTTTATGGTACAGAACTGTCACTATCAGTTCAGACGCTGCCGTATGGATGGTCCACGGCACCCCGGGTCTTTACCAAGGTAATGGCCGAAATGATGATATTCCTTCGAAGGAAGGGAATTTTAGTTATCCCTTACTTGGACGATTCCCTGATAAGGGTAAGATCCAGGGAACAGTTGGAGGTCGGTGTAGCACTATCTCAGGTAGTGTTGCGGCAGCACGATTGGATTCTCAATATTCCAAAATCGCAGCTGGTTCCGACGACTCGTCTTCTGTTCCTAGGGATGATCCTGGACACAGTCCAGAAAAAGGTGTTTCTCCCTGAGGAGAAAGCCAGGGAGTTATCCGAGCTAGTCAGGAACCTCCTAAAACCGAGCCAAGTCTCAGTGCATCAATGCACAAGGGTTCTGGGTAAAATGGTGGCTTCCTACGAAGCAATCCCATTCGGCAGATTCCACGCAAGAACTTTCCAGTGGGACCTGCTGGACAAATGGTCCGGGTCGCATCTTCAGATGCATTAGCGGATAACCCTGTCACCAAGAACAAGGGTGTCCCTCCTGTGGTGGTTGCAGAGTGCTCATCTTCTAGAGGGCCGCAGATTCGGCATTCAGGACTGGGTCCTGGTGACCACGGATGCCAGCCTGCGAGGCTGGGGAGCAGTCACACAGGGAAGGAATTTCCAGGGCTTATGGTCAAGCCTGGAGACATCACTTCACATAAATATCCTGAAGCTAAGGGCCATTTACAATGCTCTAAGCTTAGCAAGACCTCTGCTTCAAGGTCAGCCGGTGTTGATCCAGTCGGACAACATCACGGCAGTCACCCACGTAAACAGACAGGGTGGCACAAGAAGCAGGAGGGCAATGGCAGAAGCTGCAAGGATTCTTCGCTGGGCGGAAAATCATGTGATAGCACTGTCAGCAATTCCGGGAGTGGACAACTGGGAAGCAGACTTCCTCAGCAGACTTCCGGGAGAGTGGGGACTTCACCCAGAAATCTTCCACATGATTATAAACCGTTGGGAAAAACTCGACAGGTATTGAGCCAGGTTAAGGAACCCTCAGGCAATAGCTGTAGACGCTCTGGTAACACCATGGGTGTACCAGTCAGTGTATGTGTTCCCTCATCTGCCTCTCATACCCAAGGTACTGAGATTGATAAGATGGAGAGGAGTAAGCACTATATTCGTGGCTCCGGATGGGCCAAGAAGGACTTGGTAACCGGAACTTCAAAAGATGCTCACGGAGGATCCGTGGCCTCTACCTCTAAGAAGGGACCTGCTTCAGCAAGGACCCTGTCTGTTCCAAGACTTACCGCGACTGCATTTGACGGCATGGCGGTTGAACGCCGGATCCTGAAGAAAAAAAAAAAGGCATTCCGGATGAGGTCATCCCTATCCTGATCAAAGCCAGGAAGGATGTAACCGCAAAACATTATCACCGCATTTGGCAAAAATATGTTGCGTGGTGCGAGGCCAGTAAGGCCCGACGGAGGAAATTCAACTGGGTCGATTCCTACATTTCCTGCAAATAGGAGTGTCTATGGGCCTGAAATTGGGGTCCATTAAGGTTCAAATTTCGGCCCTGTCAATTTTCTACCAAAAAGAACTAGCTTCAGTCCCTGAAGTTCAGACGTTGTAAAAGGGGTACTGCATATACAGCCTCCTTTTGTGCCTCCAGTGGCACCTTGGGATCTCAATGTAGTTTTTGGGTTCCAAAAAGTCACATTGGTTTGAACCACTTAAATCTGTGGAGTTAAAATATCTCACATGGAAAGTGGTCATGCTGTTGGCCCTGGCCTGGGCCAGGCGCGTGTCAGAATTGGCGGCTTTATCCTGTAAAAGCCCTTATCTGATTTTCCATTCGGACAGGGCGGAATTGAGGACTCGTCCTCAGTTTCTCCCTAAGGTGGTTTCAGCGTTTCACCTGAACCAACCTATTGTGGTGCCTGCGGCTACTAGGGACTTGGAGGACTCCAAGTTGCTAGACGTTGTCAGGGCCCTGAAAATATATGTTTCCAGGACGGCTGGAGTCAGAAAATCTGACTCGCTGTTTATCCTGTATGCACCCAACAAGCTGGGTGCTCCTGCTTCTAAGCAGACTATTGCTCGTTGGAATTGTAGTACAATTCAGCTTGCACATTCTGTGGCAGGCCTGCCACAGCCAAAAATCTGTAAATGCCCACTCCACAAAGAAGATGGGCTCATCTTGGGCGGCTGCCCGAGGGGTCTCGGCTTTACAACTTTGCCGAGCAGCTACTTGGTCAGGAGCAAATACGTTTGTAAAATTCTACAAAATTGATACCCTGGCTGAGGAGGACCTGGAGTTCTCTCAATTGGTGCTGCAGAGTCATCCGCACTCTCCCGCCCGTTTGGGAGCTTTGGTATAATCCCCATGGTCCTTTCGGAGTTCCCAGCATCCACTAGGACGTCAGAGAAAATAAGAATTTACTTACCGATAATTCTATTTCTCATAGTCCGTAGTGGATGCTGGGCGCCCATCCCAAGTGCGGATTGTCTGCAATACTTGTACATAGTTACAAAAATCGGGTTATTATTGTTGTGAGCCATCTTTTCAGAGGCTCCTCTGTTATCATGCTGTTAACTGGGTTCAGATCACAGGTTGTACGGTGTGATTGGTGTGGCTGGTATGAGTCTTACCCGGGATTCAAAATCCTTCCTTATTGTGTACGCTCGTCCGGGCACAGTATCCTAACTGAGGCTTGGAGGAGGGTCATAGGGGGAGGAGCCAGTGCACACCAGCTAGTCTTAAAGCTTTTACTTTTGTGCCCAGTCTCCTGCGGAGCCGCTATTCCCCATGGTCCTTTCGGAGTTCCCAGCATCCACTACGGACTATGAGAAATAGAATTATCGGTAAGTAAATTCTTATTTTCTGATAGGCTCCGACGTCCTTGCACTTTTAAGGTGGGAGATAAGGTATGGTTGTCAACTCGCAACATCAAGCTCCGACAACCTTCGGCTAGATTGGGACCCAAATTTATTGGACCATTCCTTATCATTAAGAAGGTCAACCCAGTTGCTTTTCGGCTACGCTTGCCGAGATCTCTCAAAATTGGCAATACTTTTCACTGTTCTCTTTTGAAACAGTATTTTTCTTCCAGGAGATTTCCTCGGAGGACTTCCCAGGGTAGATCTCCGGTGGATGTTCAGGGGCAACAAGAGTTCTTGGTGGAGAAGGTTTTAGATTCTAAGCTTTATCGGGGTCGGCTCTATTTTTTGGTCCACTGGAAAAGTTATGGCCCTGAAGAAAGATCTTGGGTGTTGGATAAAGATTTACATGCTCCCAAGCTGAAGAGGATTTTCTTTCAGGAGTTTCCTCAGAAACCTGGCTCTAGGGGTTCTTTAACCCCTCCTCAAGGGGGGGTACTGTTAGGCGCGGCGGTCTTCGGCCGTGCCCTGACTGAGCAGCGGTCACGGCCGCTGCGCCTCTCTCCTTCCCTGTCCCCCGCACGGCGCCTAGCAACGCCAGGGCGCCATGCGCACGATAGCCGCAGGGTCCCTGGCAACGCAGGACGCTGTGCGTGTAGGGCCGCTGGGTGCATAGCAACGGGGACGCCACAGGTGGACCGCGTTCCCCGTTGCTAAGAATAGTTAATTAGGTTGCTCGTGCAGCAGGGCAGCTGCACGGCAACTAGTAATTAGGGTCTGGGGGCTGGCCCTTGCTGGCCCTCCTGTTATTGGCCAGCAGGGCCTTTTTATGTGAGCCAGCACACTGCAGCCCCGCCGGTGATAGCTTCTTGTATGCTGTTCCTGCCTTGCAGAACTCTGTTCCTGTCAGCCGTGTTTGGTGGATCTTCCTCCTTGCCCTTTGGTACTTTGGAGGTCCGAAGCCGGTCCTGGGAATCCTTCTAGTCCTTGCGAACCTGTTTGTCATCTGGGGTTCTCGCCCGGTTTCGTGAGTAGCGGCTTCTGCCGCGTGTTGCGGCCTATGCCGCTTAGTGTTTACTTTACTGTGAATTGGTGCATTTGCGGAGGTTTCCGCTTTCACTGTCCTCCCCGGAACTCGGCGGTGCCGTGTAGGGGAGGGGACAGTGGTTTCTTTGTAGTTCTTTTCCTTTGGCGGCATGCCGCACATACGTTTAGTTTTTAGGTAGTTTATAGCCCCTAGCGTGGTTGTTTCAGTTAGAGGTCCCCTTGTTATTACCCTGTCTCAGTTCACGCCTTGTCTCTCTTTAAGACCTGAGGGGGCATCGGAGTTGGGCAGACCTAATCCGCCCTTCAAACGCGGATGCCATGGGCCCAAGAAACCATAGTCGTTCAGGCGTGAATTGATAACACGGGTAAGACAACGGAGGTAGGGTGCTAGGGGCTATTTCCTTCCCATTTCCCAATCCCAGCATTCCGTCTTGGTGCTCAGGACTCACTACATAAGATCTCCCCTGTCCTGAGCATCAGGATCGTAACAGTAGTAAAGCGCTGCTGCGGCTCCCTCCTCCTCCTTCCCCCGAACCGCTGCTCCTCTCCTCTCTGTCCGGGCGGCTGTGTGCTGCGGGCAGCGGTTGCCCGCAGCACACAGCGGCCTGTAATGAGTCAGTTTGACTCATTACATGATTTTGGCCCCTGGACAGAGGCGGGCCCCAGTGCAACAGGGGGCGTTACGTGTGTAAGTGTCACTGGTACAGGGGGCGTTACGTGTCTAAGCAGCACTGCTACAGGGGGCGTTACGTGTCTAAGCAGCACTGCTACAGGGGGCGTTACGTATGTAAGCATCACTGGTACAGGGGGGCATTACGTGTGTAAGCGTCACTGGTACAGGGGGCGTTACGTGTCTAAGCGGCACTGCTACAGGGGGCGTTACGCGTGTAAGCGGCACTGCTACAGGGTGCGTTACGTATGTAAGCATCACTGGTACAGGGGGGCATTACGTGTGTAAGCGTCACTGGTACAGGGGGCGTTACATGTCTAAGCGGCACTGCTACAGGGGGCGTTACATGTGTAGGCGTCACTGCTACAAGGGGCGTTACGTGTGTGAGCGTCACTGCTAGAGGGGGCGTTACAGGTGTAAGCGTCACTGGTACAGGGGGCGTTACGTGTGTAAGTGTCACTGGTACAGGGGGCGTTACGTGTCTAAGCGTCACTGCTACAGGGGGCGTTACATGTGTAGGCGTCACTGCTACAAGGGGCGTTACGTGTGTGAGCGTCACTGCTAGAGGGGGCGTTACAGGTGTAAGCGTCACTGGTACAGGGGGCGTTACGTGTGTAAGTGTCACTGGTACAGGGGGGCATTACGTGTGTAAGAGTCACTGGTACAGGGGGCGTTACAGGTGTAAGCGTCACTGGTTCAGGGGGCGTTACGTGTGTAAGCGTCTCTGGTAGAGGGGACGTTACATGTGTAAGTGTCTCTACTACAGGGGGTATTATGTGCGGTGCGCTGTCCCTTTGTAAAGTATGCGAGGGTGCAAATTTACAGTTTGCAGGGGGGTGCCGAACACCCTAGCACCGGCCCTGACTGCACACCCACTGCACTGCACAGCACTGTCACCTTTTACATTGATTCAGCGTCCAGACATTACCCTCCGAGATATCATCCACTCTATCCATTACATTAGCCATCTCAGGGCTTCCAGGCCAGCAGTTCAGGTGCTATGTTGCGGAGTCAGGGCCTCTGGGGATCTGGGCGCGGCTGTGGCGGGGAGGCTCTTCTGTGACATCACGCGCAGAGGAGGCTGCGGGGCTCAGAGAGTATGCGGTGCAGGGAGGGCTATGAAAGCCTTCCGCTGCGCCGCTTTCATACACATCTATGCCGGTGGCCGCAGCAGCTTTTGTTCCACTTGCGCTGCGGCTAGGGAGTGGGGATTGTTGATGGCAGAGGGGGCAGGTGGACTGGCAGCAGGACATAGGATGCTGCAGTAAAAGGATGTTTTTTCCCTATCTACAGCGCAGAGACTTGCTGCAGATGCAGTGGCATACCCTCCAGCTGGACCTTTTTGGCAGGTACAGGACCTTTTTTTTATGGTCTGTACCGATTTTTGACTCTCCAAACTTCCATTGAAAGTATTGGAAAAGGGGCGTGGCCATGCAGCTATACACGTGGCAATGCCCACTTTTCGAATTTGTATCAATTTTTATGTGTCAATTGTTGGAGGGTGTGATGCTGCAGATGCAGTGGGCCTATTTTGGGGTGTGGGTCTGGAGCTGTAGCTCCATCAGCACCATTGTTAATCCTGCTCTGGGAAAACACAGCAGGCAAAGGGCAGAGCCTCCATTGGATGTAACCTGTGTGAGAGGGCATTTCTCGCCCAATCAGCTGTGGACTGGGTGTGATAGACCTCTTGCTAACCCAATGAGTGCTCCTAGCCACGCCCAGCATTAGAGACACAGGCACAGAGTCACAGATCTGGGCTATTATATAGGAGATGCATTATATAGGAGATGCATGTGCCTTATAACCAATGCAGGGAAATGGCACTGATAAACCCATCAGTATGTAATAGTGATGTGCACCGGAAATTTTTCGGGTTTTGTGTTTTGGCTTTGGATTCGGTTCCGCGGCCGTGTTTTGGATTCGGACGCGTTTTGGCAAAACCTCCCTGAAAATTTTTTGTCGGATTCGGGTGTTTTTTTTTACAAAACCCCCTCAAAAACAGCTTAAATCATAGAATTTGGGGGTCATTTTGATCCCATAGTATTATTAACCCCAATAACCATAATTTCCACTCATTTCCAGTCTATTCTGAACACCTCACACCTCACAATATTATTTTTAGTCCTAAAATTTGCACCGAGGTCGCTGGATGGCTAAGCTAAGTGACCCAATTGGCCGACACAAACACCTGGCCCATCTAGGAGTGGCACTGCAGTGTCAGGCAGGATGGCACTTCAAAAAATAGTCCCCAAACAGCACATGATGTAAAGAAAAAAAGAGATGCAATGAGGTAGCTGTGTGACTAAGCTAAGCGACCCAAGTGGCCTACACAAACACCTGGCCCATCTAGGAGTGGCACTGCAGTGTCAGACAGGATGGCAGGTTTAAAAAATAGTCCCTAAACAGCACATGATGCAAAGAAAAAAAGAGGTGCACCAAGGTCGCTGGATGGCTAAGCTAAGCGACCCAAGTGGCCGACACAAACACCTGGCCCATCTAGGAGTGGCACTGCAGTTTTCTAGCGAGAGGATGAGTGCTTGCATCCTCATGTGAATCTGAACCACTAGCCATGAACATAGGCCAGGGCCTCAGCCGTTCCTTGCCACTCCGTGTCATTAATGGCATATTGGCAAGTTTACGCTTCTCATCAGACGCTTTTAATTTTGATTTTTGGGTCATTTTACTGAACTTTTGTAGTATACTTGACGACACAGAGATAGAGCAATGGACTACTGTACCGTACTGCTATATATATATATATATATATATATACTGGTGGTCACAGCAACATTCTGCATTGTCCTCCTACTATAAACTACGCACAACTAAAATGCAGCACAGGTATGGATGCATAGTATACTTGACGACACAGAGGTAGAGCAATGGACTACTGTACCGTACTGCTATATATATATATATACTGGTGGTCACAGCAAAATTCTGCACTGTCCTCCTACTATATACTGCGCACAACTAAAATGCAGCACAGGTATGGATGCATAGTATACTTGATGACACAGAGGTAGAGCAATGGACTACTGTACCGTACTGCTATATATATTATATACTGGTGGTCACAGCAAAATTCTGCACTGTCCTCCTACTATATACTGCGCACAACTGAAATGCAGCACAGGTATGGATGTATAGTATACTTGACGACACAGAGGTAGGGCAATGGACTACTGTACCGTACTGCTATATATATGTAGTGGTGGTCACAGCAAAATTCTGCACTGTCCTCCTACTATATACTGCACACAACTAAAATGCAGCACAGGTATGGATGCATAGTATACTTGACGACACAGAGGTAGAGCAATGGAATACTGTACCGTACTGCTATATATATACTGGTGGTCACAGCAAAATTCTGCACTGTCCTCCTACTATATACTGCGCACAACTAAAATGCAGCACAGGTATGGATGCATAGTATACTTGACGACACAGAGGTAGAGCAATGGACTACTGTACCATACTGCTATATATATACTGGTGGTCACAGCAACATTCTGCACTGTCCTCCTACTATATACTGCGCACAACTACAATGCAACACAGATATGGATAGTATACTTGACGACACAGAGGTAGAGCAGTGGACTACTGTACTGTACTGCTATATATATACTGGTGGTCACAGCAAAATTCTGCACTGTCCTCCTACTATATACTACAATGCAGCACAGATATGGAGCGTTTTTCAGGCAAAGAACCTAGATATTTTCAGCACACTGAGCACAGATATTTGCAGCCAGAGCCGGCCCTAACCAATATGATGCCCTAGGCAAGATTTTGGCTTGTGCCCACTAGCACCACCGCTGGTTCTGCCTCTAACCTTGCACCTCTTTCCCAGCACCATCACCCCTCACCCATAGCAGTCCTTGTACCCCCTATATTTTAAATAGGAACAGTTTGCACATTTGACGCACAGCCCAAAAAGGGGCACCTTCTTGCTGGGAAGGGGCATGGCCACACAATAGTAACCCCAATTCCAATTACGCCACACAGTACTGCAACTTTATTCACATTTTATCTTGCGATAGTGTCCATAATTCATATTACACCCCACAGTAGTATCACTTTACCTTATAAACGTTACTCCTCACAGTAGAGCCCCTTATTCACATTACATCACACTGAATTGCTCCTTATTCACATTACACCACACCTTATTGCTCTTTATTCACATTAGACGACACAGTAGTGCCCTTTCTATATGCAACGCTACATAGTAGAGCACCTTATACACATAATGCCACACATTAGTAATGCATTTATACACAATTCCACACAGTAATGCCCCTTACACATATGAGACACCTTAATGTCCTTATAAACATAATGCACCTTACACATTATGACACCCTTTATTAATGCCCTTTTACACATAATGTCCCTTACACATAAGCCGCACATTATTAATGCCCTTATACACACTGTATGTGTGTCATTATGTGTGTAGGGGCCCTAATAATGTGCAGCAAATGTGTAGGGGGCACTATGTGTGTCATACACATAGTGCCCCCTACACATTTGCTGCACATTATTAGGGCCCCTACACACATAATGACACACATACAGTAGTACCCTGTTACACATATGCCGCACATTATTAATGCCCTTATACACATAATGACACACATAGTGGCCCTTTACACATATGTTGCACATTATTAATGCATTTTTACACGACACACATAATACTCCTTACACATATTCCGAACACTACTGCACAACCAACCCACTCACATGCACACAGCACTCACACTTCCACTAACACTGTGACCTCTGCCTCTGCTTGATTACAGATGTGTCCTCACAAATCTTGCATCAATGCTAACGTCGGACACCCTTTTTTTATGAAAATACATCTTATTTGCATTGCTATGTGGCTAGGATGCACAAGCAGCTTCTGTTGATTAAACTGATATGCAGCATGCCTATATACTGTGTGAGACTGTGGCTGTATCTGCATATGAAATGCTACATACATAATATAGGCATGCCGCATATCATTTTAATCAGCAGAAGCTGATGTTGCCCCTAGGTATATCAAATGCCCTAGGCAATTGCCTAGTTTGCCTATGCCTATGACCGGCTCTGGACGACACAGTAGTGCCCTTTCTATATGCAACGCCACATAGTAGAGCACCTTATACACATAATGCCACACATTAGTAATGCATTTATACACAATTCCACACAGTAATGCCCCTTACACATATGAGACACATTAATGTTCTTATAAACATAATGCACCTTACACATTATGACAACCTTTATTAATGCCCTTTTACACATAATGTCCCTTACACATATGCCGCACATTATTAATGCCCTTATACACATAATGACACATAGTGCCCCCTACACATTTGCTGCACATTATTAGTGCCCCTATACACATAATGACACACATACAGTAGTACCCTGTTACACATATGCCGCACATTATTAATGCCCTTATACACATAATGACACACATAGTGGCCCTTTACACATATTTTGCACATTATTAAAGCATTTTTACATGACACACATAATGCTCCTTACACATACTCTGAACACTACTGCACAACCAACCCACTCACATGCACACAGCACTCACACTTCCACTAACATTGTGACTAGAGATGTGCACTTGAAATTTTTCGGGTTTTGTGTTTTGGTTTTGGGTTCGGTTCCGCGGCCGTGTTTTGGGTTCGACCGCGTTTTGGCAAAACCTCACCGAATTTTTTTTGTCGGATTCGGGTGTGTTTTGGATTCGGGTGTTTTTTTCAAAAAACACTAAAAAACAGCTTAAATCATAGAATTTGGGGGTCATTTTGATCCCAAAGTATTATTAACCTCAAAAACCATCATTTCCACTCATTTTCAGTCTATTCTGAATACCTCACACCTCACAATATTATTTTTAGTCCTAAAATTTGCACCGAGGTCGCTGGATGACTAAGCTAAGCGACCCTAGTGGCCGACACAAACACCTGGCCCATCTAGGAGTGGCACTGCAGTGTCACGCAGGATGGCCCTTCCAAAAAACCCTCCCCAAACAGCACATGACGCAAAGAAAAAAAGAGGCGCAATGAGGTAGCTGTGTGAGTAAGATAAGCGACCCTAGTGGCCGACACAAACACCTGGCCCATCTAGGAGTGGCACTGCAGTGTCACGCAGGATGGCCCTTCCAAAAAACCCTCCCCAAACAGCACATGACGCAAAGAAAAAAAGAGGCGCAATGAGGTAGCTGTGTGAGTAAGATAAGCGACCCTAGTGGCCGACACAAACACCGGGCCCATCTAGGAGTGGCACTGCAGTGTCACGCAGGATGTCCCTTCCAAAAAACCCTCCCCAAACAGCACATGACGCAAAGAAAAAAAGAGGCGCAATGAGGTAGCTGTGTGAGTAAGATAAGCGACCCTAGTGGCCGACACAAACACCGGGCCCATCTAGGAGTGGCACTGCAGTGTCACGCAGGATGGCCCTTCCAAAAAACCCTCCCCAAACAGCACATGACGCAAAGAAAAAAAGAGGCGCAATGAGGTAGCTGTGTGAGTAAGATAAGCGACCCTAGTGGCCGACACAAACACCGGTCCCATCTAGGAGTGGCACTGCAGTGTCACGCAGGATGTCCCTTCCAAAAAACCCTCCCCAAACAGCACATGACGCAAAGAACAAAAGAGGCGCAATGAGGTAGCTGTGTGAGTAAGATAAGCGACCCTAGTGGCCGACACAAACACCTGGCCCATCTAGGAGTGGCACTGCAGTGTCACGCAGGATGTCCCTTCCAAAAAACCCTCCCCAAACAGCACATGACGCAAAGAAAAAAAGAGGCGCAATGAGGTAGCTGTGTGAGTAAGATAAGCGACCCTAGTGGCCGACACAAACACCGGGCTGTGGCCGGAGAGCCCCAGCCACGAGGCAAATGGCCGCTTTGGCACTGAAGGGGTTAATCCCTAGTGCCCGGCGCCATTTGTTAAGGACAAAGGGCGCTTGGCGCCAGATTTGAAAATGTATTGTGGGCGCTAGGCGCCGTGTTTTATCAATGTACACAAATGTATTTTTAAACTGTGCCGTGGTCCCGGACCTCTCCGGAGACCACGGCAGGGAGGACAGCCCCCGGCGCGCTCAGCAGTGTGTGCGCGCCGGGGGAGAGGAGGCAGCCGCTGACCGCCGGAGTCCGGGAGCTCCGCTCCCGGCAGCGGTCAGTGTAGCCCCGGGCGCACTGGAGTGTGCGCGCCGGGGAGAAGGGTGAGCGCTGCGGCTGGGAGCTCGGCTCCCGCTGCAGTGCTCTCTGTGAGAGCCGCCGCAGGGGGCCGGGAGCTCTGCTCCCGGCGCCTCAGCCCAGCACGGGTGGCCAGCCGCAGCAGCCGGGACGGACGTCCCGGGCTGCTAGCCGGCGAGGGGGGTGCGCCGCAGCCCGGCTCCCCGCCGGACGCTGCGGCGAGGCTACCAGTCAGGCGCCGCGCATGGGGGACCGGGCTAGCCAGCTCCCTAGCGGCGTGGGTGAAATTAGGCTGCCCAGCAGGATGGTGAGCGCTGGGGTCCGGGAGCTAAGCTCCCGGCGCCTCAGCGCTGAAACAAGCAAGGGTCACGGCGGCCGGGACAAGTGTCCCGGACCGCCGGACTTCGGTACAGGGGGGTGCGCCGCTGCGTGCGGCGAGGCCACTGGTTAGTGCCACACTGGGGGGACAGGGAGAGCCAGCTCCCTGGAACCCCAGAGGCAGGAAGGCAGGCTGGAGGATGGGGGAAGCCAGCCCCATACCTCCAGCACTGAGAGAGAGCCCTAGCAGCCAGGCTGCAGGGCTAGGGAAGCCCAGCGCTGAGCGCTGGGCACAGCAGTTAAATAATGACCTACAGTGTGTTGTAAGGCACTGCAGTGCCTGAGTATGTAGAGTCTGTGCAGGGCACAGGCTCAGTGTATATTTAAAAGGGGAAATGTACAGTGTGATTTAAGTGTAATGTATGTAAAGGTAAAATGCACTTACTTGATTGTGTGTCCCAGGAGGGGGGAATCCATGGCTGTGCAGGCTGATGGATTCTCCCAGACCTTGTCCCCAAAAACGGAATGCTTTCCCATCCAGCCTCACATTTCCAAAGGGTACAGGGAGAAAGAGAAGCAGCTTAGCTATGAAACAAGCTGAGTGGTTTCTTGGAGCTCCATGGAGATCAGCCGTAGTGCCAAGAAACCTGGACCGGGGAGCCCGGCTGCCCAGCTCTGGAGCCCAAATCCAGGCTGCGGGCAGTGAGAGGGGTCCCGGGCAGATTTCTGGAAGTCAGATTTAGGAGGGAAAACCTCCCCCCAGCCAGACTGAACGGCACCGTGGGAGTATCCTACTCTCCCAGAGGGGAGAGACAAAGGAGACCGACCACTCCCCACTGTCCATAGGGAACAATGTTAGGTGTGCATGAGACCAGAGCATGCACAGCTCATGGGTAAACATTGATTGGTTGTGCACCACAGGGCGGGCTTACCCCCTGTGGTAAGGGGTCTTGGAGAGGGATAAAAGAAGGGCAGTTGGCCCATAGGAGGGGTAGTTATACCATCTTATTCTGCTGGAACATCTTGCTGTATGCTGTTGCCCCTAGCAATAGGGAAGAGTTCTCTTTAGAACTATATTTGAGCAAATAAACATCATTGCCTCAAGAAGATTGCTTCATCTTGTGACCAACAGGGTTAGGCCAAACCTAGCCCCGTCCTCCGGCTGTCCAGAGAAGCACCTGACGTCTCCAAGCTCCGCCTTCCGCCAGCTACCGGTAGAGGCCTAGCAAGTGGCTAGTGGGGATTCGTCGACACCACACAGGTGTGGTAAAGCAGTGCGTCGGCACATACAGAGCAGAACCGTGGTTCCAAACGCCACGGCAGGTTAGGAGTTTGGTGGTGGCAGCAAGAACCCGCCCACAGCGCAGTGGGTGGAGTCAGTAACAGGCGGTTACTGACGGTAAGCGGGAATCCCCTATGTGGTCAGGCCTCGTGCGGCTTGACCTTCCAATCTGTGCGCAGTCAACGGGACGCGAAAGCGGCGAGTGCTTTCGTACGGTACCATCCTGTCACAGAAATTGGTGGCATAGTGGTGGGATATTCCCAGGCGGCTTTTCATCACCCGATTGGAGAAGCCGAGTTACTCAGGAGAGGAGTAAGTGCAGCGCAGGAGAACGCACAAGATGGCGGAATTCAGCGGAATGTCCAAGGAGGATCTGGAGATCGTATGCCAGGGGAAGGGTGTGGATATCCCTTCCAACGCGTCCAGAAGCGTCATGAAGGCGGCGCTCAGGAGCTGGGAGGAGTCTCATCGGGTGGAGGTGGAAAACACTGACGGCGTCAGCATCGCAGAGGACGACCCAACAGTGGACCTTCGCACAGGACCGGTGAGAACCACAAGCCCCGCCCTCTCTCGCAGCAGCAATGTTTCTCAGCAATCCCTAGCAGGGCCAGGATCCCAACGTCCCAGGGGGGGCGGCCCGGATACCCTAGCAGATCGGCTAGCGGAATTGGGGGAAAGGGCAATGGAGCAAGAGCGCTTGATCATCATCCAGATGTGGCGTGATGAGCGGGCACCACAGGCCGTGGTACCCCGGGAGCCGTTGTCAGCTGTTGTACACAGATCAGGATGAGTTCAGTTTGCCAAGTTTGCAGACAGTGATGGGGACATTGATGGACATTTGCAAGTCTTTGAAAGGACTTGTAAACTACATGATCTACCCAAGTCAGAGTGGGTGAGACACCTTGTGCCCACTCTGCATGGAGAGGCCTTGGAGGCCTATCGAGGAGTGGCGACGGAGGACTGTGGGAACTACGACGAAGTCGCGAAGGCCCTCCTCCAGCGATTCTTCATCACTCCAGAGTCTTACAGGAAGAAGTTCAGAGACTTGCCCAAGAATCCTAGCAGCACCCATGAGCAGTTCGCCACCCAGCTGCGGCAGTACGTGGTGAAGTGGGTGAAGGATTCGGAAGCCACTACATGGGACGCACTGATCGACCTGATCTGCAGGGAGCAGTTCTACCGCAGGTGCGCCCAAGAAGTGAAGGAGTGGGTGCTAGATCGGGAGCCACCCAGCTTAAAGATGGCTGCCCAATTAGCAGACAAGTATGTGGCAATTCGGCCACGGGGGCAGAAGCGCCCCGCCAGCAGCCAGCTCCAACAGACTGTACCACCAAGGGGACCACCCTCTTCAGCTCATCACCCCCAAAGACAAGCATCTTCCAACCCGGGTGCTCTTGGCCAGCAACCGCACCGCAGCGTCCCTGCAACTGATCAGAGATCATCGGTGCAACGACTGGAGAAGAAGTGCTACGGCTGTGGGAAAATCGGACATCTGAGGATGAACTGTCCTGCATCCCAAGCACCCCAGACTCGTGCCCCAAATCCGAGTGCTGGAGCCCGGCTCGCTTGTTTGACGAGAGGAGATGAGACTACAGAGACTGTTCCCCCTCCAGTCAGTCCGATGGAGTGTGGCGAGAGACAGGTGCACTCTGCGGAGAGAGTCACCTGCATGGCCAAACAGCCCCTACACAACATGTGGAGGCACCTGCAGCCAGTCCACGTGGGACCCCTGCAGGGAGAAGGCCTAAGAGACTCTGGGGCCTCAATCACTGTGGTGAGCCCCCACCTCATAGATCCTGCTGCAGTATTGCAGGGTCGCACTACCACGGTCACCCTGGCAGAAGGAACAGAAAAAGCGGTTCCCATGGCAAGAGTCTACCTGGACTGGGGAGCTGGACCAGAGTTGCGAGAAGTTGCCGTCATGGATGGTCTCCCAACTGATGTGGTCCTAGGAAATGATCTGGGTGGTGGGATCGTCACTACGTTTGTTGGCGCCATTCCCCGGAGTCAAGTTCCAAACCCACCGTTGACATCAGCTACTCCAGCACAGCCCAGCCCAGAGGAAAAGACTACAGCTGCTAGACAACTGCCAGCACAGCCAACCACAGCATCAACCAGCCCAGAGGAAAAGATTACAGCGGCTAGATCAGCACATCGACCCCGCATGCCTTTTGCCTCTGGTATGCCTACGTCCCCTAGCAACGCAGAGGATGTCGGTTCCAGTTCGTGTGATCCTGTGGGGGTGCCCAATGATGCTCCTGACCCAAGTGGTTTGCCAACTCCGGCGGTGAGTATGAGAAACCACACTGACTTTTCCATGACTGACCCCTACCAGACTGACCCTAGTAATCCCCACCTAGATCCCCCTGTAGAGTGTCCCAATTTAGGAGAGATTGAGGGCCACAGGCAGGAGTTTAGGGAGGCTCAACTCTCTGACCCGTCCCCGAAAGGCATGAGGCGCCACTCTGGCAGCGGCCTTGACAGGGTTGGGGCGGGGAGGTTGACCTGGCGGGAAGGGTTAAGGTACAGGGTAGCCAGGAAAGTGGGAGGGGATAGACCAGATAGGGAATGTGTCCAACTGGTCCCCCCAGGGAACTTTCCTGTGCAACCGGTGTCGGTTGCCAGCGAAACCCCTTTGGACAGTAACCCGGAGACAAACCGTACCCTGAAGTGCCTGACACAGAGCTTACCCTGGTCTGGAATGTCGGATGACGCCCAGACCAAATGTAAGGCTGGTGCCATGCGTTGGCAGCCGGGGCACTCCAGCGGTTGTGTTGTCTCTGGGCCTCTGCCCATAGGAGAACCCTTGCAGCAAGTTGCTGTGGACATAGCAGGTCCCCTGCCTGTGCACAGTAGATCGGGGAAGACACGCAGCCTCCCTGTAGTGGATGCCACACAGGATCCAGAGGCTGGTGGTCTGGCCGCCATCACTGTGGCACAGGTAGCGGACGAGGAGGAAGGAGTAGGCCTAGGTGACAGGGTAGGTTTCCCGAGTCATAGGTCGACGGAGGAGGATTGGAGGGCAGGTCTGACAGTTAGGGCAGACAGTTGCCAGTTAGGTATGACGGAGGTGCAGTGCCTGGGGCACCATGTGGGAGGAGACAGGGGTAGGCCCAACCCAGAGGGGGTGGAGGCAACCAGAGGCTGTCCCCGACCCACATCACCCAGACCGGTACTGACCTTAGACCCTGTAAGGCCCTACGGACATGTTGTCATTGACTTTAGTCCTGTAGTGAACCCCTTGACAGAGATGGCTAGGAAGGGCATTCCCAAGTCAGTGGACTTTGCACCCGCTTGCGAGTTGGCATTCCAGTCATTGAAGGAGGCTCGGGTACCCGCTCCAGTGCTGATGGCGCACATTCTTGACCAGGACTGTGTGTTACGAACTATTGCGCCACTGCACGGACTGGGAGCAGTACCGAGCCAGAAAGAGCTATATGGGCAGGAGCACCCTGTGGCCTGGTTGAGCAGTATGCTGCTATTGTGGCAGGTGGGGTATGCCACAGTTGGGACACCGTGGGTGGCACTTGTTTGTAACCGGCCCCCCACCGTGGTGACTTACCACCTACCTGTTAGGTGGCTGCAACCTACCTTGGGGGAATTGGACAGACTTTTGTGGTGGAGCCTTGAACTTGGACTTCAGGCGGACTATTTGAACATGGTGCACCCACGAAGAGAGGCCCACTACACTATGGATGAACTGTCTAGGCCAGAGCCTACAACACCCAGGTAGCGTCCCCTTCACCCCAATGGACTGCGGGACCAGGACCCAAATCGTTGGGACATGGGTCCCTGGTTGACCCGCTTGAATGGGGGGGGAGGAGTGTGGCCGGAGAGCCCCAGCCACGAGGCAAATGGCCGCTTTGGCACTGAAGGGGTTAATCCCTAGTGCCCGGCGCCATTTGTTAAGGACAAAGGGCGCTTGGCGCCAGATTTGAAAATGTATTGTGGGCGCTAGGCGCCGTGTTTTATCAATGTACACAAATGTATTTTTAAACTGTGCCGTGGTCCCGGACCTCTCCGGAGACCACGGCAGGGAGGACAGCCCCCGGCGCGCTCAGCAGTGTGTGCGCGCCGGGGGAGAGGAGGCAGCCGCTGACCGCCGGAGTCCGGGAGCTCCGCTCCCGGCAGCGGTCAGTGTAGCCCCGGGCGCACTGGAGTGTGCGCGCCGGGGAGAAGGGTGAGCGCTGCAGCTGGGAGCTCGGCTCCCGCTGCAGTGCTCTCTGTGAGAGCCGCCGCAGGGGGCCGGGAGCTCTGCTCCCGGCGCCTCAGCCCAGCACGGGTGGCCAGCCGCAGCAGCCGGGACGGACGTCCCGGGCTGCTAGCCGGCGAGGGGGGTGCGCCGCAGCCCGGCTCCCCGCCGGACGCTGCGGCGAGGCTACCAGTCAGGCGCCGCGCATGGGGGACCGGGCTAGCCGGCTCCCTAGCGGCGTGGGTGAAATTAGGCTGCCCAGCAGGATGGTGAGCGCTGGGGTCCGGGAGCTACGCTCCCGGCGCCTCAGCGCTGAAACAAGCCAGGGTCACGGCGGCCGGGACAAGTGTCCCGGACCGCCGGACTTCGGTACAGGGGGGTGCGCCGCTGCGTGCGGCGAGGCCACTGGTTAGTGCCACACTGGGGGGACAGGGAGAGCCAGCTCCCTGGAACCCCAGAGGCAGGAAGGCAGGCTGGAGGATGGGGGAAGCCAGCCCCATACCTCCAGCACTGAGAGAGAGCCCTAGCAGCCAGGCTGCAGGGCTAGGGAAGCCCAGCGCTGAGCGCTGGGCACAGCAGTTAAATAATGACCTACAGTGTGTTGTAAGGCACTGCAGTGCCTGAGTATGTAGAGTCTGTGCAGGGCACAGGCTCAGTGTATATTTAAAAGGGGAAATGTACAGTGTGATTTAAGTGTAATGTATGTAAAGGTAAAATGCACTTACTTGATTGTGTGTCCCAGGAGGGGGGAATCCATGGCTGTGCAGGCTGATGGATTCTCCCAGACCTTGTCCCCAAAAACGGAATGCTTTCCCATCCAGCCTCACATTTCCAAAGGGTACAGGGAGAAAGAGAAGCAGCTTAGCTATGAAACAAGCTGAGTGGTTTCTTGGAGCTCCATGGAGATCAGCCGTAGTGCCAAGAAACCTGGACCGGGGAGCCCGGCTGCCCAGCTCTGGAGCCCAAATCCAGGCTGCGGGCAGTGAGAGGGGTCCCGGGCAGATTTCTGGAAGTCAGATTTAGGAGGGAAAACCTCCCCCCAGCCAGACTGAACGGCACCGTGGGAGTATCCTACTCTCCCAGAGGGGAGAGACAAAGGAGACCGACCACTCCCCACTGTCCATAGGGAACAATGTTAGGTGTGCATGAGACCAGAGCATGCACAGCTCATGGGTAAACATTGATTGGTTGTGCACCACAGGGCGGGCTTACCCCCTGTGGTAAGGGGTCTTGGAGAGGGATAAAAGAAGGGCAGTTGGCCCATAGGAGGGGTAGTTATACCATCTTATTCTGCTGGAACATCTTGCTGTATGCTGTTGCCCCTAGCAATAGGGAAGAGTTCTCTTTAGAACTATATTTGAGCAAATAAACATCATTGCCTCAAGAAGATTGCTTCATCTTGTGACCAACAGGGTTAGGCCAAACCTAGCCCCGTCCTCCGGCTGTCCAGGGAAGCACCTGACGTCTCCAAGCTCCGCCTTCCGCCAGCTACCGGTAGAGGCCTAGCAAGTGGCTAGTGGGGATTCGTCGACACCACACAGGTGTGGTAAAGCAGTGCGTCGGCACATACAGAGCAGAACCGTGGTTCCAAACGCCACGGCAGGTTAGGAGTTTGGTGGTGGCAGCAAGAACCCGCCCACAGCGCAGTGGGTGGAGTCAGTAACAGGCGGTTACTGACGGTAAGCGGGAATCCCCTATGTGGTCAGGCCTCGTGCGGCTTGACCTTCCAATCTGTGCGCAGTCAACGGGACGCGAAAGCGGCGAGTGCTTTCGTATGGTACCGTCCTGTCACACGGGCCCATCTAGGAGTGGCACTGCAGTGTCACGCAGGATGGCCCTTCCAAAAAATACTCCCCAAACAGCACATGACGCAAAGAAAAATTAAAGAAAAAAGAGGTGCAAGATGGAATTGTCCTTGGGCCCTCCCACCCACCCTTATGTTGTATAAACAGGACATGCACACTTTAACCAACCCATCATTTCAGTGACAGGGTCTGCCACACGACTGTGACTGAAATGACGGGTTGGTTTGGACCCCCACCAAAAAAGAAGCAATTAATCTCTCCTTGCACAAACTGGCTCTACAGAGGCAAGATGTCCACCTCATCATCATCCTCCGATATATCACCGTGTACATCCCCCTCCTCACAGATTATCAATTCGTCCCCACTGGAATCCACCATCTCAGCTCCCTGTGTACTTTGTGGAGGCAATTGCTGCTGGTCAATGTCTCCACGGAGGAATTGATTATAATTCATTTTAATGAACATCATCTTCTCCACATTTTATGGATGTAACCTCGTACGCCGATTGCTGACAAGGTGAGCGGCGGCACTAAACACTCTTTCGGAGTACACACTTGTGGGAGGGCAACTTAGGTAGAATAAAGCCAGTTTGTGCAAGGGCCTCCAAATTGCCTCTTTTTCCTGCCAGTATAAGTACGGACTGTGTGACGTGCCTACTTGGATGCGGTCACTCATATAATCCTCCACCATTCTTTCAATGGTGAGAGAATCATATGCAGTGACAGTAGACGACATGTCCGTAATCGTTGTCAGGTCCTTCAGTCCGGACCAGATGTCAGCATCAGCAGTCGCTCCAGACTGCCCTGCATCACCGCCAGCGGGTGGGCTCGGAATTCTGAGCCTTTTCCTCGCACCCCCAGTTGCGGGAGAATGTGAAGGAGGAGATGTTGACAGGTCGCGTTCCGCTTGACTTGACAATTTTCTCACCAGCAGGTCTTTGAACCCCAGCAGACTTGTGTCTGCCGGAAAGAGAGATCCAAGGTAGGCTTTAAATCTAGGATCGAGCATGGTGGCCAAAATGTAGTGCTCTGATTTCAACAGATTGACCACCCGTGAATCCTTGTTAAGCGAATTAAGGGCTCCATCCACAAGTCCCACATGCCTAGCGGAATCGCTCCGTGTTAGCTCCTCCTTCAATGTCTCCAGCTTCTTCTGCAAAAGCCTGATGAGGGGAATGACCTGACTCAGGCTGGCAGTGTCTGAACTGACTTCACGTGTGGCAAGTTCAAAGGGCATCAGAACCTTGCACAATGTTGAAATCATTCTCCACTGCGCTTGAGACAGGTGCATTCCACCTCCTATATCGTGCTGAATTGTATAGGCTTGAATGGCCTTTTGCTGCTCCTCCAACCTCTGAAGCATATAGAGGGTTGAATTCCACCTCGTTACCACTTCTTGCTTCAGATGATGGCAGGGCAGGTTCAGTTGTTTTTGGTGGTGCTCCAGTCTTCTGTACGTGGTGCCTGTACGCCGAAAGTGTCCCGCAATTCTTCTGGCCACCGACAGCATCTCTTGCACACCCCTGTCGTTTTTTTAAAAATTCTGCACCACCAAATTCAAGGTATGTGCAAAACATGGGACGTGCTGGAATTTGCCCAGATTTAATGCACACACAATATTGCTGGCGTTGTCCGATGCCACAAATCCACAGGAGAGTCCAATTGGGGTAAGCCATTCCGCGATGATCTTCCTCAGTTGCCGTAAGAGGTTTTCAGCTGTGTGCGTATTCTGGAAAGCGGTGATACAAAGCGTAGCCTGCCTAGGAAAGAGTTGGCGTTTGCGAGATGCTGCTACTGGTGCCGCCGCTGCTGTTCTTGCGGCGGGAGTCCATACATCTACCCAGTGGGCTGTCACAGTCATATAGTCCTGACCCTGCCCTGCTCCACTTGTCCACATGTCCGTGGTTAAGTGGACATTGGGTACAACTGCATTTTTTAGGACACTGGTGAGTCTTTTTCTGACGTCCGTGTACATTCTCGGTATCGCCTGCCTAGAGAAGTGGAACCTAGATGGTATTTGGTAACGGGGGCACACTACCTCAAGAAATTGTCTAGTTCCCTGTGAACTAACGGCGGATACCGGACGCACGTCTAACACCAACATAGTTGTCAAGGCCTCAGTTATCCGCTTTGCAGCAGGATGACTGCTGTGATATTTCATCTTCCTCGCAAAGGACTGTTGGACAGTCAATTGCTTACTGGAAGTAGTACAAGTGGGCTTACGACTTCCCCTCTGGGATGACGATCGACTCCCAGCAGCAACAACAGCAGCGCCAGCAGCAGTAGGCATTACACTCAAGGATGCATCGGAGGAATCCCAGGCAGGAGAGGACTCGTCAGAATTGCCAGTGACATGGCCTGCAGGACTATTGGCATTCCTGGGTAAGGAGGAAATTGACACTGAGGGAGTTGGTGGGGTGGTTTGCGTGAGCTTGGTTACAAGAGGAAGGGATTTACTGGTCAGTGGACTGCTTCCGCGGTCACCCAAAGTTTTTGAACTTGTCACTGACTTATTATGAATGCGCTGCAGGTGACGTATAAGGGAGGATGTTCCGAGGTGGTTAACGTCCTTACCCCTACTTATTACAGCTTGACAAAGGCAACACACGGCTTGACACCTGTTGTCCGCATTTCTGTTGAAATACTTCCACACCGAAGAGCTGATTTTTTTGGTATTTTCACCAGGCATGTCAATGGCCATATTCCTCCCACGGACAACAGGTGTCTCCCCGGGTGCCTGACTTAAACAAACCACCTCACCATCAGAATCCTCCTGGTCAATTTCCTCCCCAGCGCCAGCAACACCCATATCCTCCTCATCCTGGTGTACTTCAACACTGACATCTTCAATCTGACTATCAGGAACTGGACTGCGGGTGCTCCTTCCAGCACTTGCAGGGGGCGTGCAAATGGTGGAAGGCGCATGCTCTTCACGTCCAGTGTTGAGAAGGTCAGGCATCGCAACTGACACAATTGGAGTCGGACTCTCCTTGTGGATTTGGGATTTCGAAGAACGCACAGTTCTTTGCGGTGCTACTGCTTTTGCCATCTTGAGTCTTTTCATTTTTCTAGCGAGAGACTGAGTGCTTCCATCCTCATGTGAAGCTGAACCACTAGCCATGAACATAGGCCAGGGCCTCAGCCGTTCCTTGCCACTCCGTGTGGTAAATGGCATATTGGCAAGTTTACGCTTCTCCTCCGACAATTTTATTTTAGGTTTTGGAGTCCTTTTTTTACTGATATTTGGTGTTTTGGATTTTACATGCTCTGTACTATGACATTGGGCATCGGCCTTGGCAGACGACGTTGCTGGCATTTCATCGTCTCGGCCATGACTAGTGGCAGCAGCTTCAGCACGAGGTGGAAGTGGATCTTGATCTTTCCCTAATTTTGGAACCTCAATATTTTTGTTCTCCATATTTTAATAGGCACAACTAAAAGGCACCTCAGGTAAACAATGGAGATGGATGGATACTAGTATACTTATGGATGGACTGCCGAGTGCCGACACAGAGGTAGCTACAGCCGTGGACTACCGTACTGTGTCTGCTGCTAATATAGACTGAATGATAATGAGATGAAATCAATATATATGTATATATAATATCACTAGTACTGCAGCCGGACAGGTATATATTTATTATGTAATGACTGATGACGGACCTGCTGGACACTGTCAGCTCAGCAGCACCGCAGACTGCTACAGTAAGCTACTATAGTAGTATGTATAAAGAAGAAAGAAAAAAAAAAAACCACGGGTAGGTGGTATACAATTATGGATGGACTGCCGAGTGCCGACACAGAGGTAGCTACAGCCGTGGACTAACGTACTGTGTCTGCTGATAATATAGACTGGATGATAATGAGATGAAATCAATATATATGTATATATAATATCACTAGTACTGCAGCCGGACAGGTATATATATTTATTATGTAATGACTGATGACGGACCTGCTGGACACTGTCAGCTCAGCAGCACCGCAGACTGCTACAGTAAGCTACTATAGTAGTATGTATAAAGAAGAAAGAAAAAAAAAAACCACGGGTAGGTGGTATACAATTATGGATGGACTGCCGAGTGCTGACACAGAGGTAGCTACAGCCGTGGACTAACGTACTGTGTCTGCTGATAATATAGACTGGATGATAATGAGATGAAATCAATATATATGTATATATAATATCACTAGTACTGCAGCCGGACAGGTATATATATTTATTATGTAATGACTGATGACGGACCTGCTGGACACTGTCAGCTCAGCAGCACCGCAGACTGCTACAGTAAGCTACTATAGTAGTATGTATAAAGAAGAAAGAAAAAAAAAAAAACACGGGTAGGTGGTATACAATTATGGATGGACTGCCGAGTGCCGACACAGAGGTAGCTACAGCCGTGGACTAACGTACTGTGTCTGCTGATAATATAGACTGGATGATAATGAGATGAAATCAATATATATATATATATATATATAAAATTATATAATATCACTAGTACTGCAGCCGGACAGGTATATATATTTATTATGTAATGACTGATGACGGACCTGCTGGACACTGTCAGCTCAGCAGCACCGCAGACTGCTACAGTAAGCTACTATAGTAGTATGTATAAAGAAGAAAGAAAAAGAAAAAAAAACACGGGTAGGTGCTAGGTGGTATACAATATTATATATATATTATATACAATTATATATATATATATATATATATATTAAACTCATAAACTGGTGGTGATTATTAAACTGGTGGTCAGGTCACTGGTCACACTATCAGCAACTTGCAAGTAGTACTCCTGAGTCCTAAGCAGACAATCACAATATATATTATACTGGTGGTCAGTGTGGTCACAAACAATGGCAGTGTGGCACTCTGGCAGCAAAAGTGTGCACTGTACGTTATATGTACTCCTGAGTCCTGAGTCCTGCTCTCAGACTCTAACTGCTCCCCACTGTCAGTGTCTCCCCCACAAGTCAGATAATACAGTCACACTATCTCTATCACTTCAGCAAGTACTAGTAGTAGTAGTACTCCTCCTAATGCTCCCCAAAATTACTACTGTGTCTCTCTCTGTCTCACTCTCTTCTCGAATCTCTATAAACGGAGAGGACGCCAGCCACGTCCTCTCCCTATGAATCTCAATGCACGTGTGAAAATGGCGGCGACGCGCGGCTCCTTATATAGAATCCGAGTCTCGCGATAGAATCCGAGCCTCGCGAGAATCTGACAGCGTGATGATGACGTTCGGGCGCGCTCGGGTTAACCGAGCAAGGCGGGAAGATCCGAGTCGCTCGGACCCGTGTAAAAAAAACTGAAGTTCGGGCGGGTTCGGATTCCGAGGAACCGAACCCGCTCATCTCTAATTGTGACCTCTGCCTCTGCTTGGATACAGATGTGTCCTCACAGATCTTGTATCAATGCTAACGTCGGGCACCTTTTTTTTTAATGAAAATACATCTTATTTGCATTGCTATGTGGCTAGGATGCACAAGCAGCTTCTGCTGATTAAACTGATATGCAGCATGCTAATATACTGTGTGAGACTGTGGCTGTATCAGCATATGAAATGCTACATACAGAATATAGGCATGCCGCATATCATTTTAATCAGCAGAAGCTGATGATGCCCCTAGGCATATCAAGTGCCCTATGCAATTGCCTAGTTTGCCTATGCCTATGGACGGCTCTGTTTGCAGCATACTGAGCACAGATATTTGCAGCACACTGAACACAGAAACTGAGAGAACGCAGCCACGTCCTCTCGCTATCATCTCCAAAGCACAAGTGAAAATGGCGGCGACGCGCGGCTCCTTATATAGAATATGAATCTTGCGAGAATCCGACAGCGGCATGATGACGTTCGGGCGCACTCGGGTTAACCAAGCAAGGCGGGAAGATTCGAGTCTGCCTCGGAACCGTGTAAAATGGGTGAAGTTCGGGGGGGTTCAGATCCCGAGGAACCGAACCCGCTCATCACTATATATATATAGTATGTACTGTATGTATCTCTGATTTCTTTTTATCCTGAGCATATAACAGCTGCATAATGGTAAGGTGCAATCAGGGAGATTGCTGGTATAATCAGGGAGTGAGGGAGATGCTGCTGTTTGAGGGAGTCTCCTGCAGAATGAGGGAGGGTAGGTAACTATGGGTCATATTTGCATATGGGTGGGCTAAAATAGCACAATTAGCATATGATTGCATCATTATGCTCCGCCTCCTCCGATTTTACATGTATATATTCACATTCTGCCCACTTCACTAGTAAGGGATCACCTGTGACACACTCTTCAAGGGCTTCGGGGGATTACCCAAAACACCTGGTGACTCCCGCAGAATCCAGGAGAGTAGGCAGGTATGTGTGACAGATAATCCCACTCTGCATCCTCAGATCCAGCGCTGGATCACGCATGCACGTAGGAGGCATCTACTTATACCAGACGCCTCCTGCTGCATTACCATACCTGTGCAAGCCCTGAGCTGCGCACTCTCTACGCCCCTGCACCATACTTGCCTACGTTTGAAAAATCCTATCAGGGAGATGTGACAGTAACACCTATCAGTGAGGACGTGTACCGCTACATCTGAGAGGCGTCATAAACATGACTGACATCCAAATGTAAATGAGCCCCAAAGTTAGTAAGATCTACTTGTTGAAGAAAAGACACTGATATTTAGCAGGATGTGTTTGTGTATTGTGTTTTATAAGAGGTTCCATATACTGTAAGTGGCCCCGAGAAACCTTATATAAAATGCATGTAGCCATAGGGATCATTGTGCCTTATACCCAATGCAGGAAAATGGCGCTGATGATCCCATTTGAATGTATGTATCTGTGATTTACTCCCCCCCCCCCCCCCCCCAAGAATTTAACAGCTGCATAATGGGGTTAAGGTGCAATCAGGGAGATTGATGAACTATTCAGGGAGTGAGGGAGATTGCTGCTACTTGAGGGAGTCTCCTGCAGAATGAGGGAGTGTAGGCCAGTATGCCCTGCACGCTATAACTCCTCCGGTGTCTCTAGACACAGCACCATCAGTGTACCATCACGTGTGCCATCTACACTTGCATCTGCTGTATGACAGGTGCGGTGTCCTCACCTGAACATGACCTCTCTGGCAGCACCTAGCACCTGAGAATGCAGCCGCCGTCACTGACACACCTGTGACACTCCCATGAGGGATACTTCTCTTGCTGTCACTTCAGGCCAATTCCCAGTCACCATCCAGGAACGTCCATTGCAGGCACAGAGGAGGGCACAGGCTGGCAGAGAGAGGGAGGTCATAGGCTGGCACAGAGAGGGAGAACACACGCTGGCAGCGCAGAGAAAGAGAGGGCACAGGCTGGCAGCACAGAGGGTGGACACAGGCTAGCACAGAGCTGCAGGGCACAGACTGGTACACAGAGAGAAGGTACAGGCTGGCACAGAGAGGAAGGGCACAGGCTGGCACAGAGAGGGAGGACACAGGCTGGCACAGAGAGAGGGAAGGTACAGGCTGGCACAGAGAGGAAGGGCACAGGTTGGCACAGAGAGGGAGGACACAGGCTGGCACAGAGAGGGAGGGCACAGGCTGGCAGCACAGAGAGAGGGGGCACAGGCTGGCAGCACAAAGAGGGTGGACACAGGCTACTACAGAGCTGAGGTGCACAGGCTGGTATACAAAGGGAGGGCATAGACTGGCACAGAGAGGGAGGACACAGGCTGGCAGCACAGAGAGAGAGAGTGCACAGGCTGGCACCACAGTGAGGGAGGGCACAGGCTGGTACAGAGAGAGAGGGCACAGGCTGGCAGCACAGAGAGGGTGTACACAGGCTACTACAGAACTGGAGGGCACAGGCTGGTATACAGAGGGAAGGCACAGACTGGTTCAGGGAGGGCACAGGCTGGCACAGAGAGGGATGGCACAGGCTGGCAGCACAGAGAGGGTGGACACAGGCTAGCACAGAGCTGCAGGGCACAGACTGGTACACAGAGGGAGGGCACAGGTTGTCTCAGAGAGGGAGGGCACAGGCTGGCAGAGGGTGGACACAGGTTAGTACTGGAAGGTGCAGACTGGTACACAGAGGGAGGGCACAGGTTGTCTCAGAGAGGGAGGGCACAGGCTGGCAGAGGGTGGACACAGGTTAGTACTGGAAGATGCAGACTGGTACACAGGGAGGGCACAGACTGGCACAGGCTGACCTATTTATTCATCTGCACTGGAAGCTGCACTGACTTGGTATTCATAACGTACTGCACATGGGCAACAAAACAGAATTTTGCGCTTGAAACTTGGACTTACAGATGTGTCTCTATGAACTGTTGCTTAACATCAAAACGCAGAATGTGACGGCAGATACAGTAAGAACCACTTGGTCCATCTAGTCTGCCCCTTTTTTACCATATTGTTATCTCAAACCAGGGGAGCAGATGTAGCCTGGAGAAATGATAAAGCAGTGATAAGCGCATGGTGATAATTCACCAGCCAATCAGCTCCTAACTGCCATATTTGTAAAAAAAAAATTGTCATTTCCAAACATCAGAAACATCGAATGGTACCATCGGAACATTGTGAACATCGAAAACATTGCAACCATCATTTTAATAGC
This sequence comes from Pseudophryne corroboree, assembly GCF_028390025.1. Lineage (NCBI taxonomy): Eukaryota > Metazoa > Chordata > Amphibia > Anura > Myobatrachidae > Pseudophryne > Pseudophryne corroboree. The sequence continues at coordinate 20,590,738 of NC_086444.1, read as the reverse complement.
CAGGACGGCCACCAGGTACACAGGGTGGGCTTGGGGGGTTAATTTACACATCCCCAACGGCTGGCATTGTTTGGAGTCGCTGGGTTGGGGTCGTGCCATGCTTCATGGCAAACACTGGGGAGGGTGCAGGGACCTTTCCGGTCCCTCTAAGAGCTGCAGCTGCGGGAAGTTTCCCTTCCCTACAGTTGCACATATAGTCTATCTGACTGGTCGCATCCTCCAACTGTCCTGATTTTCGAGGGACAGTCCCCTTTTTTGGACACTGCAGTGGGCTGCAGTGTCCCACAGTGGGGTGGGGGGACAGTTGGGAGGTTCCCTGTCTTAGCAGAGCAGCGTGAATGGACGCGCTGCGCATGCCCATCAAATTCAAGGAAATAAGTATTACCTTCACCAACTATGTGGGGTAGACATTTGTTATCTCATATCCACAAGCAGGTGAGACGTGGACAGTTGTCTGGTCTGCTTAAAGCAGAAGATAAATATATATTTAAAAAAGTATATACACAAACACAGATGAGCTCCATGCCTCTTGTTGCCCAGAGAAACTCAGCCGGAGGGTCTGGCGCAGAATTGGGCGTGGGAACAATGGCTGATTGTGCTGGTGCCGCCTACTGGCTAGAGAGCTAATGGGAGAGCAGGGGTATGGTGACGCTGTTTGCTGTCACAGTGAAATGTTTACTTTGCATTCTTTTAAGTATTTGGATGTTACCTTATTGGATTCCACTATGAGAGATATATTGGTTAATTGTCCTTTCTCAAACACTTCACATTGGAATAGAAGAGAGGGTCAATAACGTACAGAATAGGGCACTTAAGCTAATGGCACTTATCTCGCAGAGGTGCAGAGTGTTCTGTACTCTTGAAGTTGGATACATTGATTGCCAGTGACATGACGAACGCGCAGTGATCGCTGCATACCGTGTTCTGTTACGTTATTATGCAGAATCATCTTCTATCAGCTTGCACATTATTCTGAATAAATGTGTTACATTGCATTAGAGATGAGTGGACGCTATTATCTGAAAATCAAGTCCACCCGAACTTCCGGGATCCAGAGGAATCTGAGTCCTGGCTCTAGTTTTCCTGCCAGGCTCCGATTCCAAAATGAGGCAAAACTTCATTTTCCCAGTGTTGAATCTTGCGTGTTTTATATTTGCTATAAGAGCACAGCCGCTAGACTGCCTGTACAAATAGCAACAATATTATCCTTCTAATACAGGGGCAATATTAAACCACTAAGTTTTTTTTTTGTCAATGCCCGCAGTGCAGCATCAACCCTTTATTAGTGCACTCTGGTGCGTGCCACAATTACTATAATTATATCAGCGCAGTGATTCGCAGCAGTGTGTAAACATTTTTTTATATATATATTGTAACAGGAGTCTTGCTAGAATGTGCTCTGCTACAAAAATTCCACCAGAGACCGACTCCAGGCTTGTGCAAAAACAACAAATACCTTTTATTCAGGCATCACAAAAACAAAGATATACATAAAACAAAGACCACTGTCCTTAGTATAAACTACCAGGGAGGTTAGGCCCTGCCTCACTCCCTCTTACTTAATAAGGAACCCTTCAGGTCGGCATCCTGACACTAGTGGCCCAGTCCTCCGGATCCCACTGTCCCTAGCAGGCCTATCACCTGGACACTAACTGCCTTCAGGAGCCCTGACTCATGGGAGAGACTCTGCTTTAAACCCAGCACCCAGGTGCTGGCTGATGAAGCAGCTTCTTGGGCTAAGAAGCCTATAAGACCTGGTCTGGGTCAAATGGATGGGAACCCAGTCCACCCACACTTCCCATCCACCCCCAGGACCCTGTGTGTAGCTTACAGGTGGCCTTTCCAAATATGGTCAAATTGCCCTTGGTTACAATAGAGAAAAGTTCTTTGAGATATTTGTTTATATTTATGTTTTCCCGTTCATGCGATAAAACTTTGTATTTTCCTTTATTTATTTAAGTATGGACAAATTGCCCATAGTTAAAATGTAAGACAAGTTCTGAAATACTTGGTGCTATCTATAAGTTGGCTAGTTTCCGATCATGTGACCAAATAGAATTAAATAAAAAAAACAATGGTGGCTTTCGAGAAAGTCTATACTAGTAATAGATAAGACTGGCTCGAGTTCCGGTCATGTGATTAGTCACATGATCAGCCCGAGCCACATGACCCGGCACGTGACTAATTTTAGTCACATGATCGCTGTGACAGCGTCTCACGTCTGGCGCATATGTACGACTTTTTAATTATGCGACTACATTAGTAGTTTGTAGACGGTCACGTGACACACCATATAAGGCCAGTGCAGTTTCCGGGCCTGCAATGTCATGTGGTGTTTACGAACACCACATGACTGAAAATACCCAATGAAATGAATGACTTGCTCTAAGAATTGTGAGTGTGAGTTGATGCCGGTCACGTGATCGTAAACATATAACGAGTAACGACTAAAACCATATAATTTGGTGTTTATTTTGTTTTGTACAATTATATTATATATTAAATCTTGCCTCCTATTGTTTGTATCTCTCAAAAATGTATTTTTATACAAAACTTAGACAATTAGTTTGTGATTGATTGACCAATGAGATATCGATTCCAATATCTCATACCATTTATAAAGGGGTTTAGAACAGTCATTATATACCTTTGATAAAGCAGCCTGGAGCTGCGAAACGCTTCAGGAGCTTACCGAGACTGCAGATGGATATTTGTCCCACCTGTAAGGAGCGCTTTGGAGTTAATAGACTAATCACTATCGGCTATTATAAAGAGCTATACATCCATCTTCTGTGAACCATAAGTAACGTTCTCAGTGCATGGAGTCCAGTTGCTAACGTGTAGCCATCGCCATAGAACCGCAAAGCTGTGACCATACAGAGTATACCAGCAGCATATTTGGGACCCTAACAATAGTGCATGGAATCCTAAAACCATCAAGGAGCCACTGCCATAGGACCCGACGTCTGGAACTTAACAGCTGGTAAAAGCCTTTGATATTGAACTCTTTAGAAAGAAGCCAAAATAATTGTGATAGATCCATTACCAGTGGATGGGACATTGATACACTATTGATCATTCAGTCTTTTATTTTAAAAATACCCCTATATGTGTTATTGGTTGTTTTTATAACCTACATGTTATTGTCTATTATTACTAGCTATATATAAAATTGCTTGTTTTACTATTAGCGCTGTTCATCCTTTATATTTATCTATTTGTCAGGGAGACTGACCATCTCCCACTACACAGCAGCTGGTGAAATAGCCACTCCAAGTGCCTGAGAATATACACTTGTATATTTCTTTTCTTACAAAAACAACGATATACATAAAACAAAGATCACTGTCTTTAGTATAAACTACCAGGGAGGTTAGGCCCTGCCTCACTCCCTCTTACTTAATAAGGAACCCTTCAGGTCCCTGCATCCTGACACTAGTGGCCCAGCCCTCCGGATCCCACTGTCCCTAGCAGGCCTATCACCTGGACACTAACTGTCTTCAGGAGCCCTGACTCATGGGAGAGACTCTGCTTTAAATCCAGCACCCAGGTGCTGGCTGACGAAGCAGCTTCTTGGGCTAAGAAGCCTATAAGACCTGGTCTGGGTCAAATGGATGGGAACCCGGTCCATCCACACTTCCCATCCACCCCCAGGACCCTGTGTGTAGCTTACAGGTGGCAAAGTACCTTTCCTGCCACATACCCTTTCCCTCAGCTTTTCGTGGCTCAGAAAAGCGGCATGTGACATTGGCAAGGTTTCACCTTCGCCAATTATTTTGGGCTGACAAATCTTTGGGACATAACTTGGGCCCATAAACCTGGGTCCCAAGTTCCTCTCCCGAGTACACATCCGAGGCCCTTTTAACTGGCCTTGGAATCTATTTCCAATAAACGTTGATGGCACATACTCCACTGTGCCACCTTCCCTTTCCCTCCACTTTAGCATAGTGGCCGAAGTGGTCGTTTTAAAGGACAACTTCCTGTTGCCCACTAAACTTCCCCTTCTCTTCACCTTTCCACCTTTAGAGATGTTTTCCTTATCGGGCTCGGATTTACTGGCTACTGAGGACGTTGCTTCATTCTTTTCTGGGTGTTTGTGACACCTGACATTAACCAACTCTGGACTGGGGAAGGTTTTCAAGTTCACTCTGGGCTTAGTAGTCACCCCGGCCCTCACTGGTCTTGCCCTGTATGGACAATTCCACCTTTTATGGCCAAGCTCTTGGCACCGGTAACATCTAGTCTCTGCCCTGACTTTAATTGTTCTAAGATAATGGTCCAACTTTGCCCCCACCCTTTCCCTCAGAGTGAGGCACTGGTCCCGAGTCTCAGAAAGTCCTTTCATTTGTTAAACTTTTAGTGCTTCCTTCAGTCTTTCCAGCTTTGGCAACATTTCCTTCATTAACGTGACTGTTTCGTCCTCTGATCTCCCATCTTTGACCCTAGTCACCGACTCCTGCCATTCTATGACTAGCACATAACCCATTTTGAGTCTCTTGCCCAGGTCTCTTATTCGACTCCGTAGTTTAGGAATCTCCTTCACTGTTTCTTTTAGCTGGCTGTTTCTTAAGGCCAGCTTTCGGAACTCTCCCCTCAAGTTTTCCAGCTCTCGTGTTGCATATAGAGAACTCTCCCTGGGTAGAGCAACCTCAGAAATGGGTCCCCGCACCGATTCCTCTGAGACAGGTTCTTGCTCCTTACTTAGTGTGTCCTTTCTGACCTGTCCCAGTTCAGCAATTGGATCTTGAGCCTCTCGTGGTGGATCATGCTGGGGTGCAACAACCCCATGATCGAAATCTTGCACCTTATCCCCCTCATACACGAGGGGAATCCTTTCAGAAACAGGTTCCTGGATGACTTTGGAAGTGGACTCCTGTATTGCAACTAGCTTAGCCATGACTAGCTCACGTAAGCGAGACACCTCCAAAGGTACGGTCTTTGTTTGTGATTCGTCAGAGAAAGTCTCACATGTGTACTGGATGTCCAGAACTGGGGGCTTCTGAACCTGTGATGTCCCATCAGGGATTGACTTCTGAACGTACATCGCGTCAACAGGAGAAGAATCCTGGGTTTCCAAGACCTCAATAGAATCAACCTCTGGCTCAGATAAGCCTTTCTGCTCTAGGATGGGCTCTTGAGTAGTCATCAAATTGCCATCTGTCCAGGTAGATTCCTGGGGTTCATCATTCTGCCACAGATCCAGCAAATTAGAGGATTCTTGGTTTGGAGGTGGATGATCACTTCACATCAAGTCAATCTCTCTCAGCTCCATTACCGCTTCTTCTTCACTCCCTGTCAACTGAGTAGCAGCCGGGAATCCCATCTCGTGTCTGCATAAACACATCTTCTGTGAGCCCCTGTGGCTGCCATGCTCCATCTTGAACAGGTTCCACTGAACTCCTGGCTTTGTTCCACTCTTCACCCAAGCTACTATGACGTTCTTTTTCCGGAGAATGAGGTGGTCCTGCTTCGGAGGAACTTCTCACTACCATCCTAGGGGTTAACAACAAAACACTGCCATCTGATGTGGCTCTCTTTTTGCTGCTTGAAAAATACCCGTGGATTTTCTGTGTGCTGCGCAATAATGGCTGCAGCCTCCTCCATGCTCTGGAATGGCAATACCAACTGAATGGGTGGTAGTCATGTGACCGCCGGTCGGCTGACCGACAGTCACATGACCTCCTCCGTGAGCCCGACGGCTCACTATCCCGATGGTCGGCATGCCGGACCAACAGGGACTATTTCCACTCGTGGGTGTCCACGACACCCATAGAGTGGGAATAGAACCCGTGGCGACCGCAGGTCACCACCGAGCCCGCAGCGTGGCGAGCGCAGCGAGCCCGCAAGGGGCTTGCTGCACTCGCCCCTCCCCGCCGGGATCCCGGCGTCGGTATGCTGCCGGGATCCCGGCGTCGGTAAGGTGACCGGCGGTCAGGAGACCGCCGGTCACCCGTACTACACCCAACTGAATGGACATTAGTGCCTGTAAATGCTCTACCTCTGAGGAAGGGCTCTCATTTCTACTTTCCAGGCAGATGGCCTTACTAGTGGCATAGCAGGGAGCCTTCCGGGCCTTAGGCACTGGCAGCTCTGGCTCAACTTTCCTGTTCCTTCTGGCTGGAACAGGGAATCCAGTATAGCCGTGTTCCAATACAGTATGGTACCATTCTTCCACAGCCTGCACCACTGTTGGCATCATTTCCCCCGAAGATAGTATCTCCACTTCGGCTGATAATTTCTCTGACCCAACCTTCGGCATAACGTTTTCAGCAATTGGTGTAGCTATGCCTGTGTCTAAACTGAAACTAGGCATAGCCAATGGTTTTAGCTTAGAAACCTCCTCCTGAAGCTCCACCAAGTCTTGCAACATAGCCTTATTGGCCAGCACCAAACTCCCATATCATGTCTGGTCAAAGGAGATTTCCTCTAATAGTCTTTGGCTATGTACTACAAAGTTTTCAGATCTGGGTTTAACCTTTGCCAAGGTTTTCTGCAACTCTGACACCTGGCCTGAGATTTTGGCAATCTCTTCTCCACTCCTTCCCAATTTGGACAGAGAGTCAGACAAAAGAGGTTCCTTCTCATCCAACTTTTTCGTTAAGGTGTTTACCTGCTCTTGAAGGAAATCACACTTTTCCTTAAGCTCTTCTAGCTCCTGGTCCTTTAATTGGACATTATTTTCAAGGTCACTTATCATGTGACACCCCAAAAAAGGTTCCATGCTAAAATCTTCCCCAAGATCTGGATTACTCCCCAATAAGCTCTCCACTTCACTCTCCAACTGTGGGGCTTTAATAGGGTCACACAAGTTCCTGACCTGAGGTGTTAGAGCTGTCACCCCTTTTGTTTTTTTTAGCATGAATTCTTTTTTTGTTACCCATTTGAAGAGACACATCAGAATATGCTGTATATCTGAAAATCTTTATTCACCCTGTTCCCTTTGAAAACTGTAAGTGAAAGGGAAAATAAAAATAAAAAAACTTTTTTTAAGCACAGATTAAGCTTTTAGCAAAGCACTGAAAGGTAGCATGTACATAGTGGTCACAAATACCTTACACTGGTAGTGAAAATAAACACCTTCTCCCTTCAGGCTCTTAAAACTAGAACTCAGGGATTGCTGGGACACATAGTGCCACCAAAATTTCTTTATTTAAATAGAACCACATTTATAAAAAGTTTAAACTTTGCTTGATTGGACTTAATGAGCTAATTAACAGGGACACCAGATTCCCATTACCAGATTTTGTAGGCACAGGTAAAAATAAGCTTGAAAAGAAATTCAGTCATAAACTATCAGCTGCTTGCAACCCCTTAGAGCAAATCGGCACAGCTACTTTCAATGAATGGTGCAAAGCATATAAGACAGAACAGGCCATGCACCCTGTTTAACCTCTTTGCTGCCAATGCAAACCTTTGCACCAAAATCAAACACATTCAGTTGAAACAAAACATCATTATTTTTATCCTGTGGGGTTGGGTTTAACCACTACTCACAACACCCTTGGTCTGGTACTGATGCCCACGAGTTCAGCAGGTCTGGAGTTCGCTGGTATGTGTGCCACTACCTTGCGGCTATTGGGTCCTCTGCCACGTGTGACACGACTAGCAGAAAGGTCCGTGTTCAGGCGCCATTTGTAACAGTAGTCTTGCTAGAATGTGCTCTGCTACAAAAATTCCACAAGCGACTGACTCCAGGCTTGTGCAAAAACAACAAATACCTTTTATTCAGGTAGCTCCAAAACAAAGATATACATAAAACAAAGATCACTGTCTTTAGTATAAACTACCAGGGAGGTTAGGGTCTGCCTCACTCCCTCTTACTTAATAAGGAACCCTTCAGGTTCCGGCATCCTGACACTAGTGGCCCAGCCCTCCGGATCCCACTGTCCCTAGCAGGCCTATCACCTGGACACTAACTGCCTTCAGGAGCTCTGACTCATGGGAGAGACTCTGCTTTAAACCCAGCACCCAGGTGCTGGCTGATGAAGCAGCTTCTTGGGCAAAGAAGCCTATAAGACCTGGTCTGGGTCAAATGGATGGGAACCCGGCCCATCCACACATCCCATCCACCCCCAGGACCCTGTGTATAGCTTACAGGTGGCAAAGTACCTCTCCTGCCACAATATATATACCTCTCCTGCCACATACTGTCTATCTATCTATCTATCTATCTATCTATCTATCTATCTATCTATATATATATATATATATATATATATCCACTGTACAAGGTGGCACTCACGGGTCTTGATCAGACTCGTGAGTGCCACCTTGTACAGTGGATGGATTGGGGTTTTCTGACCCGGGAGGGCACCAGGGCAAGGTATATGTGTTAGCAATTGAGTGCCGGCATTTTTGCTTTTGTATATATATATATATTATAAGGGCACGGTCGTGCCCTTATATTAAGGCTGAATCGAACAAACGGAATTCTCCCATAGGGAACTTCTGAGATGGGGGCATGGTGTTTGAGGGGCTACACCTCAAAACTGATTGGACGTACTGAGCTGAAATTTGGCATGGGCGTGTAGAATCGTCACCTGGTGCTGCATGCCAAATTTCAGGGCAAAATAATAAAAAATGAGGAATTGGGAGTAACCTAAAGTTCCAACTGTCAGTTTTTTTCTGTGACTTCCTTTGTGGCTTTTTGACACCGTTTTCCTATAGAGTGAATTAGATATTTTTTGGGAAGGCATAACTCCGGATAGAGGACGAATTAAGACTTGGGGTTTGTTTTACTAGATAGAGTATGCCCCAGTGTAGTGCCTTTTGGGGTTGTGGTTTTTCAGAAAGTTATAGGGTTTTTTTAATTAAGAGAAATATGCCCCATTATAGAGATAGGGCTTTTCAATTTGTTGCGGCTGCGCAGTGGCCGCCAGGAGAGCGAGAGTGAGTGAGGGAAGGGGTCTCGTGCAGGCTGAAGTTATAAAAGTAGCTGCTGGCGGCGGGAGGAGAGCCAGCGGTTCCTGGGTGTGTGCACCTGCGGTCCCTTACAGACTGCAGCGACCCATTAGGACTGTGGAGGAGAGGGGTAGCGGCATAGCAGCCGCAGGCTTACCGAAAGTGCTCACTACTGAGCAATATGGTCCCCTTACCCGAAGTGGGAGCCGCAGCGGGAGGAATAGCTGGAGTTGCGCCGCAGGAGAAAGTCAGAGGACATCCAGAAGAGACATCCGGTGCAGCGCTGACTCCTGACTGACAGCGCTTGCCTACTGAGCGGTGTGGTACCCCCACACCTGAAGCGGGTGCGGGAGCGGCAGCGGCAGCCGGAGAAGACAGCTGTGCTGCACGGAAGAAGTCAGGCAGCAGCAGCAGCAGCACCAGCGGGCTGAGGTGGGGAGGATCAGTATGGTCCCTTACGTGCGGCTCACATTCAGATCCATCCGGCTCCCTTCCCCTCCTCCCCTGCACCCTTAGCAGCCTGCCCCCACATCTCATTCACCCACCGCCGCAGACTCCTCCCCCACACGGTTATTATAATAAGGCTACCCCCTTCCCTCCCTGCTGTGTGTCCAGCCACCCCCCCCTCACCTGCTGTGTGTCCGGCCTACCCCCCCCCTCACCTGCTGTGTGTCCAGCCCCCCCCCTCACCTGCTGTGTGTCCGGCCTACCCCCCCCTCCCTGCTGTGTGTCCAGCCACCCCCCCCCCTCACCTGCTGTGTGTCTGGCCTACCCCCCCCCCCTGCTGTGTGTCCAGCCCCCCCCCCCTCCCTGCTGTGTGTCCGGCCTACCCCCCCCTCCCTGCTGTTTGTCCGGCCTACCCCCCCCCCCTCCCTGCTGTGTGTCCAGACCCCCCCCCTCACCTGCTGTGTGTCCAGCCACCCCCCCCCTCACCTGCTGTGTGTCCGGCCTACCCCCCCCTCCCTGCTGTTTGTCCGGCCACCCTCCCCTCCCCTGCTGTGTGTCCGGCGGCCTACCCCCCCCCCCTCCCTGCTGTGTGTCCGGCCTACCCCCCCTCACCTGCTGTGTGTACAGCCCCCCCTCCTCCCCTGCTGTGTGTCCGGCCTACCCCCCCCCCCTCCCTGCTGTTTGTCCGGCCACCCTCCCCTTCCCTGCTGTGTGTCCGGCCACCCTCCCCTTCCCTGCTGTGTGTCCGGCCACCCTCCCCTTCCCTGCTGTGTGTCCGGCCACCCTCCCCTTCCCTGCTGTGTGTCCGGCCACCCTCCCCTCCCCTGCTGTGTGTCCGGCCACCCTCCCCTCACCTGCTGTGTGTCCGGCCTACCCCCCCCTCCCCTGCTGCGTGTCCGCCCCCCCCCTCACCTGCTGCATGTCCAGCCCCCCCCCCCCTCACCTGCTGCGTGTCCAGCCCCTCCCCCTCACCTGCTGTGTGTCCAGCCCCCCCCTCACATGCTGTGTGTCCAGCCCCCCCCCCCACCTGCTGTGTGTCCAGCCCCCCCCTCACCTGCTGTGTGTCCAGCCCCCCCCTCACCTGCT